>NC_045566.1:30107403-30414546 GCF_009819795.1 Aythya fuligula | reverse complement strand
ATAGCACTATTTACTTATTTATTCACTGTAGTGACAGTTGTATTTCATGTAGCAGCTGCTGAAGCCAAGACTATTCAGCAAGGGCAAAATGTGATAAAACTTCAATGAGGTTTTCTTGTGTGATATTAAGTTTTAATTTTTTGTAAAGGAACTAATATTTTTTAGGTCTACTTTCAGACTCTTCTGTAGTATTATCAAAGAATTTCAATAGCCACTAGTTAGGAACATCAAATTCACTTTATTGCATTTGTCTGCCCTCTGTGTATATCTATTCTGGTGTGTGTGTATGCAACTAGCTTTATAAATGCTGGATGTATAAAAGCCATTAGTAGGATAGAAACAGCTCGCTCACCCCATGTTCTGAACACTTCTAACATTTTGTAATTCCTTGTAGTGAAATAAGGGTTTAGCCCCTGGGCAGAGGGTAGAGAAAACCCCAGTGTAGTATCCAAATTATTGAGGAAACTTGACACATACAGAAAATGGTTATCTGCTATCAAAGGCTTATTGATTGCTTCTAAATTTTAACTAAGTATTGGATGGGGAAAGGGCAAGTTCTACCTTGGAGGATACCAATAAGATGCTTGGGTTAGTGCAAATGTGCCTGGAATCTCTGCTGTTTCAGGGTTTTTATTCTGCTGTTATTCATGCAATGTGTTTTGGTTTAGTGATTTCTGTTTTGCTGGAAAATGGATCAGACTTTTAAAGCACTTTTTTTCTTTTTCTTTTTCTCTTTTTCTTTTTCTTTTTCTTTTTTTCTTTTTCTTTTTCTTTTTCTTTTTCTTTTTCTTTTTCTTTTTCTTTTTCTTTTTCTTTTTCTTTTTCTTTTTCTTTTTCTTTTTCTTTTTCTTTTTCTTTTTCTTTTTCTTTTTCTTTTTCTTTTTCTTTTTCTTTTTCTTTTTCTTTTTCTTTTTCTTTTTCTTTTTCTTTTTCTTTTTCTTTTTTCTTTTTCTTTTTCTTTTTCTTTTTCTTTTTATTTTTCTTTTTATTTTTCTTTTTCTTTTTCTTTTTCTTTTTCTTTTTCTTTTTCTTTTTCTTTTTCTTTTTCTTTTTCTTTTTCTTTTTCTTTTTCTTTCTTTCTCTCTCTCTTTTTTTTTTTTTTTTTTTTCCTTTTTCTTTTTGTACTGTTTTTATGGGAAGTCCTGGGCTTTATTTCTCTTGGCAGATGTACTCTCTTGAGTATATCCAGTGCATTTAGTCACCAGTTTTAAAATAAAAAAAAAAAGTCCCCATTCAGTCTGTCTGGGGAGAGCCTGCAATGAAATAGCCAAATATGTGCCTGCACTGGGTTGTGGTGGCTGGCTCCAGCGTCAGATCTGCTTCATGGTTGCAGAGAAGCTGGTGGTGCTGGGTGCCAGTTTGTGTTTGGGCACAGGCTGCAGGCTAGAGCTTGGACGCTTTGTTGTCTAGTCCTCATCTGTGTGAGGAGTTTGGCTGCTGCCCAGCAATGAATGGCACTTAAGGAAAAGGTTGTGAGGTCCATTTCTGTGAATGGCAAGTCAATTTATTTTAAAGCTGATGCTAATTGCTCTATTTATAGTAGATACTACTTTTCATCTCTGAACTCTGTAGGAGGGTTTCCATAACTTCTGATGATCTACCAGCAGCAGCCACTGCAAACACATTTCCAAGGTGACATTTCCAAGGTGATAGGCTCTGTATGTGTAACTAAGCCATAGCAGCCCTGCCATAGGCTGCTACCAAAGACTTTCCAGGTGTGTTCACTGTGGAGCCACGGCAGCTCTGAGAGGATGAGCTGTTGATCTGGGATTCATTGCTCCTCACAAAGAAAGGGGGCAGGATTGATACTTGGATTTCACATGTCAAAGATCTGTGAAAAGCAGTGGTGTTTTGTCTTCGGTACATGTGATGTCCACAGGATGCCAGTGAAGTGACCAAAGTAGATGCTAATGCACTGTCTCAAGGTAATTGCCCTCTCACATCTCATTTTGCACCAGCTGTTATATAGCTGTAGCAATGGAAAACAAGCTGCTATATAACTGTTTTTAATATACATTAGTAACAGACATATGTTTTATGTGCTTAGCTGTAATTAACACTTTTCCAAATTTACAATATCCAGTTTCTGTGTTTATTTTTGTACAACAGATTTAATGCTATATTCATAGAAGTAGCTGGGTATTTTTCAATAAACCAAATATCAGAAAGTGGCGATTTGTTGAAACCCAAAGTTTCTCAGAGAATATGGCATTTTCTATGACATGTTTTCTGGAGAAGTCTTGGGCATGACTCCAGCATGGTTTTTGGTCTGAGGATGAAAGAGACCACTACCCTGGTCTGTAGGAAGCTGAAGGTGTGCTGGTATGAAATGTGCCACATCTGGAAGTTGATTCCTGGTGAATTTTGTCTGTTTGGCTCAGTTATGTCCCAACAGGGAATGTGGAAGCATTAAATTCAACTTAAACGGAACCCACATAGGTGTAATCATATAAAATTTTTATTAAACTTCTGCAAGTAGTAAAAACCCCTCTGAACTCCTGCTGGTTTTGTGATACAACCAGCACTGAGTGCTGCAGGCAGTGCTGAGTGTTCGCAGCCCATCCCTGGTTGCACAGAGAGGTCCCAGCTGCTGCTCCTTCAGCTTGGGTGGGCTTCAGCAGCCCCTGCACGGACCTGTGCCCCTCAGCACGGTGTGAGCCCTACCGCTGGGTCTGAGTGGGCTTCTTCCTGGCCAGGAGTCAGAGCTGGAATAAGCAATGATGTCTTCTGCCAGTGACTTTGAAGATACTCAGGGGAAATGTCCTCCAAAACAAACAAACAACAACAACAAAAAAACACAAAACAGGTTCATTTAAATACTTTTGAGCTTTGGATATCAAATGTAAAATGCTGTGTGTGCTTGCCCTTGCTCATGCTAGTTGCAAAGGGCATAAATTTGCAGGAGCTAGTGAGAAGTCTGCCAAGCCCATTTCTCTACCTAAAGGGTTATAGCATAAAAGGGCACTAAAACCTTGTGCTTGCAGGAAGTTGGACAGTGACAGGGATGGGCTGATCTTCCTCAGCTACGGGGTTACCATCTTTATTCTCAAATTTGAAAAGCTGGCAGATTGTTTTCCAGTGGAGAAATCTCTTAGAAATAAGACAACTCCTCCAAGACCAAATACCTTCTGGAAGAGCCAACACTTGATGTGGTTGGGCTGCCTGGGGTATTCAGAAAGATATTTGTTTCCTTCACGGGCATATGGGGTGGCATTGCTTCTTTTCATGCTTCTGCTGAGCTTTCCTTTAGGACTGGCAATTCCCCTTTCTGATGCCCCAGGCTTATAAAACAACAAAAAGTTGTTTGGGTCCCCACATCTTTAGCCATATTCTGTGCATCTGCTCGTTCCTAAATGGTAAAGAAAGCCTCAACATCTCACTTCTGGCTCCTCCACTTGTTGTAGAAGTCCAGTAAAACAATACTGTATTCTCTGCCAGTACTGCATCTCTATTTATTTATTTATTTTGTTGTACCTCTGAGCTGTATTTCTTTGAAACTCTATGCCATGGTTTCCACCATTACCTTTCCTACATAGGGTCTGACTTTGAAACGTACATTTTCACCACTGTGAAACCATCTGCTATGCGTGGGGAATTAGCATTACTAGACATAATGTTTCTTTATAGCTATCTAGAAGTGTGCCCAAATAGTGCAATGTAACCAGACATAATAAGATTTAAATGCCTGTTCAACGCACAGAGCTGTGGTAAGGCCATTTTCACATCATTTTGCATTGGATTACATTATGTTGTATTGAATTCCATTTCAGGTTTGTTTGCTGGTATCATACAGGACCTGCTATTGTTATCACCTCAGATGCATGTGTTTTTAATGATAATATTCTGAGATTCAGATATGTTTGAATTTACATAAACTGGACAATGAGTGTGATAGATATAACTGCCTTGTATTCACTGCACAATGAAAGCATGCATGTGGGTAGACACTACAAAGCAGTAAATTTGCTGTAAATCCACACTTAACCTCCCAGGTGGAACCTGTTTGCGTAGCTATATCTAAGGGTTGTCATGACTTAGAATAATAATAGCTATAGTTGTTCTTTTCATATATCCACAGCATTTGTTGGTCTCTGAGCTTGCTGTATATGTTTTTTTCACAATTGCTATCTATCTTTAAAATTTTTCTTTCTCCTTGTACAGAATGTGTCACATACAAACCAGGTTGCATTCTTTTCATACAGTATTGAATTACACATCCATGGGCATTGTAATAAAAAATAAATATATATATATATATATTTTTCCTTTTCTGATAGCTGGTAGCGTTCTGTGTCTTTTGGTGCTTTAGCTCCATTTCAAATATTAACTGATTCCTAGCCCATCATTTGTAGATTACCACAATCTGTAAAATGCAGAAGTTAAAATTGAGGCAGGGAGGTTAACTTGCTGCAGATGTCAGTGGTATAGCCAAAAGCATGAATTAATCATTGCAAGCATCCTTGTAGAACCATTAGTGCAGAATCCTGTTAGGCATCTGAAGTGTGGGATTTTCCAGCTCCCAAGTCTCTAAGTTGTGCCACTAATCTTCGTATTTTTTTCCTTTTTGTGTTTTTCTTGCATCCCTGCTGATGACTGTTCATCTAGTGATGCATACCAAACTGCTAGTTATGTTCCCATACTGTCAGAATATAAAAACTACTGATGTTGAAAAATGTGGGGATACCTTTCCCTTCCTCCCTCTTTCCTTTTCCTGCCAGCCAAGTTGTAAATGATTGGCATTGAAAGAAGGGAGAATGCATGGCTGAAGAAATGCATACTGGAAAGCTGATAAGCTTCTAATGTCCTTTTATTTCCTGGCACGCTGTAAGGGACCAGAAACTTGTTTTGAACACAATTTTTAATTTTATGGAATGTTGTTGGCTCAGAAAAGACTGAGACCAAAATATTGGTTATAAAATGCCTCATCGCTATTTTTTTATTCTGGCTGCTAGTGTCCCCAAAAAAGTGTCTATCTGACACGGGGCCTTGGTGTTCAGTGCAGAACTGTAGAGAAACCCAACTCCAGTCTCAGCATGCTGGGACAGCAAGCAGCTGCTTTCTTGTATGTGCTTGCCATCAAAGAGCAGATCCTTTCTCCATACCAGTGGACCAATGTGCTCTTTAAAAGTGCTTTCCATGTCAGAACTAACACATGATGGTGAAGAACAGGAATCTTCACCAAATCTGTCTGGCTCAAGAAAAACAGATACTGTTGGCCTTGGTTTCTTACTCATTTTCCTTCCATAAAATTATTCTTGCAAGGGAAATTATACCATCTTTTCTATTTATATTCTCCCCATTAGCCCCTACTACAAACATCACAACTGCTAGCAGGAGCATGATTTTGGCTACAGAGTACTGCAAATGTTAAAGGTTCAGCTGGGCACCATGCTGAGATGTTAGACAGCATTTCTCTCCACCTCTGCAAAAGGAGGAACGTAAGTACAAAAATCCAATGGGAATTAACTTTATTGAGAGGAGTGGAAAGATTTATAAGTCTTACAGGTGATAACAGCGAGTCATAGAGTCATAGACATGTACATCTGCCATTTGAAAAAGCAGGTGAGGTACTCAGGAAAGAAAGATACCTGTTGGAAGAGTTCCCACAATCATGTAACAAAATACATGTTGAAAACATTTTTGTATCCAATAGAATGACCTGCATCAGCTTTGTTCTTTTTATTTGAAATAAATAACAAAAGCTGCTTTTACTGGGCAGTTTTCTACAAAAGGATACTTCTTTCAGTATCTTTGCCATCCTTTGAAACTACGGAAACTTTTTTTTTTTTTTTTCCTTCTCTCTCCTTCTGCAGATCCTTTAAATACATTTGGGTCTGCATTGGACATAAGCAGCATGAAGCAATTAGGCTTAGCATTTTGCTAGTAACTCTACGACTTAGAGGTGATGTTGGCTGGGTCAGAGCATGATTAAGTTCTGTTTTGGTTGCATCTCTTGGCTGTGAGACGGTGTTACAGCTGGTGAAGGGAAGTTTGGGTACTCCAAATATGCTGCTCTCTAGGGTCCGTGGGTAGCTTTTTGGGAAGTTGGTGCTGTGAACTGAATTGTGGTTTCAAGCCTGTTTTGTGCAAGCTGCTGAAGGTGCACACAATATGCTTGGGTTCTGTTCTCTTGTGGTAGATTCAAATGGGTATCATACAGCCAGGAGGCTTCTATCCTGTTCTCCCCCTTCCAGAGTGCTTTCCCTGCCCCACAATTACCTTCCTATTTTCCCCCATCCTCTGCTTCTCCAGAGCTGTGCTCCCACGCCTTGGGAGGGTGGTATGCATCATGTGGAAGATGAAGTTCTTCCAACAGTGATTACCAGACTGACCAGGTGCTGGATGTGTACCTGATAACTTTGGGTGTTTTGCTTTAATGTTTCAGGACAAAAGATAGTACTGAATTGTGTACAATTATTTTGTGTCTCTTGGCCATTTGTCTCAGGCTGTTTTTTTTTTTTTTTTTTAAATCGCTGACTAAAAACATGGCTGGCCACAAAATCCTCACATACTGATCACTATAACTGGTCATGTTAGCCTGGCTGAGGTGTAACCACATAGACAGGAATGAAGTTGCTGCAAAACATATGTGGTTCTTGTGGCATGTAAAAGAACTCTTAATCCCATGGAGTCCCATTGACACTGAAGGCAGACAGAGGTAGGATAGACAAGATGTGACACAAAGAAGAAAGAGAACATAATGTTATCCTTGTCAAACAAGATGGATCACTTCTATTTATTTCTAGAGATATGCAGGATTGCATTTAGGACTCTTATGAGAAGCAACCGCTAAAGTCAATCCTGCTTTCCCCTAAACAATGGGCAGACTGTCTCTGGGTGACAAAGACCCTCTGACAGGTATCAAAGCAAGTGAAGCTTGCTGTGCCACACTTTGCAGAAAATAAAATTGGGCTCATTCTATAAATCTCCTTCTCTAACCCTTTTTGGTTTTTCTTCTGCACACATCAGAGGATGTGATTGTCATTAGATATATTTGTTTGCCATGTCAGTTGAGTGAAAAGTTTTACTCTGATGCTGCAGCTTGTTTCAAGCCCCTGCTCATGCTGCGTTTCAGCCTGTGCTTTGTTCCCAGCCCGCAGGTGCGTGCATGCACATGAGCAAGAGCTGGCTGTTACTCCTGTGGCATCTCCATGACATTTATCTTCCTCTGCTGTAACTCTTGCTCAAGTTCTGTCCTCCCTGTCTGCAGTGGCCTCCTGCTATGAGGCTGGTCTGATGCAGGTGGTGCTCCACTCACCCAGTTACAAAACATGCCAGGTAAATCTTTAATGCTGATTGGAGACTGCTGCTGCATTCTGGACTTTGTTCTTGGCCTGAATAGTGGCACAGATTTCTTGACCCTTCTCTGTGGCCTCTCTTTACTGCTCCAGAGCATGCCAGCCTCATCCTCTAGCTTGCAGTGTCTCCTGTAGCTGTTAACGCATCACTCCATGCACCAACCATTCTGTTAGCAAATACGTGTTATCCCAAAAAGCCACCTCTCCAACAATTCTACCTCAATTGTGCTGTCCTCACATCCAAGAGTTGGAGTAGGAGTTGGACTCAATGATCCTTCTGGGTCCCTTCTAACTCAGGATATTCTATGAGTTTCCAATAGGACCCCAAATTCTGTCTTGTTCTTATTTATCAAACTATTTGGTATCTATTTGTCTGTCACTTTATTAACACAACTTATTTTCCTGTAGTGCCACCTGCACATCCTGAAATGTCTAGGGCAGTGCAAGGAGCACTGGGTGCAATCAACAGTAAATAACAGCCCAGGTAATGGAGTTGATTCATGTACAATGAAGAGAAATGAAGGAGTTAAAACTTCTTAGAAATGGACTGTAGATGGAACTGAACTGTGCCGGTGCTGAGCCTCTGAGATCTATTAGTTTTGACAACCTCAGTTATTCTGGTGCTTCTCATCATCTGTAAAGTTAACAAGGGCTGATAAGAGATGATGAGGCACCACACGGGTTTGTATTTCAGAACTCATAAATATTTCACAATACCATTTTTCTTACAATCAGATACATTAATTTGTCGACTGTAGATGTTGCTGAATATTCACTTGGTGCAGAGGTTTAACAAAGGCACTGCAAGGATAAACATTTTTAAATCAGCAGATAGAAGCCATGGGTTGTACTGTGTGCTCAGCTGTTACATGTTTTCCAATGCATGTTTTAATTTTACTGAAATTGTTGATTTTTGACCTGCTTTCTTCCTTGAAAATACATTATGATTCATAGGCAACCCCCTCCTCCAGCTGTATTTTTATCCCTTTTTGGTGTGACTTAGTAATTTCATAGTAGCAAGTCAGATACCCAAGGGTGAATTTAATTTGAAACAAACCTTACTCTTGGCAGAACAATTTTTGCAAGGGGATCAAACAATATAACATACAATTTTCTCAGGCTGCACGTCACCTGGAGATGCCTGCAACTCAAATTAAGTAAAGGTGCTCTTTGAAGCAAAAAAAAATAATTCTATGAAATATAGTGTGGACAAACTCTCCAAAGTACCAGTTATTCTTTCTCCTGCTATAATAAGATAGAGCACACAAATATCACTTGATTAACAGCTGCAGTATTAATTTCCCTTTTTGGTTGCTTGACTCACAGCAAGAATCATGTCAATGCAGCAGAGAAGCAATTAAATTGATTTTAATCTTTGTCAGAGAAGATAACATGCCTCTTTCTCTTCTCATTTAAATAATTAAAGTTTCAGCAGGTATTATTTCTGGCTTTAAAGAAATTGGTATCTTAATGTAATAGAATCCTTGTAATTATACACTTAATGGGTCCTAATAAGTTAATCATGGTTTTTCATTTAAAATGTGTTTTTTTTTTCTTACTAAACTTTTATTTGCTTTGATGGTTATGCTTTTAAGGGGGTAGAAAATATATATATATAAAAATAAAGTTCTTAAAAAAAAACTAACCTTTCTTTTGCATATTCCTACATGGCCTTTCAAATTCTTTTCTAGTGACATAGTGGTATTTCAATACATGCTTTAAAAACTCTTATCCAATGCAGCTTTCTGTTATGCTACAGTTAATTATTTTGTTGAAAAAGCTTCATATAATGAGGAAAAACAAATATTCTTTTATCTTGTTGTAGAGCAAACTCCGATTCAGCTGGAGTACAGCGAATGTTTCTTTGTCCCCTTTGATCCAAGCTGTTAGGCAGTGTTTGGGGTCCTCCAGGTTATTCCCATTAGGTGGAAAAATGGATGGTGGAGTCAGGTGCGCCTTTGATGCAGTGCTCTGCGTTTACACAGCACGCACGGTCTCTGTCCCTGTGCCCAGTACGAAGGCAGTGTCCTGCCTTGCAGTGCCTTGCCTTGCAGTGCCAAACTTGGCAGCACTTTACCCCCAAATCTTTCTTTTGGTAACGACTTGAAATGGTGAAGTAATATATTTTCCCCCCTTTTATTTTGATCTCTCTATTGAGAGCAGAATTGCCCAGCAGTCTTATGTTGTTTGTTCTGGTTTTCTGACTGGAAGAGGCTTAACCTTTGTGGCCAAGGAAATAACCAAAAGCAGACCATGTTTCTCTTGGGCATGCTAGGGTGCTCTTTTCATGCAGGAAAAGCCCATTTGCTTTTTGAGGTGGACACCTGTCTGGAAAGGACTGTTCCCAGGAGGCCCTGGCAGATGGAAGTGCTGTCGCTGAAGGCTGTGTGCCCTCTGAGGGTGCCAGGGGACTGGCCACATCAGGCCTGCCACCAGGTCACCCAGCACCCGCTGCCTCGCAGCAGCGCCAGGCTGCCTTCTCCGCTGATGGCAATTGAAGTGCTGTGTCCTTAGTGTGTGTGGGCCCAGCACAAAGTCCCCAGGCACCACAAAGCTTTGTGTGTGCCCTTGTGTCCCGTGGAGCCAGGGTTGCCAGCCCTGGGGAGATGAGGACAGCTCGTGGCACGTGCTGATGGTGGTCAGGCAGGTGGCCTGCTCCTGCCCTGTGGGGCTGCAGCCTACCTCCCTTAGGTTTCCTCTTCCAGTGGGGGGTAGTTGGCAGAGGGCAAACATACCGAGGAGGAACTGCTTTACAAGATCTAATACAAAAAGATTTAGAGATACTAGAGTCGGCGAATTATGAAATCCACCTTAGGAGGAACAAAACTTGCTCATGTTTTCCCAGAATTCCTCATTGCTGGGTGACCTTAATGCAGAATGTTTTGTTTATGATGGTATTATTCAGCTTTCTGAGTTTGAGCTGAAATCTATTGTATCCCTTTTTAAAAGGATTTTTTTTTTGTTTTGTTTTGAGTACAAATTATAGTAGTGATGAGCAACACCACACATAAGCAGCAGGGAGCACACCAACATCTGATTTATGCCCGAGCTCAAGAAGAGCATTGTATTTCTTATTTATTACTATATCATTAGCATTCTTATGATTTTTTTTTTTTTCTAGAAAAGTACTTCATAGTTTCTCTTTGAAAAGGTATAAAATCGCATCTAAGATGTCTTGTTAGTACTGCTGTGATTTGGAAGCTGCATCAAAGTGACAGACTTTTCTTGGTTTTCATTACTGGAAGTACTCAACTTGGGCAGGGGGGTGGATTTAACATACATTTAAAACTACATGGGTGCTGCTCGTGGGGCTTGTGTGTACCCTTACATCCCAAGATACTGAAGTAGTTCATAAAATAGCAGGAGAAGTAGAGGAAAGAACTTGTGTTTGCAGTATCTCAGCCTGGTTCTAGTATCTCTGCTAGTGAAGTTAATGCAGAGTGCTTGCCAGACTCAAGATTCTCATTGCTTTGCTTGGCAACCACCTTCACTTACCCTTTGAGCTCCAGAAACATCTGTGTGTGTTCACAGCCGTGCACGCTCCAGTGGTGCAAATACATTTTCCTAGAGCAAACATGGAATTCAAGTCTGCGGTTCTTTTTCATCTCCATTTTATGAAAGGATCTGGCTGGGTGGATGTGTGAGCACATGAAGGAAAAAATCCACTTTTCTGTGGGCAAACAACTTACATGTGCAAGGAACCATCCCTCTGTTGTTCAGGCAATGCCTCTGTGTTCTGCATAGGTACAAAAATGTTTATAATTGAACTTAAAAATCTGTTTCATGTGGTCTAATATGACCAATTAACTTAGTCTCATCTCATTTGTATCGTTGTACCATATGGTGTGTGCACAGGCAGAGACTTAGCCCAGACAGAAATTTTATGGAAGAGAATTGCAAATGGGAAAGGGAGAGAGAAACAGGGTGGTTAATCAGCAGAGGCGGGGTTCTTGATAAATACATACTGTTTACCCTACACAGGGAAAAGATACGTAACAGATGCTGAATTCTTTAGCATGCTTGGTGGCATAGCACATGATATCAACAGAACTATGAACAATGTAAGTGATGTAGTATGTAGGAAGGGCTACTCTTTAACTAAGAACCAAGTAGGAAAGGATATTGCTTGTTGCCTTGCCTACCGAGTCATTACTGTGCACATTACAGGCAGTCTGCAGATAAAAGATAATACTGTCTGAATGGACTGACATTAGCAATTATTGTCTATGTTTTGCTCTTTGTTTTTCCTCTTGCAGAATCTGTGCTCAAAATATGATTGCAATTGCTTTGCTAGTATAAGTTTCTGTAGGACAAATCTACTGTATTCCCAATTGCATCCTAAATTCTTGATCAGAAATATAGAGATATAAACTTTTATCTGAGTGAATTTGGAGACATTATTTTGAGAATAATCTCTTTTGGTCATCTGGGGCTCTTAAATGGCAGCCAATGAATATTTACCGCTAGTAGGATAGTGCAGGGATGGCTTAACTTGTGTAGGCAGCATCTCTAAATGTTTTTTTTTTTTGTTTTTTTTTTTTTTTTTTTTTTTTGTGTGTGTAATTAATGCAAATGAGAAGACTTTCAACTTTACTGAAAAATGCTGCAGACTGAGATTTCCTTATTTTTATAGTTCTTTCAGTGCCTGACTTGCATGTCAGACAAATCCAGAAGCCCTAAACCAGGAACCTGAATTATTGCTTCTGGTCAAAATTTCAGTAAGTCTGACATAAAATGGTTTGTGTAATGAAAATCATGTGGTAGCAGACATCACTGAGAGATGAGTTTGTTGTATTTGATGAGATACAATTAGGAACCAATTTGGCAGAAACCCTTCATACTGCATGTAAGGAGTCATAAAATACAGTCAGCAAAAATCTATAGCAAATGTCTGTAATGACATCTATATGAAAAAATTAAAATTTTACATATCATGTATAAAACCCTCGCAAAACCTCTTCATTACCGTGTGTTAATAATTCCCTCAGTAATCATGCGTGACGCACGCTGTTATCGGCATGCCAAAGATTTTCAGTTGTCTTTGTCACTTCACTTATTTGAATATTTTATCTAGGAGTTGGTGATTGAAATCAGCTGGTGTTTGTGTTCAGAATGAAGCTGTACTACACCTTACATCTTATCTGTGTAGGAGCTGAACAGCCTCTGCAGAAAGACTTTTTTTTTTTTTCCAAAAGCAAATTCAGATGTCCTGTTAGTAGTGTAGATCAAAATATTTCTTAGTTGCAGATGCAATAATTTCAGTCTCTTAGTTAGCCTTACCTTGTCTTCATCTACCTACCCAACTCCTTCTCAAGTTAAAACCAAACTGGTTTTAACATGTAGTTTGACGTGGTGTTTCCTAAATACCTATATAGTTTCATTGCCCAGTGACAGGAGGCTGGTCTGGATTGCCCAGGTGGTCCTCTCCCACTCTGCCTTCCCAGGACACTGAGATTTGGGCAAATCGTGTATGGCCATGGGACACGGCCTCTGGTGGTAGGGCTTAGCAGCAGCTCTGTGGATGTCCGATCCAGTGCTGTGTGACTTGGGCACATGCTTCCTTGTGTCAAATGCTGGTCTCACCTGTTCTTGATCTGCTACACTGGCTAGCTAAAATGGAGTGGTTGGGAGCTTAAAAAACAAACAAACAAACACCACCCACAGATGGGTTGATATTTCAGGTGTATTTTCCTTTTGGAACCTGCAGGATGCTGGTGGCTTGTACAGGAGGGAAGGGAACTGGAATCCCAGCTCTCGGTTGGGCTTGCCTTGGAGCACTGCAGGCCATGGGCAGTACCAAGCACTTCAGTGGAAAATGTAGTGCTAGCAGCACTAACAGAATGAACCTGGCTGTTTACAGTCAACTTGTGTGTTCCAGACTGAACAGGTCTGCCTTACTTTTGCCCTCCTTGTGAAATGGCCCGTTCTCAATACTATGCATAGAAGGTGTTTAAAGTAGCAGTGGGAGGATGTAATGTGGTAATCGGCTTGAGGGAGGGCAGGCATCTGTTTAAAAAAAAAAACGCAGAATTGTGGTTGTGGTGCACAGGCCTTTAGGACACAGTAGTTACAGTAATGGTAAGATGTGGGCCTCTAGGGAAGAAGCAGAAAATAGGTACTGACGGTTAGAGTTGCTTTTCTTGGCTTTTATGTATTTGTGCTAAGTTTTTACAACAGCGACTGTTTTCTTTGCCTTATTTGAAGGCATTTTTATCCTGTAGTGCTTTGGTTGGGTGGTAGAGGGGGTGTAAGTGTTGGTGCTTAGTGGGAAAGAGTGTACTAGTTGCTCATGAAATTTTTTTTTTGCATGCAGAGCTGCGTACAAGAACAGCTTATATTCAGTAGCCACACACAAAATATGGTCCACAAATGCTTGATGTAGTCTATGGTTAAAATAATGGTTCATTCTGTGGTTCAGTGATATTCCTTTTCCTATGAACTTGACCCTTGCTTGCATGTTTGGCTTGTTACATGGCCTAATCAACGTCTGGCCGGTCCTGGTCCTGCTTTCCATTTGAAATGTTTAGCTGTTCAGATCAGCTCCTGTTTCTATATCTCACATGTACTTGGGTTCCATTTGTCGCTTCTCTTCACGTGGGGCCTCCAAGAAGGGCTCTGCAGCAGCCCCCTTTCAGTCCTTTCAGGGACCCTGCAGTTCCATCTCTTTGACTTCCCAAGTATCACAGAATCACAGAATGGCTGAGGTTGGGAGGGGCCTCTGAAGATCATCTGGTCCAAGTAGTACTAGACTCTTCTCAGGTTTGCTGCTAGATTTGACAAAAGCATGTTGACCTTACAGCTTTGGTTACACTACTTCAGGAAGAACAGAGCAGTAAAGCATAGAAAAACCCTTTATCAAATGAATATCTAAAAAATAAAACAAAATAAAAATTAAACAAGAACGAGGGACTTGGAAATGTGATCAGCATTGAGAGTCCTCTGTTTTTACTATCTTCCGGGTCCTTAGTTTGGAGCATTCCTTCCACATTTCCTGTCATGATGGTAGTGGCAAAATGACTTCTCTTTTTCAACGTGTGTGTGTGTGAAACAACTCCTCTTGTTCTTTATTGCTCTGCTTCTGTAGGGCAATTTTTGTGTACCAGCTGCTGATGTGAGTCTCTTGATGAGAGTTGATCAAGATCTGTGATGTGGCTGACTCTGCTCTTCCATTCTGAAAGGTGAACCACAACTGGTAATCAATATATAGATTTAATTCTGAATGTGCCACAGATGCAACCCATGGGCTGTTGCTGTAACTTCTGCAAACTCACTTTATATATCACTCTGATCACTTTTAAATACATTGCCTTCTAATATCATTAGGAGCAATGGGTAATAAAATCTTCATGAAAGGATAGGTGCACCTGGCTGACCTCTTGCATTTTATTTATTACAGTTTATGTTGTCATATTTTATTTCTCTTCACTAGTTAACTTTTCCCATCATTTTTAGTTGCTCATTATAAAGAGTTTTTTCCAAACTTGTACTACTTTTTGTTGCACCTATCTGAACCTATACTATTTTTGCTTTCTGTGTTTGTGTGTGCTTTTTCCTCTTAAATAACTGACCATGAAAGAAAATAGTATCAAGATGTAGAATAACGATAGTTCGTCTTATTTCTCATATACAACCTAATGGTTATCTGATGATGATGATGCTTTGTATCTTCAGAACTCATGATTTCTCCAGGAGAAAGGGGTAGGGGAAACGGAAGTAGATAGTAGCCAAGGAATATTTTTGACAGAGGTGATATTCTTTTTCTCCTTGCTGTCTTTTATTTAGTTATGACATGTTTGTCTGTTGTTCCCTGTTTACAATTTTTACAGTAGGGCTAAAAATTTTCCATTTGCATGTAGTTAGAGACTGTAAGGTTTAATGCTTTGGCTATGTGGCTTTCTGTTTCACTGATGACCCTTTGAGTGAAGAAGGTGATGACCGTGCTCAGCCATAGTGTGTGTAATTTCTTTGGGGTTTATTACTCAATCCGTCACATTTGTGAAGTCCAAGTGAGTCCATGTCTGAGATTTAGCAGGTTGGGGTAAAAAAAACATGGATTAGCCTGAGCTTTGCTCTTAATTTTGCCATCTCCCACAATTGCCTTCTGTATCTGAAACTCTCTTCATCCCCATGTAGTACGCCTGGTCTCTGTTTGTTGAGGGGAGCCCAGTGAGCTCCGGTGTGAGGAATGCAGAGGTCTCATCTCTCACTGATTTCTACTTGATTGGTTTGTGATCAACAAACCAAATGAATTACTGAGGAAACAACTGTGACATGTAAACAAAGTGCCTAAAATAGGAGCATTTTATCTTCCTACAAATGACTTCAACATTTCTAGTTTTGGAAGTCTAATTTAAAAATAATTCAGTGCTTTACTGTTTAATTCTCTTGTGCTGTTGATCTGGGAGACTTCAAAGCTACAGCAAAAATAAGGTAATAAAAGCAGACAATGACTTTGGTTATGTATTGTGTATCATAAATATTTGTGTCTCTGACTGGTTTCATTTTAGCTGGCTGAGGAAATATAACTCGCTGAAGGCGGTTACCTTTGTTCGAAGCCAACTGAGACAGCACCAGCACTCAGTAATTACAGTCGTACAGTTTCCAGGAGACTCCTTCTTCACCAGACCTGTCGTCTCGTGTCCCCATTTGTAACACTGTTCATTATATCCAACCTGCTGCCGTCACTCTGGAGCTTTCAAAAGGTATTCTGTGGGCTATCATGCTGCAGGACACGGATAATGAAATAGTTAGACGTGACTTGTATTATAATAGTCTCACCTAACTTTCATTTGGCTTGAAAAGTAGACTTAATAAAAGCAAGAGTGAAAGGCATTTTATGTTTTTAATAAGGAGTCTCATATGGTATTACCTGCTGTTTTTCATTCTGTGTCTCTTCTCATGGTTTCCTTTTGAGGCACCTGACAGAAGAAAAGCAGTGAACATCTCTTAATCTTAAAGCTTTTTGAAAAACTGCAGTGGTAATCAACACTACTGATCAGTAATTTCCAACTGCAGTGAGAGTGACTTGAAGTTTTTACATCTGTATTTTGGTTCTTAAAGAAAACTGTTTCCTGGTGAAAATAGTCCTCTCCATAAAAAAAAAAAAAAAAAAAAAAAATTATATATATATATATATATATAAATCTGTAAATCCTGAAGCAAACCATTGCTTTAATCACTTATTTGCAAATTTGTTTATAGTATTTACTTACAAACTTGTAAAAATCAGTCTACTTTTGCAGTGTCTTGGGTTAGGCTGTAAAGGAGTTTGTGCTGCTCTGCCCTGTGGCAGGATAGAGCCATGCACTAAATAAAGCTTCAGAAATTCTTAGAAGTGTAGCAAATAGAGACAAGATCAAATAACAAAACCTGAGATCTGGGTATGTCAAGAGCACTGAAAAATAGCATTGCAATGTAAACCAGGACTCTTTATTATAGTGCTGTAATGTTTTTTTTTTATTTAAACAGGACAGCCATTTTTAGACGTGATCCATAGTATAGCTTCAGGGAAGGACCATCCTTACAGTTTCAAACCCAGATTGGTCCATGCGCCACAATGCAGGAGCAAGTTGTCATAGGTCTGAGGGCAAGACAAGTGGGAGGTGGTTGGGTGGAGAAAGGGCAACAGCCTCTGTAGGAACTCACAAATACAAATACGGTTTCTGGAGTCATATGCACAACTGGACCAGCCCAGTTATATGGGAGAAAAGCTCTGTATCCTGGAATGGGCAGCTATGACTTCAGTGGAATGCAGGCATAACTGCATTCAGTGAATTCAGTGATTCAGTGAAATGGGAGCTTGTTGAAGAATACTTGGTGCTCTCTGTAAAAGGTGGAAGTGGTGTTGGCCAATGGTGCAAAACACTCTGGGGAGTGGGCAGCTGGTTTCCTTCCACTTTGATTAAGGACATCTGCACTTCAGTGTGCACCGTCTCCTAATTCTGTTGCCACCTTGTTTTGTACACAAGACCAGATATGTGCCACCAATGATGCTACTTTTAAACTGTTAAATGATGGTATTCATCCTTCTCCTTCTCACAACCAGTAGAAGTCGCGTTTCCTGTAAGCTCCAAACATGCATTTTTGCATTGTCTTCTACTTAGCATTATCCTAAACTCTTCTCGAAAGCTGAAATTGGTGGAGCACTCTGATACTCATAATATTAGTTCCTCTGAGTAGAAGACAGCATTACTTAACCACTGGCTTGTTTTGACAGTTCTTGATGGATTGGTTCGAGTACTCATGTCAAGACTTTGTTATGTAAATGTCTTTTCAGCTCTGGAGGAGGTATTTAGGTGATGGCTGGATTTCATGTTTGTTTACTTGGCTTGGAAAAGGCATGTGGAAAAGACAAATACCTTCTTGATCATGCAAGACGATCTTATGTTTCTATGTTTATAAATGACCAGAGAAGGAAATGGAGACATCTAAATGGTGATGGCATTAGACAAGAGCTGGCCAAAAAATGTTTAATAAAAATACTTGTAAGAAATATTTTACTTGAATTTACTGCTTAAAGATCTCCATCCTTGGAGCAATACTGGCCTTCCCCCCAAAAAAAAAACAAACAAACCAACCCAAAACACACACACAAAAACAACAACAACAAAAATACTACCTGTCATACTTTCCCCATTCATAGCCTCCAAGATTTCCTAAGCATCTTCATACCTGATTAACTACTGACCTCTTAAAATCTTCTCCTCCTTTCTGCTACCTATTTTGCAGATCCAGCAAAAACAGGTTTATCCTTTCCTGCTGAGAATTCTTAAGAGCTGGCTAAGAGTTAGTTCTTAGAAACTGAATGGAGCCCTACCTTGCCTCAACAGCCTTTTAGCTACTTCCACTTGCATTGACCTTTTCTTCGCAACTTTGCTGTTGGTACAGTTGTAGCCAGAAATGGTCTGTTTTCAATTCCTTTAGCCTGATAGCACCTCTGCCTCATGAAAGGGAATGCTGCCTCACTGGGTTGAACAACCCAGCTACTCAGTAAAATATCCTTCTTTACAGTTACAGGAAATTGAGTGAACTGTAATTTGTTGTACTATATTTAGTGGCTGTTATAATACATCCTTTCTGTACCTAAACACATTTCTGTTAAATGTGGTTTCAAGAAAGGCCTCTGCAGTAAGAAATATTCAGTCCATTGAAGTCAGTGACATGTCTGGTTGAATTCATTAAGAGCAAGATTCAACTACCAGTTTGCAAATCAGCTCAAAGAAAAAAAAAAAAAAAAGACTATAATTATTTACAGGTTACTCTCCCATGTGTTGCTAAAGCTTTGTGCTCCTTAGGCCAGCTATGACTGGCTGCTATGTGCTTCACAGCCAAAAGTGCTGATGGACTTCTTCATGGGTGATGGTCAATACCTCTCTTCTGTTGTTTGTCGTCTGTGTTGAAAAGGACAGAATAGTATTGGACTAGAACCTCAGTCTACAGGGAAATGACTTGCTGCCTCATACCCTGAGTAGGAGGACTGCTGGACAGTGAAGTAGATATACTTCACTCTATTTATGGGTTACTCTGAGGTCTGAGTTACTTATGGAAGAACTAATGTTCCTTGGAAATGTCAGTCAACTTTTCATTTTAATAACATGCCTGGTTGAATTCAAAACTGGCATTTTATATTGACACTGTGCATGAACTGACATGTCATTATACACATGCTAACCTAGATTTATAAAATAATAAAATCATTGTGGTTTAAATTCCCACAAAATATTGATGGAAAAAGTGTTATACTCTTTTGGGAGTAGCTTACTTGCTAATGCTTGCCATTTTTTACTGACCTTATTGTGAATGCAACCTTGCTGCAGGCTCCTGCAAATTGGAGCTCTACTACAGTATTTCTGTTCAGTTAATACCTGCAGAACCACATACTTACTGTAAGAGCACTCTTTTCCTCCCTTGTTTCTGGAATACATTAGCCTAATAACGAAAATGACAGTCTAGAATCTTACATCTTTATTTATTAATGCATTTCTGGGTTCTGTTCTGTGATAAGAGGAATGGTGACTTCATTCAGCATATGACATTGACAATTTCCTTCCATTTTGGTATTCATCTACCTGTAGAAAAAAGAGCTTGAATCAAGAAGAGAGTTTTCTTTTATTTGCTGTGTTTAAAGTACAGCTATGTTAAGGAAATGTGAAGGTTGCAGAGGCATAATTTCAATAGGAGGAGATTCCAGGATTAATGTTATCAGTGCCACATGATTTGGGACTTTATTTTTCATGATACCACCTTTTATTTTTATTTTTTACAGTTTATATACTACTTCAGTTATACAACACAGAAATGCTAGTAATGTTATTTCAGTTTAAAATGTTGTTCAAGTAGTTCAAGTATGGGAAAGGGTAGATATCCTTGGGGAAACTAAAGACAGTCTCATTTTGTATCTACTAAGCCAGAGAGGGTGAAATGATTGAAGGAAGACAACAAGGACGTATTCATTTGGAAGAAGTTCTTATAACCCTGTTAGTTATGGTGTTACTTATCTCTGAAAGGTAGGAACCTAAAAGTAGGAAGGAGATCACTTCATAGCAGATCATCCATTGTAAAGTAATTAGAAATTATAGAATTTCAACAGCTGTGTGACAGTATTGTCCTACATGGGAAGAAAGAAACCAAGTGGTAGACCTTTACTTGAGCTCTTTTAGTGTGAGTTGTTCTTCATATATTTATTTGACAATGGTATTTCGTGATCTTAGGCTAAGGATGTCTAAGAGTTTTTATAGAGCTGAATTATGATTTTATTGTTGTGGTAACATTTTTATTTTAAAGTCACTGATACAGTTCACTCAAAAACTCTATCTAGACCATGTTTTTGGAAGAGGTTGGATGATCACAAACTTCACCAGCCATTGAGTTTGTGCTGTTTCCTCTTCCTCTGTCACTTGAACTGTAGCGTGGCTTACCCATCCTGGAGGTGGTTTAGGTTGGATACAGGCACAATGCTGATGAGTTCTGTATATCTGTGTATATTCTAAAAAAGAAAGAAATGGCTAAGTCTGCAAAAATGACTTATTTTTCTCCTGTATTTTCAAACTTTGTGTTATTTTTCTTTAGGGAATGTCTACTTGTGTTTCAGTACAGTAAAGTAGGATGGCTGCTGGAAAAATCATCTAACAAATTTTTTGTAAAGATAATATATTAAGCATTTAAATGGAAGCAACAATTTCAAAGAAATATGCCTCTGAAAGAGGTAATGTCAAGTTGCCCTGAAGTGATCATGTCAGATCAAGGCCTGTGAGGAAATACAGATGAGCCAATCAAAGTTGTCTTGGGCAGTAAGTGTCAGGGTCATTAAAGGCAACCTTCAGAAACAGTAATGAATTAATTTTCTAAGATGATAGAGACAGAAAGTGAGAGAGGAACTGAAACTATGACACTTGTCTTTGAATTTAAAAAGGACACAGAAATTGAGGGAGAACAGTACTGAGGTGGTAAGGGAGGCACAGGGAGCTTGTAATGATCTTGTCGCTTGTGTTCCACGGTAATGTGCAGTTCTTTCCTTCCTGCAGAGATTTCTATTGGAATTACCTATATCTATTCTCTTCTAATAAACCGGCGTGTAATTAGTTGAACCTGAGTTGGTTTCTGAGATTTTCTTTGGAAAGAAAAATAGAACTAGCTGTTATCAAGTAAAATGAATCTGATACTTGACTTCAGAAGAGGCTGAATTAGAATAAGTCTTATATCTTGAGATTTTTGTGAGAAATAGAGAATGTTACATTTAACTCTGGGAAAAAAAACAGGAGAAAATAACTTGGCATTTATGCTGGTGAATAGAAGTACTGCAGTTCATACAAAATGGGGTGGTTTAGTTTTCTGTTTGAAAGAAAAGAAATATGGTGGGTTAGTGATATGTATGGAGTTCAGAAGGATTAGAATATATACACAGATTTGAAGGTAAAAGTCACTTCGGTTCAATAAGTCATTTATAAATAGCTTTGAAATAAAATAATGATATTTTAGAAGCAAATGTTATGCATTTTGAAGAGGTAACTTTTAAAATACTTCAATAGTTTTCACATGATTAATCGTTTTTGACTTGAAACCTAATAGATGTTTTTTCTTTCCTTTTTAGAAATGTCAGAGGAAGCCATATTATGAACAATAAAGGAAATAGAAAGACAGACTTTGTTGCTCTAATTCTTTCCAGAATTATGTACAATTCTACTAATGTTATTGTTCTCCACCCACCCACTCCTCTTTTTATAGATGGTTATGGATTAATGTGCGAAAATGGAAATTTAATTTAGGTCTAAGCAAAGTATTTCCATGGAAATAACAGCATTGTTGATGTCCTTTGCTTTGGGAAATGTCCTAGAAAACACAATCCATCAATTTTTCATCTGTCTAGACACAGGCCAGAAATAATGATGATCTTTGCAAATGAGTGCAGTATTAATAGGAACCTTTGTACTTGGATTTTCATGATTATAAGCAGCTGCGATTTATAGGGGTGTGTGTCTCTGTATACAGATACGAATTTCCTGGTATTTAGAAATTTTTATTTTCCTATTTCAGTTTTTCTTACAATAGAGTAGATGTTCATCAAGCATAAAAGTTTCTATGGAAAGCTTTTAGTCTGCAAACCGTTTGACATCATTTTTAGGTTTAGCCATTTATCTAGTACCACTCAGAAAAGTAAGAAGTACTGTGTAAGTGTGTATGATCTTCCGTGAGACTACTGGCTTTCTTGAGATTATTCATAATCAAAATTCTAAACAAGCTTAAATACTTGAAGAGTTACTTCTCCAGAAGGATACTTGAAAGATAAAGAAATATCATTCATAAGGTAAATTTTTCACTATATTTTCATAACACTGTGTGGACATACATAACTTTTTGCAGGTAGATGCATATTGATGGTTCTGGTGAAGCTAAGAAATCATAATGTGTCTTGGCTAAAAGCATGTGAGCATTCAACATGTTTCTGCTTGTTTCTCTTGGGTATTTCCAAATGGCAAAACCAACACAGAAAATGTAAACACGCTGTAATCTGGTATAATCACTTGTATTTATCTATTGATAAAAATATTCAAAATTCTCATTGTGCTAACGTTGTTTTGCATTGTCTACACTAATGAGTGCAAAACTGTTGGACCAAAGACTGTTAAGCTTTTTTTAAAACATGATAGGAGGTAAGGCATTCCCTTAAATGTCAATGGATATAAAACACTCTGCAAAGCTTTTATAAATTACAGTTTTTACTGATGAGGCACATGCACATTGCTGCTCAATTTATTTACTCAAGAGACCAATTTATTTCACTACCTTGGCGCTAACTGTTTCCATTGTCATCCAGGTCTACTCTGACCAAGCAACTGTGACAAGCTGTTTGTTGAACTGTAAAAGGGCATTGTCTGACTCTAAACAATGGCTTTATCTAATTATGAAATCCCATACATCATTTTAGTCCTTTGTTGCTGGTTATACAAACACGGTTTTCATGTTATTAAAATAATTTGTCTGGGTACACTGTCCTACAGTGAAAGACACTTTACCTTGTAACTTTATAAACTTGTAGCCTACATCTAAAGAGAACTGACTGTAATGTTCTGACTGAGGCTTGTTTGGCACTATGAATACTTGAGAAAGGACAAAAAGAGAGAATTGTTTATAAAGGAAAATAGAGGTGGAATAACTGGACAAAATTCATTGCTTATGCTTGAAATAAATCTTGTGTTATCAAAATGAACTCTTAAAAATAACATGTATATAAGTACAGGTGTGCTTATGGAAAGCAAAATTGAATCCTTGAGAAAGAAGTTAGCTTTCTGGCTTTGGAACTAGTAGCAAAAAAAAATGAATAGACCCACTTGAAAAACTCTCCATTGTCCCCACTGCTTTGTGTCAGAAGACAACTGAATGCAATCAAAGCTTTTTGTCTTCAGCTGTCAGTAAGTCAGCTTCTCTAAGAGGGCTTTATACAATAATCAGAGAAAGAATTCAGAGGTTCTGCTTTTCTGTGTTGCTATGATCTTTTTTTTTTTTGACATGAGAAAACTAGCCCAAAATTAACAAACAGTTTTGATACTCTAGTGTATATATAAAGAAAAAGAGTTAAGGCTCTGTATGTAAAAGAATTGAAGCAGACTAATGTATTAGTGTTATATTTACATATATGCAACATTTGTGAGTGAGGCCAAATCTCCTTTCCTGTAAGGACTTACACAAATGGTGATGTTTGTAAACAAAATTTCCTTAATTTATCTTTATCACTGAAAACTTTCCCTATTTTTTTTTCGAGGCATTGCTTAATGATCTTGTGTAATTGGTTTCACATGTTAAATCCCTATTGGTGGTTTCACTGTGATTTTCTTATGAAATATGAAGCTCTTTAAATTTTAATCATGAATTAATATTAATTTAATCAAGTATTTTAATATTAAAGCTATTAATATTTCATCTTCTACATGGTTATGCGGGTTTTTGAAAGCTATTCCAGTGTTTTCTGACAAACTACTCTGTTATACAAAGCCTATTTTGACATCTCTTTGCTCACGTGGTTCCTGTGTGGTAGCTGGGCTGCCTGGGTCACCAGTTATTTTTATTCAGCCTCTGGAGTGAATGCAAATGAGATGCAGGACGCGGAGAGGCTAAAGCAAGTTTACTGAGTCTGATAGAATCCGTATATCCTTGTGCCTGGCTAGAATATACTTGAAAGGAGCCCAGCACGATTCCGCAGGTTAATCTCTGTTTGCAGCAGGGTTTGACTCGTACCAAACCTGGCACGCTTCGGCACCTGCGGGCTGTCACTGACAAGGGGCTGCGAGGAGATGGACTGCCGCCGACCGGCTCTAAATGAGCCAGTTGCATGGAGCTGATAAAACCGGAGATTTACTGAAGTAGACAGGCCTGTGCTAAAACGAGCTCCTCTCCCCATTGAAACCCTGCCTGTCACTTCAATCAGCCATCTGCCCTGTCAGGAGCTGGCAGCACCCAGCTGGGGATGGCACCACGGGGTGGTGGCCGTCCCCTGCTCTCAGGGCCTGTGGTGCTGGGGCTTGGTGCAGCCTGGGCCTGGCTGAGGGGGCGATCGGCGGTAGCAGTAAAGCAATGCTGTGTTGTCTGGGTGGTCTGTGCTGCCTCCTGTGTCGTGATACAGCCTCTCCCTTAAGAGCTTCCAATATTGCAGAATTGCCACAAAGGACCCGAGTAAAGGTAGATGCGGGGATTGATGCGTGGGTAGAGAGAAACTCTAGGATAGGAGATCAGAAAGTGTAAATATAAAAATAGTTTTGCCTGTATTATATGGTGTTGAAAAACTCTGTTTGGGATTGCTCATAGATATGATGTCACTTTAGCCCCTGAGCTGATGGCAGAGCTGAAACTTGTATTACAGCTAACACTAGAGTTGAACCTCATTGAAGGTGGTGGCTATGACAGTTGTTGAAGATAACGACTACCTTGTCTTACGTATAAATGTAAAAGACAGTGACAGTGTTTGGTGGAATCCCCAGGTGAAGCCCCAGCTTCCCACAGTACTGGCCAGTTGCTGGGCTATGTAACGTCAGGTTTCATTTCTACACCAACACAGGAACTTGGAGTTAGATAGATCTGTGGCAGTGTTTGATAACTGAGAGCAAGCACTGGACTGGGCTGTGAGGAGTCCCGGAGCCAGGCAGCGTGGCTCTCATTGAAAACCCAGCAGAAAGGTATGCGAGAGGTAGAGAGTGGGCTTGGAACAACAAGCAAAGAGAAGAAATGGGCTCTGTCTGCATTCAGAAAGCAGGGCAACATCTATGCTAATTGTGGAAGAACTGCTGCAGCAATGAAATGCAGCCTGTAGGTTTTCTCTCAGCAGAAACAGCATGCAACAAGCCAGTACAGGACAGCTGCTCTAGATGAAATACTGGCTGAGTGCTGGTGTCAGTGGGTGACGTGTTTACGTTTTTATCCTTACTGAGTTCAGCTTTTCCATCTCTATTATTTTTATTCCTATATGGAGCTGTTGCTCTAAATACATATCAGAATGCTATAATAACATACCAAAGCAGCAATCAAGTAGTGAATTTTGATATAGCAGAGGATTCAGAGTAGACTTTTTAAAAGCAAATTTGGAAATTTCAGTTTCCTGTTCTCTGTACTTTACATTTAAAAAATCAAGATCTTTAGGGATACAAAGATGATAATGAGAAATTGTGAAAATGTATGCAAAATAGCTTTGACCCTAGAAACCCACAGCAGACAGATGTACTTTGCAGAGCCAAAACTAGTCTATTGAATCACGCAAGCAACATAAAGTTAGCTAAAGCATTAATTAAGTACAGTCGTCTTAAAAGTAGAATTCATGCTTCATTTTGGCAAGATGCCCACAAGAAAAAGATAGATCTGTCATGGTCTTTGCAGACTGCCGTAATTAAGGTTTGAAATACTTCTTGGTCTAAAACAAGGATAGTTCAGACAGAGCTAACTGTTTAAACAATGTCCCTTATGAACTGACATTGCTCCTCCATTTCAGACTGACATGCTTTACTATTTTTTTTTCTTATGGGCTTCTGTGCAAAATGTTCAGGAAGAAAAGAAATTAGGAAATAGTCATCAACACTTTTTTTTTATTAGAAGCTCAGAGGCTAGAAAACAATTATATGGAGTAGCCAGAACATTCTGTGTGTAGGTAGTGCAGAAGGTAGGAAATTAAATTTTATACCTCAGAGTAGTTAGAAAAAAGGTTATCTGTCTGGAGGTTTTGTTCTTTTCTGTCTGTGAACATGTGGTTCGATTGATGTTAATTGGATCCAAACATCTTCAGACTTTTTAAGGATTTAAAATTTATTTCCAAATCTTGTGTCTCGGCTCACATCCAAACTTGCAAGTTCTGGAGGAGAGATGTCTATCACTGCTTCAGTCAAACTGTTTTAGGATTTTGATTAGCGAGTAAATATAAAGTGAAAGGTCAAGTTGATTGCACGCGCCTCTGACTTAAATAGGATAAGCGCATCATATGGGCATGTAGTCTCCCAGTATAATTTTGGATAATGTGTTATCTTTTTAGATCTCTTAACTCATATAACCTATTTTCCATTTAGAAAGCTTAGTCTCATTTTAAGGATGTAAGGTATTCAAGGGCCCAAGATCGTCAACCTTTTCGTAGTGCCCTATTATTCTGTTATATTTCTAGTGTAATCCAATACTCGTCTCAGAAAAGTCTGCCCTCTGGCACAGTCCTTCCACTGTCATAACAGTTTAGTTTTCTGTGATCTCAGTGGTATTTAACAATAAGGTCTGAACTGCATGTTTAGTGGAAGCTGTGGGAACATGGATGTCAAGTCCATTAATCATGGATTTAAAAAAAAAAAAGAAAAAAAAAAGGCTCGACTGTCAGCCAAGGATTAGCTGTGCCCCCACTGCAAAACCTATTCAAACAACTCACCGATTAGGTCAGCTTGTCCCTCTGCCCTGAGATTTTTTTACTTTTTAACAGAAACTGGCAGTTGCAGCTATAATCTTTACAGTACTCGAGGTTGTGTATAGATATGCGATTGGAAGACCATAGGCTACTTCTAGTTCCCCAATGTCAGGTTGACACAATTGCATAAAATCAATACAAAATGGCATGTTCTGAGAACCAGACGAAAGCATGAGTTGTAATGGCTTCAGGAGTACTTCAATATCTGCTTAAAAGTACGTTGCTGTAACTCAGCAGTTCATTTTTGGTCTGACTTCATTTGGAAAGTAAATATTAACTGTATATATTTATCAAAAGATAAATGACAATTATTAACCTGTTTTCTAAATATTGTACTGAAAAGATGATGTTTTTACAGTGATGACATCTTGACGCTGACGTGTCTGAGCTGCACTCAAGGAAATATAACATGCTACAGAAATGTTGTGTGTTGTAGTTTGGCTGATGAAATCGAGCAGTGTCCCTTTTGGTGGTGGCTGGTGAATTATCTCTGTCTTTTGAGTGAAGTTTGATGATGATTTGTGGTGGGTGAGTTCTACTCTTTACCTGGGTAAAGATGGCACAAAAATGTCTCAGAGTGCTCTGCTGTGGAAAAACATTTTATTTTCCTCTACTGCAGCTCTCAGTCAATGTGGCTGTTCTGCATGGTTAACAACATAGCTCCAGAATCCTATTATTATGCAAAGTAATTTCAAATTATTTCACAACTAAATTGCTCAGACTCTGTTGGATTTCCTGACTTTCTGGAGTGATCTTGAATTCTCAGAACCATTTGGCCCTATTCTTTTTCATTTGCAGAATTATGTATAATATGGAAATCAGTGTTAATTGTTTCTCTAGCCACTATTGTCACCACTAGCCAAAACTGATGCTGTAAATCCGTGTCTTATTAGCAATTCTGCTCCAGAGCCGCACCCTTAGTGTGGTGCTGTGCTGTGCCTCTGGCATTTTTGTCAGCCATCTGACTCCAGGCTGCCCGGGAGCTCGGCGTGGAGGCAGAGTGAGGGTGGCGTGCCCTCATCCCGGTGTTACGGGCAATAGCATGCTCTTATTGCCTGCTGGCTATCTGGGCTTTCAGGGTCTTCTTAGGGCGCTTGCCTTGAACCATATGGCGTTAATTGCTGGCCTGGCAGCTTCTGTCCCATTCACCTGCTGCAATGGCTCCCTGCCATTGGGAGCGCGTTGCTTGCTCCTGGCCCTTGCTTGGGAACTAGCTCTGGAGCGGGGTGTCAGGCTGGGCTGCGGGATGCGTGCCTGAGGAGCAGCTCTCTGTGGCTTTTGGAGGAGCACTGAGAAGGGCTTTGGTTTGGTTTCATCCTCTTGGTATAAAATGTTTTTAAGGTGTGCTCTTGGGTTTGCAGTTTGACACCTTAACATTTGTATTTAAAATTTAATTATGCATTTACTAAAAGGTTGAGGCAGAGTAGAAAAATGCAAAATGAGAACTGGAATTAAATGCCAGGCTAAGGTTTTTTGGACTTCAGGGTCTGCAAAACTTGGCGTACCTAGAATATGGCCTTAAAATGTATAGTAGCCTTAATGAGTTCCTGATACATCTGTGTTCCTGAAGCTCTTGAGAAAGCAAATCATTTTTCATTTTTGTTAGATAATAAATAATAGGCCAAGCAGAGCAAATTCTGAAATTTGATATTTTTCAAAGAACCATATATATATAGTAAAATGATGACAATGGAACTTGTTTATTAAACTAATGTAGTGATTTTATCACTTCATTCTTGGTATCTTAGTACCTGATATTAGACTGGTATGGTTGCCATGGTAACTGAACACACTGTTCCTTCCATTTGACCTTAAGTTCAAGCCCTGCTGTTGCAGTAGAAATGCCAAGAACACCTCCACTTTTATTAAAAACAAAACTATCAAATACATGCAAAGAGAAAAATGGGCAAAAAGAAAGGACAATGTGACATTACACTGTGAAGCCAAAGAGGAGAAGAGCCTGCTTTCAATTAAATAAGTGACCAAGAAATAACTAACTGTTAGAACATGGTATCAAAATACATATCTTGTCCTTACATTTAATTATGTTTAGATTGATTTGCTACATTACATTTGCTATTCAGTGTAGAAGGGGCTATGCTCTAACAACTCACCCTTATTCATTTGCTTTTAGAACTGGTCGGACTTACTCTCAGAAGAGCAGCGTTGACCTGCTCGGTTCCATGTACCGACCAGCTGCAAGGCAGAAAATGGTTGAGGAGGTCAGAGAAGATTCAAACTAGGGTCCAGACGGATGTGAGCTCCTTTGGCTGGTGATTGGGGGCTCCCGTGTTGTCACCATCCCCATTGGTCACCCCACATGACTTTGGGGTCAGTGACTTTTGAGGCTCTGATCCACATTCAAATGGAGACAGTTTGGTTGTGGATGGAGCCGTGAAAATAGGGAAATTCTGGATATTGCTGTGGGAGATAAGAGAGTACCAGGAGTCATGGTGAGGTTTGGCTGTGTTGTCTCCTGGCACCCTCCTGAATTCTGAAATAAACCTGTATCCTGGCATGCTGTAGCCCATAACTTCAGGTAAAATTAATCGAGATGAACCTTTCATGAAACACTTTGTCTCTAAAGATTGAGTGAGTAACTTCATCTGTGTAGGAAATCCAGTAAATGAGCAAAACACAGACACACTAGTATACAAACACAGGCACACCTGATTTATTTTCAATTTTTGAGGTGGCTTTTGTCTGACCCTAACTTAAGGTTAGTAAGAAAACTTGTTTATTAAAATTGGGTCAGATTCTTTCTTTCCGAAGACCAGATCACCAGTGACACAGCTGTCTGTCATTTCTTGTTTCCTACAGTTTGCTCTAGCTAGAAAAGGTATAAAAGCAGAGGCTTTTAGTACTTGCACAATATTTGAATGAGGGAAAATTAATGGAAAAAGACAAAAGTTAAGGATATGTGGGTACAAACTAAATGACGAAAAATTGCTATTGGTAACAAGTGTAAAAGGGAATGAGATAAAACTTTATGAGTACAAAGAAAACAAGAAAATGATTAAAAAAAAAGTTTGCTACCTAATGGGAAAGCAAACAAGTAATGTTTGACAAAGAAAATAATGAAATGCTTAATAGTTACTGTGCATCCTTTTCAACTATACAGGGTTAATATTGACGGGCTGTTTAATGCAATGAATCAATGAGGAGAGATGAGAAGGTAGGAAGAACCATCTCAGATGGTTCAGCATTTCAGCATACTCTGAAAATGTGAGTGTTAGATTGGTGGAGCTTGAAAACACACCTTGCTGAAGGAAGCAGCAATGTTGCTGTAATCTTTGGAGAGATTATGGAGAAAAAATAAGTTTGTGATATGGTGGAAAGGGGAAACTGGACATGCTTTTCTGCCTTTGTCTGCATGTACTGTGCTAGTTTTTGCATCTTTTTTGCAACTTCAAGGAGGAGGTCCTTGGAGCAGAAATACTTCATAAACCCTCAGTGATCTGGTCTAGGTTTGCAACATCCAAGAAACAACTAAAATAACCATCTTACAACCTCTCACAATTTTTCATCTATGATAATGACTTTTAAGGAAAAAAGGGGGTTCAAGACTCAAACTGATTGTCTGGCAGGTCTATAGTAATGCAGAAATGCAATCTAGATGAGCTTTCAATCATAAATGATTTAGTGGTTCAGTTTTTCATGCTGCTGTGGATTGCAAGTACGGATCCCACATTTCCTTGTTTTTGAGACTTGCAGATACGTTGGAATATAATCAAAAGGTAAGAGTTGCTAGTTTACTGTTGCATTTCCTTTAAAACAAAATGACAAGAAGAATTTTGAATTCATGAAGAATTATCACTGCCTTCATAGTGTAAAATGTGGATACAAATTAGTTTGCAAATATGATTCTAACATTTGTAGTTTTCAGTTGAAGCAAATGTGAATAAAGTATAAATAAGCTGATTGTCAGTGTTCCTCTCAACAGAAGCGATGTCATGTGAATTCTGATCTCATGGGAAAATAGATCAAAAACAAAACACAAAAAGCACAAGCACTTGAAGGTACTGTTCTGATGGTAGATCAGCTTGGTTTGGTTTGCAAGGCAGTGGATTCTTTGGCAAAGCTAAAATATCCCAGTGAAGATCTTTGTCCATTAGTGTTATAGCTATGACACAAACTTACATGTTATTTTACAGCAGCAAACAAAATCATAGAATCATAGAATATCCTGAGTTGGAAGGGACCCTTAAGGATCATCAAGTCCAACTCTTGACACCGCACAGGTCTACCCAAAAGTTCAGACCATGTGCCTAAGTGCACAGTCCAATCTCTTCTTAAATTCAGACAGGCTCGGTGCGGTGACCACTTCCCTGGGGAGCCTGTTCCAGTGTGCAACCACCCTCTCTGTGAAGAACCCCCTCCTGATGTCAAGCCTAAATTTCCCCTGCCTCAGCTTAACCCCGTTCCCGCGGGAACTGGGAATATGATTAGAATAAAGAATTCAAAAGAATATGATTAGAATACTAGTGTGAAACCAAAATGCTTACTCAGGCTCGGATGCTTCTGATATATATATATATATATATATATATAAAATATTATATATATAAATTAATATATATTATTAATATTATATATATAAATTAATATATATATTATATATATAATATATATATATATAAAAATAAAAATTAATAGTCAACTCATCCATTTATAAAAGTGAGCCACAGATCTCATCTGATGACCTAGACTTGTTTAACCCTTTCCAAAATAGGATCAACACCTACTATCATGATGCAGCTTCCTTGTTGTGTAGCTTTGGGGTTGTGGGATTTGCAGGTCAAAGCCCTTGGGCACATGGCACGTAGACAAGCATGGGGATCCACTCTTTTTCCTCAAATAACATATGCTGGTATTAAAAAAAAAATAATATCAAAACAGATCTTCCCCTTCTCCTCCAACTCTTTCATGTTGTTTTACAGCCGAGGAGTCTGGCACAACCCTGCTGCTCTTTCAGAAGTGCCTTCAAGAATTATTTAAGCACTTTTCCTCAGAGTAGTACATACATGACCCTGCAGGTCTCCAATCTGTCAAAACCAAAAGCTTCAACGTTTTTGTCTGTCCATCACAGCATGGGTTTAATTGTGAAAGATCTTCCCTAAAAATGCATGGGGCACTATTCCTTTCAGTATGGTGTAGCAGAGGCTGTAAGTGTCCCTGTCCCACTTACTACCCTCCGCATTTAAGTACTGTTTTGCAAAAGGTGCATAATGGCTTTACGTGTTCATTGGAGGAAACGTCCTCTGTTGGGAACTCAAGATAATATTCTTTCCTAAGTTGTAAACTGTAACCTGATGGTGTTGGCTGAGTAAAGTGGTATCTTAATTATCTATTTCAAAGTTATAATTGACCCTGAACAAAAAGTTAAGCTGTGTAATAATATTGGTTGTATTTTTAGTTAAGCTTTTGAACTTGGTTAAGGCGAATAACATAGAATGCATATTTTTCCTCTTGGTGATTCCTTGTCTATTGGTAGGTGGTTTTTTTTCCTGCTTCTAATTTTTTCTTAATACTAGATTTCTGCAGTAATTAGCGATTTTGTTTCTGTCACTCTTGTCCAAAGCATCTTTACAGTTGGAACGAGAAGAAATTTAATTGAAGCAGCTATTAAAAAGGAAGAAAAGAATTCCTCAGAAATGCTAGCTAAATGACAGTTTTCTCAGGGAAAAATATCAAACGAAATTTTTTGATAGCAAATTTCATTTTTCATTCTTATCTTTTAAATGTTAATTGCACAATTCAGTTAGAATCTTCTTGCACTAGTAATATGGTACTTTTTCCAATGCATGTATTGTATGTAAATGCTTAAGACAGTTATACTTCATATTTATTCTGCAGATTAGATTTCTGATTTTTATTTAATGCAACGAGAGTTTAACCTAGAAGATACCATCACCCTTATTAATAGCATAGTACATGGCTACTAGGAGTAATGCATGATTAAAAAGTATCCAAAGAATGAAATTAATAACTCAGAATATTTAAATCTGCTTTTACAGGAAAAGCTGTCTTGGTTCTAAGTTGGATTTTTATTGTTATTTTTTATTGTCACTTGTAATATCAGTGACAATTCTGGGCAGAAAGAATCTCAGAAGTTTCAAGATTAATGTAGTTTCATGTAGTTTAAACTTTTTTTTTTTTTTTTTTTGGCTTCAGTTTTTCCCCTATGTGATACTTGCAAAAGTGACAGCAGCCTGCAACATTCAATAATAGTACTCCCTTCTAAGCACTATGTGCAAGAAAATTAGGATATTCTAATATTCTAGAAACATAAAAGCATATTTATCAATATATATTTCATATTATCCATTTATTCATGTTAAAGGTAATCCAGGTAAAAGCATGTTATGCTAGGTACTTAGGAACGTAAAGTTTGGACTTGTTCTTTCTCTTGAGCCTGCCTCTTTTGAGGTCTGCTTAACAAGAGCATATCTAATTGAGTTCTTCATGATTTCACTGTGAAAACAGGGGAAAAAAAATATATTTCAACCCAACTTTAACTCTAGTTCATGTATTAGCCTAATGAAAATTAAATTAAGTCTTGGAACTGTGAGTACAAATAAATTCTGGAGTGAGCAGCAAATGCTTTGTAGTATGTCAGCGTTCAACAGATCTCTAATATTAATGGTGAAAATTCAATTATTCATTAAAATGACTCTTCACAGCTCTGAATTATTTCTGTGGATGCAGTGTAAGCTGGGGTGGAGCCCAGACCCTCTGGCCCAGTCCCCCCAGGCCGCGTGCACTGGAGCCGATCCTTGGTAGCTCCGTGGGGCATTGTATGAGTTGTTGAGAGGCATTAGGCAGGAGTACCAGAAATGTGTTGGTTCTTCCATTTCCTTCTCATTTAGTTATCTGATCAATCAGTGGGCTGACAGCATATCAGGTGGGGGACTCGAATCAAATAATTCCTCAGCAGTTGTGAATATTTTTCATGTGCCCTCTGGGCATGGGTCAGGCTTGCTCTGCCCAGCTCCCAGCCCCAGCTGCAGGAAGCAGTGTGCCCACGGAGCCTTCTGAAAGGGGGAAAGTGGGGATTTAATTGGAGAGGGTGATCCCTGCTACAGCTCGTGATTATCAGCAGCCATTGTATCCTAAAAATAACGAGTAATAGGATGGTGCTGTTAGTGATGGCACCTCGGCTGGTGGGTAGCATATTGGACAGGAGTTTCTCTCTGAACACCATTGTTCATCTTTTCATTGGAATGTGCTTTATTAAGGAATATATTGCAATTTGCTTTCAGCATTGAAGATCCTCTTAAATTCTAGAGAAGCCACTATAAGTTGTGCTGGGAACTTTAGTATAGCTGTTAAAGTCGGTGGCAGCTGTCAGCCTCACAGTTTGGGAACTTTTTTGATGGCGAACATACCTTGAAAGCGTTCTGCGTGCACAGCTCAAAATATTAACTCTGCTCCTAGGAAAGTGTAGACGAGGACGGTGAAGTTGCCAGCTGTCATTTTATTTCAGTGTGCATTTATTTATTTATTTATTAAGTTACCCTGTTGTCATCATGCAAGTGTAGCGGTGGGTGGAATGGTGGCTTGTTTTTAGCTGCTGATTGGTGTCAGGGCTGCATCTGGAGTTTTAAAATAGTCTTCCTGGTGCTGACGGAAAGATTTTACCCATCACAACCATCTGACATCCTTTTAAACATGGCTTGTATTTGCTGTCATGTCACATCTGTGAGAACAAATCCTAGGTTATTGTATCGCAATTAGGCAGGTGTATTGTGGCCATGAGATTATACTCATGGCAGATCTCAAAAAGGTAATGTGGAATTTTGCTCTTAAGACTAATAAAAATCAATGCCTCTATTATTACCATTTGCATTTTCTGTGTCTCAAGCCTCAGGATGAGAATTCTATAATAAAAATTGGCTGTTGGATGTTTGGGGAAATGAAATGAAAGCTAAAATAACAAGAATATAATGGTAGAGAAGTTTAAAAGCCTTCCTTCTTAAGGAAATGAGGCTGGGATGACTGCATTGTTAGTGTGTCTTAATAACCTCTGATGTGGCTGGCCAATTTAGCCAAATTTGACAGGTGGAGAGAGAGCTCAAAGGTGTTGAGTTTCTAGAAGTTTTGTAAGAATTAGAGTCTGGAGGGAAGAGGAAGAGATACATTTGTACCCTCGCTGCAGGAAGAGCTGCAGGTTGATCTTCGTTAATGATTAGGCCTTGGAGAACTGGCAGACAGGAGCTCTGCCAAGACTGGAGCTGAGACATTTTACCTGACCTTGCTTTCTTATCCATCATCTCTAGGGAATGTCCCAAACCAACACAAGGAGGAGAAGAGAAGCAAGTTTCATGGGGAATACTTCGATGTGAGGACAAAGTTGCCCAGTAAGGGGGAGAGGGTACTATGTGCCAATCCCCAAATCAGGAACATGATACTGAAGTTTTTAATATCCGTTTTGCCTGATCTGTTACCTATAGCATAAGTTTTGGAACTTTTTTTTTTTTTTTTTGTGTGTGTGTGTGTGAGAGAGAGAGGGAGAGAGAGAGAGAGAGAGAGAGAGAGAGAGAGCATGAGCATGATTCTCCTGGCTCATCTCCAGTGGATCAGGTTGGGCTGGGTTGAGAGAATTCCCCTGTGATGGAAGGCTGTTTTGTGGGAATCACTGCACTGTAGCTCACAGTGCTCTCTGTAGTGTTGCTGAAGGTCCTGGGCTGTGGGGGCTGCGTTGCCCACCCCCTCCATCCCCCAGGGTTGCTGCCTGAAAGTATTGGATTCAATTGTAGGGGCTGGCTGGGAAAGTTTCACTTTCCACTGCTGTATGAAAACCTATCAGGTGGTTTATTATTCTTGATTTTCCTCTCTTGCTTTTATTAAAATAGGAATCGTGAAATGACTGCCACAGAGTATTTCATAAGTCTTGGCTCCTTAATGGATCCCCACATAATTTTGATATACATCCTCTTGGGTTTGGCAACTGTAAAACAACTACTATAGCTTTCACTGTGGCAGCTTTTCTGCAGAATCTGTTCCATAAAATGGCATGTTAAAGGTCTTCAAATGTTTCCTTATTGTTGCAGGCTTGCAAGGCACCACCCTGAATTGTTTATTACACTTCTGCTCTTTCTTACTCTCCTTAAAGAGTGTATTTTTTATTAGGTCTTGTTCCTCAAGGACAGATCCACTGTACGAGGCTTGTTACACTCTTAATGGGCTTTCCTGTCACTTAATCTTGTACACGGGCCATGGAACTTCAGGAATCTCTGAGACTTAATGTTATTTAAAAAGTGCCTCCTGCTTCTTCTCTAATTAATTGCAATCAGAAAGGCTAGTTGGTGGACACATGGTGTCGCAGCTTCTGTGAAATACTGCCTGATGGCTATAAACATTGCCATATGTTCTCTGTGAAATATTGCCATAATCACTGGCAACAGGAGCAGCTGATAGGAGATGAAGGATTAGTTCTTCTCCTTTTTCTGCTTTACTTTCAAAATCTGTGAAATATTTCCTGATCACCTTAGTGGCTTTTTAGTTGCTGTAGTTATAGTGGGTTTATTTTCTTGTAAAGTATTATTGAAGTAACTTTTTGGCTTTTTTATATTATGGCTGCCAGCATTTGCTTTACATAACGTGACCATTTGCTAAAGCCACTAGTTAATCAAAGTAAGCAGCTAGTTTAAAATGATTTTTTTTTTTAATTAAACAATATAGTTTTGCTATAAAGCTAAATAGTTCAGAAATTAATAAGAATTCTCAAACTTGACAGTCAATGAGCTATAGCTTTTATCTAATTAGGAAGTTTCTGTTCTTCATTGTGTAATATAGGTAGAAGGATAATTTGGGGGGCGAACTGTTAACCGGTGCTTTTGATTGTGAAGAAGTGGAATCTTCAAAGCTGTGATCTTAACTAACATTTATTTATTTATTTGCCTTTCAAACGAGGTGGCTGCTTCAGTTTGTGGCAACATCTGCCAGCATTAGTAAATAATGCTGTTTCCTGTGCTCATACAGCTTCGATAGCAGTAGCCTAGTAAGAAATAATATCTTTCAGTAAAACAGTGTATTTCAGATTGTTCATCAGTGTTTCTAAGAAGCTTTCCTTTGTATGTTTTGCCTCTGACATTAAGTTTTTAACACTTTGGCCTCCATTATAAGGAGGCCATTCATTAGAAGCAGCAATCCTCCAATTACTACAACACAGCTAGAAGCCTCAAAAGACTGCTTCCACAATAAGTGTGATTCAATAAGAGAAAGGCAGTGCATTAAGCATGTAAAGTGTTTTTGTGTCTCTGGTTAGAAGCATAGGGCTCTCATGGAGGTAAGCAAACAGAATTGATTCTGCTCCTTTTATTAGAATTGGTTTCTTTTAAGCACTGCTTTTCTGTCTCAAATTACTAATTCTAATAGGGTATTTGCTAGCTCCAAGAAAAAATTTGTTTTATTAAAGCAACAAATGGTTTTACATGCCCCTCTATACTTTGGGAGTTGTGGGCTATTGAAGCAAGTTCTGTCTTACATGCACAGCTCAGGCTATTAAACTGTACACAGGTGATTGATCTCTTTAATAAAACCCTGTTCTTTAGTAAGGAAAGAGTGATAAAGATAAACAAATGTACTCGTTTGTCCAGTGCTTTGGAGATTACAGTAACATGAGGACATCAAGAATGCCATTTTAATGAATAAGGTAGATGAAACGCATCAATTTGGACTTCATTTTAAGCATGTCTAGAAACCAATACGCTTTAAGTTAATTTGATCCATGCTTTTCATTTGTTTGTAACACCACGTGCATTTTAACAGAAAACGTTTCATATTTTAGCAAAGACAAGACCTGGCAGGTAGAAGACTGGCACTTCCTGCACAGATATTGAGCGACAACTTTGTAAGCCCACTCTCCTGCAGCTCACTGCAGCTCTGATCCTGCCGTGTGTCGATGGACACATGTCACGAGCACGCCTGAGGGGGGCTGACTCTGGATCTGGGTGTGGGGAGGGATAGCTAGCGAGCTGCCCTGGAAATATAAGGCTATACAGATCACTGTGGTCCTAACGCCAAAAATTGTCTGCTGTGCGTGTACTGGGTTTGGTTGTTCATTTGTACTGATGTTTTTCAGGAATAACTCTGCTGATGCCGACAGTTACACTGTTTTTTTATTTTTTTATTTTTTTTAAGACAAGTGTGAGAGAAGAATCAAGCCTTCGTTTCTTTTGCTGTTCACTAAAAAGCATTCTTTCCATGGCAACCCCTGTTTCCATGGTACATACTGTATTGCCCTTCAGAGAAGCTTTATTAAGAGACATATACACACACATGCTGTCATGTGAATGTGGTCGCATTTTATAGCACTCTAAAGGAAAACTACAGTAAATTGTCTTTTTTTTTTTTTTTCCCAAGTTGTAGTGCTTTTTTCATTATACAGTGTCATGAAGGATTATTGCTGCCACTGTTTGGTAGTGTCATGGGAATGTAATAAAACATGGTTCTCTGTACTATTGTTAGAAGGATATTCTTCAAACTGCTGTATTTACCAGTACATTAAGATCATTGTTTTCTAAACTCTTGTGAAAGTTGGCATAGAAAGTAATCAACCCCCTTTTATTACTTTAAAAATAAATATATAGTGAAGATTTTTACTCTTCGGTTCAGTGTGGGAAATAATAGAGATATTAGTGAATTCATAGGCTAATCTTCATTTTAAAAAGAAGGAGCGAACCCACAGAAAAATTGTGGCTTTTTCTCCATAATGATACCTATTAGAAGCTACTTTGAAAGAATGTTTAAAATTAACTAAATTTACAAAAGCAAGACATTGTACTCTCGTTTTTGACTACAAAGTTGGAGCTGTAAAGCTCTATTAAAAGTTATGTCATTAACTTTACCTTTAGCAAGTTTGTTATAATCACCCTTTTAGACTTTTCTACCCACTACCATTTTGAGCTGTAATGGTATAAATACATAAAAAATACAGTCTTCAGATACGCAAAGACATCATTCAAGTATGTGTTGATAGGCTACGTTGCTCTTTTTTTTTTTTTTTTTCTCTCCATGAATCTGTTTATTTAGTGTCTGCTTTTCAAATATTCTGTTCCAGACCTGAATTAGAAGATCCACCCAAAGTGGAGTAAACCTAAAACATACCCATTTTCAAACGAGATTGCTGCCTCATAGAAAAAGCTCTTAATTTCAAAAATGCCATTATAAAATTCTTGCAAGAATATTAGAGCTAATCCTTCTCTAAGCGGAAGGAAAGAAACCTTGCCTGTCATCTGAGCTTGTAAAGTAGGATTGTCCTTTCCAGACAGCTTCTGTGGTGTCTCTTTCTTTCATTTGGTCACAAAAATCATAATTATTGAAGTAATATTTGAGTTCATATGGAAAAAATTACACCAAAAAGTTCGGAGAGTCTGAAGGATTCACCACATGAAAGAAGAAATGTAGCTAATAGCTGTGACTGCTGGTGAGGCTGGAAAAATTCAAGTAAGGTGATGAAATGTCAGGAACTTATTTTGAGCACTTACATGTAACCTTCAAAGTTCAGTTTATTAGTCAGTAGACTGAAAGCTTGTATATAAATTAGAGGCTTTTATTCTTTCAGATGTGATCGTTTTCCTTTCACTGGGAACAGAGCCCCTTAGCAGGGGCTTCATAAACATCTCTTTGTAAGATTTATGGTTTAGTTTCAGATTATTTTTTTTTTTTTGATACAATTGAAAGTGTCATTTTAATAAACAATTTATTCCTTTTACCAAACAGCCTTGGATTGATGTTTGTGGAAGTGCTGGGAAAATAAGGAAGGAACAAAAGAAGAATTTTACTTTGAAATCACTGAATACACCCATAGCTGCACTCTCTACTGTAAGACTGCAGTGGCGTGGCACCCAAATGAGCCATGGAAGTCAGTGATAACGCCCTTAGCCATAAAGCCATGCTTAATTCTATTTTTCCTTTTGTGAAGTCTAGGTTGACTGTCCTGAATGATCAAATGTGAGTAGATCTTACCAACAGTCCTCACTGCTGGTAAGTCAGATGCTTACCAAGCAATGTTACTACCTGGCTCCTCAGAAGGAGAAAAAATATTATTTGTCAGTGGGACAGTTGCTTGCTGTGTGCCACCCTGGGATGCATTGCCGTGTTAGTGCTAGTAACTGCAAGGTAGGAGTAGCGCAGCTCCTGAGGGACAGGGGCAGGAGGCAAAGAACTATCAACCAGCAGCCCACCTGGGAGGCTGGTGTACCTCATTGTTCTTCAGGATTGTGCTGTAGCAGAGCAGAACATTTTGGATAGTTTAGGAAAAGTTCAAAGCATCATTATGGCTGTTCCTCCAGATCTGCACAGCTCAGCAAGCCATGCCTCCTGCCTGAGGATGCAATGCCTTGCACCACAGTGGCTGTCCTACCAAACGCTCAGGAGCCACAGCAAAGCCGTTGCAAGCTCAGTGCTTTCTGTGGCCTCCTCTGCGTATGTGGAAAGGCAAGGAGCCTGAAATGGTCTTATCCTGCCTCTGAAACCCAGGTGACCATTTGGTGAGGGGCCCTGTTGTAGGGCCTGTGCCAGGCTGCAGGCCTAAACTTAGGTTAAGGGCCTGGAGGTGCTGACAGGATTCACACAGACACTAGCACTTGCTTCTGACTAAAATCTGTAGAATTTGTGGAGAAAAATCCCAGATTCTATGAGGGACTCTGCCATTGAGCTTAGACCACTGCCTGCTGATGTCCCAGTGTTCTCCTGCCTTAGCTCCCTGGGCTGCTGGGAAGGGCAGGTGTGTGGGCAGGGCCTGCCAGGCCTGTGAGGACATCCTATGGGGCCTACAGAACACACGTACTTTTACTTCAAGGTAACATTTTGCCAAGTAAATGCAGTATTCCTCAGGACTGTAAATACATCCCTGTGTAGTGTAATTAAGTAATGTGATAAACATTGTTCAAGCAGCTCGCTGTAAGCACAGAGCTGATGCACAGACAGGTGTCTTGCTCAGCATGGCTGTCAAGAGGATGGGACGAAGCCTTGCTGCGGTGTCCTATCCTCCCATCCCTAAGGAGGTGCTCAGCCCTGCTGTGGCTGCCTGCCTGGCAAGCATTCCTCCTGTGGAGGCAGCCCTGTGCACCTCAGTGGTCATCTAGCTTGCAACAGAAACACACTCAATTCTGCATTGTAATGGTGCCTTAATGATCACCGAAATGTGTTTTGTAGTGGATGTTGATAACTAAATACTTACTCCATATATAGACATTCAAGTAATTGGAAATTGTTATAGCCTGGGTACAGTTTAGATGGCTAGAGAGTATCTTAGTATTGAAGGTTAAAATCAATAGAGTGTGTTCTGGTTATTTTTCAGATTTCTGTTGTATATTTAACATGGTATATTTGTATCATGGGCTCTCATTCCTGTAAATCTGAGCTCTCTTTCTTGAATGAACGAGGAGATAAACAATTGAATTTGAAAGGTACTTTATGCAACAGAAAAGCAATTTTGTCCCTGGTTATCAAAGGGCAAGAAGCAAACTAACAATTGGATGCTCAGTGTTTATAACCCTTATGTTGCTGGTTTACCCTGCACCTTATAGGAGCTCTGTTTTTTGGCTGTGCATGTTCCCTGTGGCCAGGGGGCCCTGCTGCCCTGTGAAGGCAAGCTCCACTTGGCATAGGCTGCTGCTCTGAGTGTTCACTGGTGGAGGGGGTGCTGGCTGCTCTGGCTGCTGTTCAGACCTTTGTAACCTGTCTGGGAGGGTGTTGGAACCCAAGGAAAGCAAACGTGGCTGGGTTTGGTACAGACACTGTTTACGCTGGTAGTGTTTTAGCACCTTTGACTTTGTAGTTCTAGGAGACTTGAAAAAATAATTAAAAAGTTATGACAGAAGCAATTGTTGAGATTGAAGTTGTCTGCCTAGCTGTGTGTCTCTGCAGTGGTGTAACTGAGCTGTGGCCTTGAATAGCATTTGATCCCAATAGCTGTGATTATACTTAGATGTATTTAATAACAGTAGTTAGTTAGTTGAAGTGTTTCATACTTTAACCTTAGACTTCTATTAAAAACAAAAACAAAACTTAATGCTAGGAAGCTTAGAATTGGGGAAATAATACTTAAAGTAGGACCTGGATGTGCAGATATTTGTGGAGGCCTGGAATAACAAGAAAAGCTATTTAAGGACCAATCTGAGAGAGAAAATAACATAATTGTCAGCAATATAGCTTTACCCAGACAGTGGTCCAAAGCAAAGTAACATTTTACTTGAGAACTTGAGATTTTTCCATCTGCCCTTTGCACTGGGGTTTCAGTTCCATGTGTTTTGAGAGGCCTGTCCTACAAGGATATCTGAAGCCCAGTGGCTGGCAAAGGCGCTGAAGCTGGGACCTGGTTGTGCTCAGCCAAGGGACGCTGCAAACTTGAATTTAAAAATTAAAATTTAAACTCTTTGTAAAAAACAAACAAAAAAAAACATTATTAGAGCATTTTTTTTTTTTAATTACTTTATTTTGATTCTGCAAGAGTACTTTCCAAAGTCATAGAATCGTAGAAACACAAGGTTGGAAAGGACCTACAAGATCTCTAGTCCATTTCCCCTATCACCACTACTACCCACTAAGCTACTAAATCGTATCTCGTAGCACCTTCTCCAGGCACTTCTTAAACACTGCGAGGGACGGTGATTCCACCACCTCCCTGGGCAGGCCATTCCAGCACCTGGCCACTCTTTGAGAGAAAAAGTTTTTCCTGATATCTAATCTAACTCTCTCCAGGCACAACTTGTGGCCATTTCCTCAAGTCCTATCACTAGTTATCTGAGAGAAGAGGCCAACCACCTCCTCATCACAACCTCCCTTCAGGAAGTTGTAGAGTGCAATAATGTCTTCCCTGAGCCTCCTCTTCTCCAGACTAAACAATCCCAGCTCCCTCAGCTGCTCCTCATTTGTCTTGTTGTGTTCCAGACCCCTCACCAGTTTTGTTGCCCTTCTCTGGACATTCTTCAGGGCCTCAATATCGTTCTTGTAGTGAGGGGCCCAAAACTGAACACAGTACTCGAGGTACGGCCTCACCAGAGCAGGGTACAGTGGGGTGATCACCTCCGTGCTCTTGCTGGCTACACTATTACACTACTACACTATACAGGCCAGGATGCCATTGGCCTTCTTAGCCACCTGGGCACACGAGTAGCTCATGTTCAGCCCAGCATCAATCAAAACTCCCACGTCCTTTTTCTCTTCACAGTCTTCTAGCCACTCTGCCCCAAGCCTATAGCACTGAATAGGGTTGTTGTGGCCAAAGTGCAGGACCTGGCACTTGGCTTTGTTAAACCTCATCCCATTTGCCTCAGCCCAGCAGTGTAGCCTATCCACATCCCTCTGAAGGGCCACCCTACACTCAGGCAGATCGACACTACCTCTCAACTTGGTGTCATCTGCAAACTTACTGAGGGTACACTCAATCCCCTCATCTAGGTCATCAATAAAGATATTAAACAATGTAGGCCTCAGTACCGACCCCTGGGGGATGCCACTTGTAATGGGATGCCAGTTGGACTTAACTCCATTAACCACAACCTGCTGGGCACGGCCCTCCAGCCAGGTCTTTACTCAGAGAAGAGTATACCTGTCCAGGCCACGGGCAGCCAGTTTACCCAGGAGAATACTGTGAGAGTCCATGTCAAAGGCTTTGCTGAAGTCAAAGTAGACTACATCAGAAGGAGATGAGGTTGGATAAGCATGACCAGCCTTTCATGAACCCGTGCTGACTGGGCCTGATCCCTTGGATGCCATGCAAGTGCCGTGTGATCTCACCCAAGATCATTTGATCCATAACTTTCCCTGGAACTGAGGTCAGGCTGACAGGCCTGTAGTTCCCCAGGTCCCCTTACGGCCCTTTTGGTAGATGGGAGTCACATCAGCAGTCTGTATAATTCGTATCAGTAGTTGTTTCTTGACTGAAACATTACAAAAATTGAAAGCAAAACAAACAAAAGACAAAATAACAACAACAAAAAAGAATCTAAGTAGAATTACACTAGATACTTATGTCAGCTTTTTTAATAGGAGTGAAAAACTTTTTCTTATGAGCTGTGTGCTCTCAATAACAGAAGGTTTTTCACACCAGCTTCCCTTTTATTTAAAGGACAGCTTTCAAAATGTTAGCAACAAGTATTACCCATGTCTCTTTTCTCCAGTGTCAGCAACAGTGACACGGAAAAGAAAAATTAACAAAATTCAAAACTGCCTAGCAGTAAGTACTAAGGTAATAATATCTTGAAATCAGTTGTCTCAGACACAGTTCAGATACCTGTTTGAAGGTGAAGAAAAAAGATTTTTATTTCTATAGTCATGATCAGTTAAAGCTGGTAAATCACACTTCTTTGTACAGCTACTTCACATAGTACTCTAGGCTCAAGTTTATCTTATTTTGGGCTGTTTTGTTAGTGGAGTTTTACCTGTGTGAGGACAGTGTTTAATTTGATTTCCATCTTTTCTTTGAAGAGGAGTAATAGATGGTTTTATACTTTATTTTCAAGTCCTAATCAGTTTTAGAGACTACTGAGAGTAAAGTAAACTTCTAGAAATGAAATTGTGTGTATGAGCAAATTTGAAATTGAGATCTACAAAGTCAATGGAACCTGCATGTGTTGAGATTCATGTAGACTGTGACAGGTTTAGTTTGATGGTTTTTATGTATTTCATTATGAGATTACAGCTTCTTCCTGATCTCTTTTTTGGGTAATGGATGCTAGGAAAATGCAAGCACAATACTATATGCTAAATATACTTTTTTTTTTTTTTTTTTTTTTTTTTTTTTTTTAATAATTCTTTATCTAGTTATAATATTTTAGAGATTTTGTTAATATATGAAGATACTGGAACTGGGGTAGTACCAGAGGGCTCTTAGGATGCATCTGCATCAAACTATGGAGCTGCTATGTGTGAGAAGTGGTACTAGAGCAGGTCCTACAGAGATGCAGGTTCGTGTTTGGTAAACAATAATTACTAGCATTGCCTCAGCTTACAGCTCTGAACTAGTTAACAGGGCAAATTCCCTCAGTGTTCTGTGGCAAAGGTTTTGGGTATTTTTCAAAGACAATGAATGCACTTTGCTTATCCTTTGTCAATGGTAGTTACAAATAGAACTACAATTTCATGTAATAGCTATAAACCATTACTCTAATGGTTTGACAAATACCTGTGAGGATAGACTGCAATATTTCATCTGAGAAAGGGCTGAATATTAAATAAATGTAACCTCCCATTGGGTCTTGCCTTAACCTCCTACTGGTTTTGGAAGGTGAATTTAAGAGCTGAAAGCATTTTAGATTAAATGTTAGGGGAAAGGTTCAGTAAGACCTAGACAGCAGATTAGCACTTTGTGCTTGTAATAACAGTCCTTTCCCTCTTCCCATTATCTCTTCACACACATCATTGCAAAGTACTGAATTTAACTTGAGACAGGTGTACAGTTGACTTGTACTGATCATCTAATAGATATTGTTGTGGACAATTAATGATATTTTTCTCCCCCCCCCCCTTTATTTTTTTTATACTATTTATGATGTATAAGACTAAGAATTGGGATTTTCCTATTAACTATATAAACCAAACTTTTCAGTTTAGTCTTTAAGCCCAGTATCTCAGAGGGAAGGTTCTCAAGTCATGATATATTTTGCTTTAAAAGCTAGAAATAATGAGTTGTTTTTAATGTTTAATGTGGGATGGTATTAATGGAAGTAGATCAGGAGGTTTTAAACCATTTAAAGACTCTTTCCCAATCCAGAGGAAACACTTCCTATAAATTCTTCTTCTTACTGAAAAATGTTTGTGGCATTTGTTGATCTCAGTTGGAGAGAGCGAGATAATACCAGTGTGAAATACTTCCGTGCCATTATGAAAAGAAATGAATTACTGACCATAGTAAGAGTATATTTTAAATGGTAGCAATGTAGTATGGAAATACTTAAAGACATATGCAGAGAGACTTTAGAATAATTCCCGATCATTTTAGTAATAGCAATAGTAAAGCAGCAATTGGAATAACAAGCCCTTTAATTTTAAGGTGGGAAAGAGAAAAACATTAGAAGCTGTATGTAACGTCCCTTTTCATTCTATATTTTTATTTTCTGTCAGGAGAAAGCTATTTTGAAAGGATTATTCAGGTTGTAATTATTAGAGCAGACAGCCAATGAAAAGGCTATTTGTCTTTCTAGAAAAATGATGGTTATCAATTATGTCATAGAGAACAACTTAAAATATTTTGAAGTTGTTCAGGTGCTTTTCTGCAATCAAAGTTCAATAAGTAATGAAATGAACCCACAAACCAAACTGATAAGCAAATCTCTATCATTGAAACTAAATTGCTACTGTCAAAGTACTTGTTCACCTGCTAAAACCTCTGTTTTTCATTCTTCCGAGATGTTACAGTACCTGGCTTATGCCTGTGACATCTTTTACAAGTTAGTTGACTTCTAAAATGCTTTGATAGATACAAACAGATCTAATGAGCAGATAACATACAAATTATTCTCTGTCTCTGAGTGAAAGATGTGTAACTATAGAGAAGCATGTAGATGTTCTTGCCGTTGAACTATCCTGGATCAAGCAGGTAGCCAGCTTGTTCTGCAGATGGATCAGCAGGCAGAGCAGGATGGTTCTGGTGCCCAGGTGCTTCAGCGTGTTTTTGTTCTTGAGTTGAGCCAGAAACCAATCTTTTGTAAAAAGGGAAAGCAATAATGAGTCACTCACAGATGTCTCAAACACAATTAGAAGCTAAATGTCTTCCTACAGTAGCAATAATAATATCGCATTAAGGGTTGAAGGCCATCAACCCAGTCAAATGTGATTAAAAACAAACAAACACACAAAAAAAAACCCCACACTTTTATGGTCTATGTATTATTTATTACTTTGCAGTTGCACCAATGTTGGGCTAAATGCTTTCCTGTAAATGCTTTCCTGCAGCCATAATATTCTGACCTCAGCAAGGAGTGCCTAATTTGACAGGTGGTAGTTGTTGAGGAAGGAGTGCAGGATGCAGGTGAGGTTGTACTGGTGAAGTGATGAATATTACTTACATCCAAATACTGTGACAGTCTGGTTTCATATAGCCTGACCTTGTCCGTTCAGTGTTTTGCTTTCTCTGCTCTTCTTAGCCACTTCATTTCAATCCTGTTTTCACTAGTGAGGTAGCCAGCCCCATAGAGCTTTTGTGTGGGTACCTTCTTCCAGTTAGCTGTGAATAAGTCAGTGGGAGTCTAGCAGGGCTGCTGATGGAGCCTCTACAGGTGTTGGAGAGGAGTACTGCCTCCTCCTGTGGCAGCCTTTGCACTACTGAGGAGGATGCAAGCCTCAGGGAAGGAAGCAGCCATTGGAAAAGAGCAACCTGGTCTCTCAGGTGTGTCTGACTTCAGTTGACACCTCAGTGTCTTCTTGCAGTGAGGTGCTCCTGTAGCGGGGAGCACAGGCAGGAGAATCAGGGGCTGCAGTGGGAGTGTGGCTGATGTTCAGTGTACTTTTGAAAAAGGTTGCAAGAGGAAAAAAAACACCGCAGTGTAAGAAGTAGGAGTATCATATCAGAGCACCTGCAATGCTTTTTAACAAGCAGTGTGAAGCGATGGAAGAGCGGCAAAACTTCTAAGTGCTTCCTTACTGGCTTTAAGGCCTGAAATACAAGATGAGGGAATTGTTTGGCATGAAATGATGACCCTGAAGAAACGGGCCCGGTTGCTGGGCTATATTGGCTTTATAGGAATGCTGAAGAGGGCATACAGTCAGGGGAGTGGCGCTGTATGTATTTTATCAAGTATAGCAGCATAAAAATGTTACAGTAAAAGAGAAGGGCTGTGGAACCATGTTGGGCAGAAACACTGTGCTCTAATAAAATTGTAGAGCTAAGATTGTGTTACCAGCCCCCTGCCCAGTGCTGTAAATAGTGCTCAGGAAATGTGAAATAAGAGTAGAGAAACTGCAAATTCAGGACAGGCAGTGACAGTGGGAGGCTACAACCGAGGCCCATAGAGGCTGGACCAGTACCTCCTTGGGATGCGAGGCAGAGAGGATGGACGTGCAAAGTGGCTGCTTCCCAGAGCACCCAGTGCTAGGACTCCGAGATGAAAAGGTGCAGTCCTGGATGTGGTCTGGAGTGGTGTGCAGTGGCCAATTCTGAGAGCTACTTGGTGATCAGCAACCATCGTAGGATTAGGTGGAACTTCAGAGCTGAAGAGAGCACAATAAATATGTGCAGCATGTGGTCATGCACATTCAGGTATAGTGTCTGCAGAACATTGGGGCAATTGGTCAAATAAACCCTCTCAAACCTTAAGGAATTGTGCAGGAAGCCTATAAGCTTGTTGTAATAAAGTTTTTAGAAGCCCCCAAATATGATGCATGCTAACAAGGTAAAACTACATCATCCCTAGGAGCCTCCCTCGATAAGAAGGCCAGGGGAGGGCATGGTAGCAAAATGGATGGCAGCTGGAAGAGGGAAAGCCTGCCTGAATTAGTAGAAGAGGAAAGTCCTGAGAACATTGCAGGACAAATACGAACAGGAAATTAAAAATCCACATAAGGAATTAGAAAAATGCCTTACCAAAGGATGCTTAAGTTTCTAGGAAAATTTCTGAAGCATATCAAACCCAGAAAATCCATGGGACCAGTTCATGACATCAGCATAACTGGGGGCATTCAGAGAAAAGGCTGGGGAGGAGATGCTCAGTGAATTCCCTGTGCCGAAGATGGATGTTGCAGCCTCATGTAGCAGAACCTGTATGTACTGAGGAGGTCTTCGGAGGAATTAAATTGCAAACACCCCAATGCCGTTATCACTATTTCCTTTTGAGGTTTTTAAAGTTCAAGATGGGGACAGAATTTCTGGACCCTCTGTGGGGAGACAACATCTGTTGAAACATAAGGCAGGAATGAGACCTACCCTGGTAGGTCTCTTTTTTCATCCTATGTGTGTATGCTAATCAGCTAACAAATGGCAAAACTAAATTTTGTACTATTGTACATGCAAACTTGAGAGGTGCACTTTGTGCTGTTTTTTTCCTAGAATGATTTCTCAAGCACAAGCATGTCTTAAAAAAACCTCTGCTGTAGTTAATTTTGTGTTCTTTTCAAAAATCAAACTGCTGAAAATTAAAGTAGCTATTTGTGTTGTTTCATTGGGATTACGGGGCACAGAGCGCATAAATTTAATTGCAGAAATATTGCTATGAAAATAGCATTTATTTTTTGGTCAATATTTAGTTTGTAACCAAAAGAGTATTTTTCATAAACTTTTTAGTAGTTTTCTATCCCTTTCTCCCTTAGGCAGTGATGCAGCTTTGTTTTTTAACATTGTGTGCGGGCCCCAAAACCGTATGAAGGTAAAGCAAAATTTATATTCACTAGTTATACATTCAATGTGGAATGCTTTGTATTTTTTTTTTATTTGCTTTTAATGTGAGTATCTGTAAAAACCGTCAGGCAAATCACCAATAGCAAGTCTGTAATCTTTGCTGGCTGTTGGAATAAGTCCTTTTCTCTTATAAATGAGCAGATCTGTCTTTCGGAATCTGAGTCTATCTTAGTCAACCGTTTCTGAAATGTTGAGGGTCCCTCTGGAGCCAGTTCTTCTATGCCTATGGTCATGTATAACTTTTCTTTTTCCATGAGGTCTTCCTACCATGAGGTAGAAGTCAAGATTTTGACTCCCCTAAAATGAAGTTGAAGTTTGATTTAAACCAGTGTCCTCTGTAATGTTTACAATGTGGTTAGCATTTCCTCAGAAGTATAATTGTTTTTGTTAAAAGTGTGTGTAAAAGGGCACAATACAGAAAAATCAGGCTAGATAAGTTCTGAATATTTTTATGACCTTTATTTATTATTTCTGGTATTCCAGGTAATTTATGGGAAACATAACTAAAATTGTTTTTTTTTTTGATCATGGTCAGCGAGATAATGATCAAAGTATATGGAACACGGGACTGCTTGGGTGATGTCTAGGAGAGTTGCATTGCCATTAGACCTGTTATCTTCAAGGTTCTTTGCAAGACACTTTGGAAAAACAGAGTAAATAGAGACTATTGAGAGCTGATTGATTATATTCCCGGGTTTCTGATAACTTTACAATCTCTAATTGTCTTTGATTTTTTGTGCTTTTCTCTAGTGTGAAGAATGCAAAACGAAAGTTTGATCAATTTTTGTTGCTCCATAAAAATATTTGCTCATGTGAATAGCATAAGCAGGCCTGGGGCCTTTGTGCAGGAAACCTTGTGAAATCGTTAAGAAAATTTAATTACTCCCTGAATGAGAAACTGTCTGACCCTGCTCAGCTGAGGGAAGCACACACGCATCTTGTGTACCATTACAATTGGTTTTTAATTGCTGAGTTTGTTAAATTAGAAATCTGTTTGGGCTGAAGATAAAGTACTGTATGTACTTAGTACCCATATGCGTTATTTTGGGATTGCTGTTTAGTTGCTAGGCTTCACGTTTCTTTTAGAGATATGGGATACTTCACATCCTTTCTCCCCATTTCTTTCTTTATCTTTCTCCCTTTTCCCATTTTGTTAGATGGTCTGTTCATGGAGTGGATTCAGGTGGAGGTAAGGGAACGGTGTGGGTGGCCTCTTGTGCTTATTAGCTGTGCCACTGAGTTTGGAGATAGGCACAAGCACCAACCTTGGCAACTGAAACTGAGCCAGTCATAACTTTTTGTCCACAGACCACTGGCAAGGTTTCTTGTTGTCACTGTTGAGCAGCTGGCTTCTGCCCCTGGTGGAGGATGCATTCTGGCGCTCAACTGTACTTTTCTGAGCACTGTTGTCATCAGTTGGGACTGCTCACACAATTCTTACATGATAAATCCTTTTGTTTTTTTCATCAGTCTCAGTTGCATGATCCTTTGATTTCACATTTTTTGTTCATACTGTTATTGCCATTTCCTGGGAGGCAAAACAAGGTGTCTGCTTAATCTAAGTCGTCACTTAAAAGCTTTTTATGTGAAACAAAGAAACCCATTTCTTGGGTTAATTGTATGGCCCTAATAACTGTATGTCCCTTTCCAGAAATGATTATTATGTTTGAAATCCTGTAGTTCAAAGTCTTTTTTTTTTTTTTTTTCTTTCCCTAATTCCTGCCTTTCGATGAGGAATATGTAAAAGAAATGTATGAGCGTACATTATTTAGGCAGCTTCGTTATCCGTGCATTTGAGAATTCTCACAAAGCTTTCTCCTGTATCTGTTGGCAGGCTCACTGTACTTGCACATCAGGTGGAAGAACTTCTCCCAGCCCCTGAAAGGAGATCGAAATAGAGCCATCCAAACTCAGCTCTGCTCTGCTGTGATTGCAGGGAAGCAGTTGCTCACCCAGCACGAGGGTGCTTGAGCTCTCCCTCCCGGGGGGGCACCAGAACATGCAAGAAATGCTCTGACCTACACATCAGCTTGGTAATTTCTGCCATTTCTACTTCCCAAATGCAAGGCTGCCCTTCAAGAAGCCATTTATCACTTTCTTTTGAACAATGATTCCATGTCATTGTAGTTGTGAATAGTGCCTGGTCCCTGCTCAGTCTTTGAAAAGAGCTACTTTAAAAACTATACCTGTTTGTTGCATTCATCTTTCACTAAAGCAGTGACCTTGTTTATATGCCCATCCTCCAGTTTATTTTCAAAATCTTTGATCTTCTTTGGTGTATTTGTTGGAGGAATGTCAGCCTGCAGTATCTCACATCATGTAGGATGTATCAGTTGATGAAGATACAGAGCAAAAGTACTTGCATTTTTTACACACATGGTTAATTTATTATCCTGAAAAGTCTACTGCTGAGCAACAGTAAGTGTAGCCAGTATTTGCCCTTATGTTTGTGTGACTTGTCCATGTATCCCTTCTTTATCCCAAATTATGCTTGAGATTAATCTTAATCTTCAGTAGGATGCTGGGTTTGGGGCAGCCTTCGCTGGGTCTGTTTCCATGTGGTAAGATTAAAAATTGTGCCAACTTTCCCAGCCCAACTTTAGAGAGGAGATGGGGAAAGAGTTAAAACTCTGCCTCCCTCTTTCCACACCTTCCTATAAACCAGCAGGGGGTTTGCTCTTTTCATGGAAGTGGAGAAGCAGACAAAACTTTAAATGTTGGAAGCAACATGCAAGCAAACAGTTGTTCATAATTCAGGAAAGAAATAAAAAGGGGAAGAGCTTATGAGGTAACATCAATGTATGTATCATCTCCTTCTGGTCTCTTGGTCATTGGCCCTTCAGTCTTTTGCTGAGTCTTAATTTGCAAATAAGCAGAAGAGAAAAGAGTTCACTTAGCTGTGGCTGATGGAACTTGGTGTATATTATACATACACTGTGTGTACAAAGAACAGAAATGTCATCATACTTCTCTGTTAGGGTACTGTTATACCACTCAAAGTGTGCTTGACTGTGGTTAATTTCCTGTGTTACAAGATGAGAAATTGGAGTTTTAGGATTTATGCAAACTTTCTGTTGTTGCACAAGACAAAATTCATACAAACGGGTGGAAGTGTTGTGCTACTTTGACTATTCCCCTCCCCACACACCTTTTACAGGCCAAAGGATATGCTAGTTACCAATCTGTGATCCCAGGACAGAAGGCAGAGCATGGCCCCTTTCATTGTGGATGATTGATGTAAATGGATTACAGCCACTTCACATACTCAGTAAGAACCAAAACATTTAAACATGTTTTTTGGTAGCCAACTAATTTTAATGAGATGGGATGAAACTATTGTCAATACCAGTAATAATTGCCTGGCCGTTAGTCGAATGGAATAGATATCAAGAGAGCATAAAAAGATGAAATAACATAAAGGATCTTGTTGCTTAGGACAAGTTTATTAATATCCATGTATTAATGGAATAAAATAGCATTTTGTCTCTAGGTTAGTTGATAGTCCCGTGTGTGAGAATCCAAACCTTTTTCATTGTAGTTTATTTCATGTCTTCTATTGGTCTTGTGAACTTTGCCACGCAGATGCAGGGTGTAGAGCCGTAATGACTACTGTAGTTTTAGCTATTTATTAGGCACTGAAGCTGTTTAGATGAGGCACTCTTCTTTCTCCGTGTTACAGGGGTAGACATTGCTGACTCTATGGGAACTATTTTCTGTCAGTTAAATGCCTTTTGTGCATGATTATTCACTTATTTGGATACATTTTGTCAGAAAAAGGAAACGGAATAAATCATTCAAATTTAATCTTTCTGGATGCAGTATCCTACTCCTGTCGTTTGAATACTGTTCTAAAACCACATTTAGACCTACACTTAGGTGGCTGTATTAGAATTAGTTTTTGTCATTAAGGCTAGTTCCAAAGCAAAGAGTAGTTTTCCTGCAGGTGATCTTGCTGTTGAAACTCTGCACATTGCACCATTGACTTATTTGGGGTATAGGCACTAAGGCTCAAACTGATATTTTAACAGCTCACATTGCGCTATTGATTCCAGCAATTCAGTGAAGTTGCATAATTCAGTTTTTTTCCTAGCCACTTCCATTATAACATCCACATTCACAAACAAGACTTCATGGTGGAACAGATCCTTTTTTGTAAGAGTCTCTCCCTATTCAAAAGTCTGAATCAAAACCATCTTGTCTTATTGACTAAGAGATAAATTTGATGTTGCCTGGTCCACCTCCTTATACAGACACATTTTGACACAGTGTATTTGAGTGCTAATAATGACATTAGAAGATGTTGGAAAGAGATCTAATTCAGCATGCAGAAGTGACTTTGCTGTCATCTCCTATTTTCTGCACAATTGACAGCAGATACTTGGGGCTGAATTTTTCTTTCAGGTCAAATTTCCAAGGCATGAGACTGTCTGTTAGAAACAGATAAGACCAAAACCAATACTGAAGTACTTGTTGGAAGTGTTAGCAGCGCTGCGAATTTAAAAAGGATGCTTCAGTTTTCTGCACAGGACATGACACAACAACATATATTTTACTAGCAGTGAAATCCAACCAGCAACCCCATGTAAGTTTTCAAAATTTCTTACTGGGAAAATTTCATAGGAGAAACCTTATTTGGGGGAGAATAAAAGTTGTTTATAACTACTGCAGCTGTTATGTCACACTCTCTAGCCAATATGCTCTGAGATTCTTTAAAGAAATCAAAGTAGATGTAGTACCCTCATGGTCTGAAATGGTAGGTAACATATCAAGCTATAATTGTCAGACAAATCTGTATTTGTATCTCATTTTTAGTATGCAAGACACTCAAAAGTAGAAAAAATATATGAGGTTTTAAAGCAAACAAACCCAAAATGTCCCCTTCCTCCTCTTCCCACCCCCAAGGAAAAAAAAAAAAAAAAGGAAGAAAAAAACACTTTCCAGCAATGAGTGCTGTAGACATTTCAAACACAGTTCTCAAACTGCATTTTGTATCCTTTCTCTCCTTTTCAGGGGAAAAAAAGAGCTGGGCAACTTTTAGTTTTCCACTGGTGGATGTTACTATCAAAATTAACTGTGCAAAACCTTGCTTGAAAGGCACCTGTGAAGAATAACTTCTAAACAACCTATTTCTGTGCAGCCACTCCACAAGTGGGTGAAGCACCATGCACTGATGATCTGAGACATCCTCAGCTGCATTTACAAACACAAAGCAATGTCAGGGCAACTCGGTGAATCTGTCAGCTCCATTCATGATTCATAGTTTTTTTTTTTTTTTTTTTTTTTTTTTTTTTTTTTTTTTTCGGCTTTCTGATGTCTTTTGCCTTCCCTTTCCCCCAGGTAAGATGAACTTTTTCAAGTCATAGCATTAGCTAGCAGCAGTGGGTTTTCTAATGAAAGCTGTCCTTTATTCTTGCGAGCAGAGGAAAAGTGATTAGGTTGAATGTTTTTGAAATTTGTTTTTCTAATGTCATAAAAGTGTGTATCATAATGTCCCAAGTACTGTCATAATAAAGTCTATTTGGCCTTGTGTCAGCTCTCTCTGGGATTGGATGATACAAAAGAAACAGCAAAGAGCACTTCCAGATTATAGCAGTACTTCCTGGGTACATGCTGCCCCCCACCCTTCAAGATTGGTAAATCAAGACTGCCTTGACCAGTGGAAGCATTGTTACACGTTATAGCTCTTGGTAAATGTTCTTACTTCTCATTCTTCCCAGCCTATGTAAATTTTTATTGCCTAATTTCTGTAGCAGTTGTTTCCTCATTTTAATTGTTTGGTGGATCAAGTGACATCCCTTTTGGTATTACTAGTTTTGCTTCTGACCCTGATTCTTGTGTTGGAAGAGATCATGAGCAGTGATTTCCCCTCTGTGTCCATGTCACCTGTCATTGTATACATGTCTATCACAATGTCCATTGTCTTCACCCAGGCTGAGGCATTGTGATCTATCTAATCATCTTTCAGACAGAATTTGTTTCATAGCTTTTACCTTTCCTCTTACTCCTTCTAGCAGGGCAGGGCAAACTGGAACTACACAGAAGTATTCAAGTGTCAGTATTGTATTTTTATAAAGACACGTTATATGAAATACTCTTTTCTCATATCTGGTCCTTTCCTAATAACTTCCATCGTTGCAGTTTCCTTGTGAAATTTTGGAATATACCTGAGAGATTTTGACAGTGTTATTCAGCATAATCCCAAAATCCTGAATGGTGATGGCTGGTGTTGCCCAACTATTTTCTATGGAAAGCTAATTCGCTGCTCCCACCCCCTACTGCCCCATGAGTATGTCTTCACATTTTTCTTCTTTTGAATTTAATCTGCTGTTGCATCTAGCACCTCGTCACTTTGTATCATAAATTTCTTTGAGTGTTTCACTGTTGCTAAGTTACTTGGGTCTGTAAGGAAAGGAGCATTTCCAGCAAGCATATTCACTTCCATATTAACTTTTTCCAGGCTATTTATGAAAGTTCTGTGTTTCACAGAATTGAGCACACATCTCTAAAACCCCACTGGAGATCTACTTGTAAATTGCTGCTGTGCTTCATCCTTGAAACAAAAGTAGCAACATAGGCTTATTCACCTCTGTTACGTGCATTCCAGAAAGCTAGCTTGGAAATCAAGACATGGTAGGTGCAGGATTTTTTGTCTAGTAATATGGCAGGAAGTCTCACAGGTGAAGGAAGTGGTTTAATTGGGAATCAGAGATTGCTTTCACAACCTGATCTTCTGACAATGGTAAAGAGTGACCAGTCATACACTGCGCCAGATGCTGTTGGCATGGGTTTGGTCTCTATTACCAGGAATTCATTGTGTGAAGCTAGATCTTTTTTCTCTTGGAAAATATGCTAATTTGAATTTCCTTATCCTAATTAACTGCCAAAATTAATTGCTTAAAATCAACTTTTTTTTTTTTTTTTTTTTTTTTGACTGGAAACTGTACTGAAAATACTCCAAAAAGAATTTTGAAAAGTTGAGGTGAAGAGTGGTAGTTTGGCTATGTGTTTGCAAACATGACAACATGACCCCAACAAAGGGGAAGGGTGTCCTTTGAGTAGTAAATGTGCTGGGGAGACAAATGCATTTTTTTTCTCTTTTGTCACAGTAGGAAAAGACCGTGAATGTTCAAGAACTATGGTCTGACACAGCAAACAGTTTTCTTTCTTGTTTGTTCTTTCCCTGCTTAGGGAGGTGGGGTGGGAAGAATTTGAAAAATACTGCAATGTTTTGATATTTTAATAAACAATCCAGGAAATTGAAAGTTTTCGTTGTGACAGTTTCAAGATGAAATGTTTTAACTCCAATATCAAAACTAATTTTTCAACTTGAAGCATCTTTTTAAGAGGCAAAAAGCAATCCATTGTGGAGATGGCCAGTCTTTGTCCTGGGTGATGTCCGGCACTGATAATCCAAAGATACAGGTGCTCCATGCAGAAACACGAGACTTCTGGTTTTGGATTGTGATCATTTTTTTCATAATCACCTAACAGGAGTAAGGTGAAGACAAGAAAATTATACAGGCTTAAAAAGTATCAGAAGTAACCATTCTGGAGATTGCTACCACATAGGGCGCATCCCTCTAAGCGAGAGGGATGGGAGGACTTGGGCCTCACTCTGTGCTCATCAGCAGATCTCAGGCAGTCCCAATTTAGAGCAAATCTGCCTGCTGATGGTTCTCAATCGTGAGATGTGAAGCTAACTTATGCATAATATGCCTATCAATTTTTATCCATCTCTAAGTAAAGGTCCTTTAAGCTCTTTTTCTCAAAATGCCTTTATTTATTTTTTTTTTTTTTGTAAGTAACTGAAAGGTTGAGACTGGGTTGTGGTGTATGTAGAACTGGATACACAAGAGCAATACAGCATGTGAACATCTATTAAAATAGAAAATTTACCCACAGAAAATACGTTTTACAGCTAGAGGGTAAATATTTGTTATGGGAGCATTGAAGTGATTTTTACTAGGCCAGTATTTTGAGCTGGTAAACGATTATCACCCATTCAAATGGCACCAATATATCAAAGATTGAAATAGCTAATGCCGTGCTAGGATATCATTTTACAGCCCTATAAATTTCAAATGTATTATTAGGGCAGAAAGCATAAGCATATTGAATATTTTTCATTCTATGGTAAGGAACAGAAATAGTTGGAAAATAGTTTTCTCATAAACATGGAAAATGTGACCAGGCTACTCCCAGAATAGTTAAAATGAAGTGCACAGGGTATGGCAAAGATGAGGTAATAAATTGTGGGAATGTGTTTTTAGTATATTTTGTATGTAATAAAACTTCATTTCTTTTGCGAGCATGTATTTACTTTTTTTTTTTTTTTTTTTTTTTTTTTTTTTTGCTACTGTTACCTTGCTTGTAATAAATTTTGCACCATACTGTGCAAAGTAAGCAATACAAAACCCAATGATCAGACTTGCAGTAAAAAAGAAGTGATAATATCTTCCTACAGCTGCAGCGAGCAGCGGGCTACCCCTGTCTGTGTCTGGACTCTGGTCGAGCCCCAAGGATCTCCAGGCAGAGCAGAAATGAGGATGACCTGGTTCCAAAACCTGCTCCTCAGGATGCTGAAGAGCACTGAAGAGCAACTTACTCAGCGTGGTTCAAAGTGGCTCGTGCTGTGCCTGGGACCTGACTTGCCTTCGATTTGATGTCCCGTGTTACCTCCCCTGTCCTTCGCCTGTGCCTGGGGACTGGCTGTGTTGCTCAGGGTGCCACGTTGCAGCTCTGGACTTGGCACAGCCTCTCTGCTCCTTCCTGGGCTGCCTCCTACTGACAAAAAAATCCTGTACATAACAGTGATGAAGAGGGACAGCACTCCACAGCAGTGTGTTGCCCGCCATGGTGTTTAGTTGAGATTAGTATTCTGGCTACATGCTTGTCCCTTGGCCTACCACTGGGTTTCTGGGGAGCCCCCTGGCTGTGAAAAGCAAGGTGTTTTCTGTGTGGGCACTGTACCTTAGAGAGCAATTACCTGTGTGGAAAACACAGCTGGGATGAAGATTTGTACCTACAGAGGTGTTACCTCTTAAGACTGAACCCCCCCTCATGCTGGAAGGCCAAGTAGTGTGGATGCTGCTGGTGGCAGTTGCCTTGGTGAGGACTGGGGGCAAAAATGAAACACTTTTTTCCTTCCTATTAAAGCCCTTATGGCAGTCACTGCCTTTTTTGAAGGATGCCTTCTTGATTGTTTTAAATTTAAGTTAGTGAAGGAACCTGAGTGCTGTTACCTGTGCTGGCAGTGTTGTGTTCGTGGGCTTGGTAACTGGTGGATCGTTTTCTAGTCATGCAGAAATGGCTGTATCCACTTGTCCTCCTCCTCCTCCTCTGCTTTCTCTTCAGCGAAACCAATGAAGTTTCTTAATATATGTGGAAAAATGAATCCTGATGAGTTAAACAAATTTAATTTTATTTATGATTACATTCACTGCGCGATCAATCCTGTGTTTGTTAAGGTGCTTTTTGCAATTTCTTACCTATTCTCATGGAATTGGTAACACTTACCTCTTCCAAAGTGAGGTGTTGAAAGATGGGCTTTTCTTGCTAAAATGTGTCTGGTTTAATCCCAGTGGTCTTTATAGAGCTCCCTGATCCTCATGCACCAGGTCATGGCTAGGTTGCAGCATCTAGAGAAAAGAAGACTACAAGAAGAAACAGGTGAGCTGAACTGGCTCTATAGGATGTCTGCTCCCTGACACGTCCTACAGTCAGTCTGCTCCAGACCCAAGCTAGCCAGACAAAACCAGCGCACGCATTGCCCCATGTACCCCCCTCACCTGTCGTGAGCTGTAATTTCTCTGCCCCAGGAGGGGACCTGCCAAACATTGTGGGCCCCAAAGCTCCTAGCACTGGGAGGGGGCCAGCAGCTGGGTTAGGCCGGGAAGTTAAAGCTCACTTTCAGGAGGAGAAAGGGGCCATGGATACACCCTTTCTTCTTTGTATTCTGTCTTTTTCCTTCTTGTGTGCTCCTTGCTCCCATGTGGGTGCCTGTGGTGAGTGGGAGTGAAGGGTTTGCTGTGGGGACAGCTCTTGTGTAGGGTGTGTTGGGAAGCTGTGACAAAGCTGCGTTGTTCAGACTTTCCTGTGTAACCTTTGAGAGTTTCCATGGGGACTGACTTGATGGTCTTTGTACTTCAATAACTACATGTCTGTTCTGTGGATGCCCTAAACTTTGTCTATAATAAGACAATTAATTCTTTTGATATTTTGTCTTTTACAAGACTATTATAACTTTGCTTTTCTCATGAGTCATGAGAATGGCAATTGGTAACCCACTAATATTGCTGCCCACAAGGGTTTGTAATTTTAGAAGTAATCACTTTGTGGCTGATGTAAATTTTGTAATGAGAAATACTAGATTTATGACTGCAGGATTTCTCACAGACTGTTTTATTGCTTAGAGGAATTGCTTTCTCTGTTGGGAAAATCCATCATTAGATGTCTGCCTGAAATGTTTTGTGGAACGTTTATGCTTGGAGAATGCTAATGCAATCATTGAAACAATAATGATGATTTGAGATAGTATAATTGTTCCCCTTTACTTCACTCCAGACACTGAATGAGCTGCCAGTCAAGTTAGATGCAGGTTCATAAGGGGACTTTATGGCCAGAACGTGAACAATTGCTATGTCTGGTCTTTGGGTTCTTGGTCCACCTCATAGACTCATTCCTCGTTCCTGAAATAGGCACCTGGTTTCTGCACGTAGAGGCTGAGAAGAGTTGAATGGAAGAGTGCAAGATATAATGCTTCTGCCACTGTGATAATAACTGATTTTGAAGACAAACTTTACTGCTGTATTTTTATGTGGAACTTACCGAAATAATGTTTTAAGCACACCTGTGGGGCTGACTGCCTTAAGCAAAATGTAGGAGGGAGAAGATCCTAATGAAGGGTAGGCCTTGGAAAGATGTGAATTTCTCACATTCCTGGGGTTGAAATGTTTCTGGGCACATCTGCTCTATGTGGAATTTCTGGGGTCTACTTACCTTTTGTGATGAAAATTTTGGCATCTTGGGTTAGTTGATGTGTGTTTTGAGGCTTAGAGTTATGGCTTGAAATATGAAATGTGGGTACCTAATGCCTATATCTGTTGTGTATGTGTGTGGCTGACTATGGCATGTGCTTTCCAGTGATTTTGAACAAGTTTCTGCTGCATGATGATGCTGGGTTGTGGGCACTACTTCGAGACATTGGAGATCCTCACACTGGCTCCAAGCAAGAGGTAAGTCAGCATGGCAGAACAGTGCTTGGTTTACTCAACCCTTCACATTAATCCCATGTAATGATGTACTAATACGTTGGCCTGAGAGTATTAGATGATAACTGTGTGAACACCACAGTTATTGCAGCTAAAAACAAAATCGTTCTGTATGTTTTTTTTCTTCTGTTTATTTTTATTTTATTATTATTATTTTTTTTTCCACCGGGAGCCCAGTATGTATATGCTTTTGCATTTAAGTGAAGATAACTTAGGATTTGTATTTTAATTTAATATAAATCTGTCAGCTCAGTGCCAATAGCGTATCTCAGCAGAGAAAATTGCTGCAGTCAGCAAGGTCTTTGCTTCATGGTTCTATGTCTATAAAAAGAAACATAATGAGAGTGCGATCTTAGAAACATCATGCTTTGAAGCATCAACATATAACCTCTGGTGCTGGAATTTCTCTAAAATGTTTTTCCTACTTGTACTGCAGTGGTGCTCCTCTAATCATCTACCTAGTCCTTTTGCGTGCTGCCATATCTAGTTTTGGCCCAATACCTGCACTGAAATACAGGACTGAAGCCCTTGTGTCACTTCTCTGCTTTCATCAAGTTGCATTGTTGTGTGGATTAACATTTCTTTTTCATTTCCTACCTCCTGTGTGCAACAGGTGTATGTGGAAATATGTTACTGGAGAATCACCTGTGTGAGGTATTGGAGTTTTAAATCTTTGTCTGATTTGGCATATTTTTGCTTTTCAATGTAATTCATTTCTGTGCTGCTGATCCTATTCTTTATTGAAACAGCACATTTCTGCATGATTCAAGTTCGTTTCTGGAAACCAGTTTCAATAACTTTCATTTATTTAAACTATTAAAATAGTTTAAACTATGGAGAACAGTACTACTCTCGCTTCCTATTCAAATTGCTGCTCTAGCCATTGAAATAAGCTTGAAATAAAGTATCTTGAGTTCTGCTTGACCTGATTCAATGTAACTGTTAAAAAGTAGAATTACGGAAAAGATAAAGTCAGATGCATTCCCTATTTGGCTCAAGCTATTGAAATGGGAATGACATGAGTTTGCACAGCTATTAATATGTTATTAATCCTGGATATATTATATATTGCTTTTAAGTCTTATCTGAAGAACTGGATATTCTTTTGTAACGTGTTCTTTTCCTTTTTCCATCCTCTGACATTTTGTAGATGAGCTATTGCTCAATATGTAAAGTCTAAATGGCTGCTCTTATTCGATCAAGTACCATGTTATTGAATGTGCTACAAAGAGGCTATATCCTCTGCACATTAAGTTTTGAGTCTGGTGCTTATTACAGAATCCAGACTTTTCAGATGCTAAATATGTACTATATTTTGCAAGCTAAAAATTGCAGACTCCTGACAGTTTTGGGCTGCTGAAACTGTAAATGACTCTTACGTCCATCTCTCTCCTGCCCATATGGTTTCCAGTGTTGGGCCCCATTTCTTTGTGATGCTAAATATTGCCATGGCTCCACGTGGCTAGAAAGCAGTAATACCATTACATTCCTGGTTTTCTGAACAGGGGCTCTTTTTATTTTGACTGTTGTGCAATATCCTTGCAGAAAGAAAAATAAATATATAGTTCTTAATGTCGTGATGGCTTATTTTATCTCTTATTTGCTGTAGAAACCTTCCCTTATTTTTAATTTGCTAAGGTGTGCTTGACCTTATTGTTGCTTAAGATTAGTTCCACCTTCCTTTCTCTGTAGGTAGGTTTTCAGGTACACGAAGGGCAGTTCCTAAATCATCTACGTGAGCAATAATTTCTGTGACAGATACACTGTGTTCATCAGTGAGATTGAATGCTTTCAATTTAGGGAAAGAAAAAATAAAAATGCTCCTACTAGGAACAATGTCAAATCTAATCTAATCTAAATGGTACATTAAAAAACTTGTATGTCTCCTAGAGTTCTTGTCTACAAATGAAAATACAGAGGCTCCCTTTGATGTTGTGCAGATGCTCTCTCCCAGAGGCAAGTATTGAAAAGGCTCACTTGTTTCACGAGGGTTGTGGAGGCAGGAAGGCCACCGGTGAGTTCAGCCTTATGCTTCCTCTTGGCAGTGGCAGCTGCTGGCTCTACAGGAGCCAAAGGATGAGTTTGGGCAGGAGAAAGGCTTTATCCAGCTCAGAAGAGCCCTTGGGACAGTCTCCTGGGGGCACTTTCAAGGTATAAGCTGAATCAGTTAAGACCGTTTTTATTCCCCAAACCAAGAGCGCTTTTCTATCTGCTCCTCTTCCCAGGACAGATGGCACGTGTGCATGCGTAACGCTCTGGAACAGCACTGCTGGTGTGAGGAAAGTGAAGAAAGCCAAACTGAGCTCATGCAGATGCTCAGACAAGGTGAGCTGCTCCATAGCTGCTATTGCTCACTTTTTAGAAGACGTTCAGAACAGTTTGACTCTGTGGCCCAGTGCCATATCATGTGGGGATGCCCGAGTTAGCTCAGAAAGGGTTGCTTTCACTGTTGTAATTTTCGGTCTTTTTAGTGTAATACTATGCTTACATTGATACATGGTACTTCTCCTCGTATCATCATATGAAATATTTGGCTTCAAAACATAAGTTCTTTTAAAAACTAGCTCCTGTATGAGACAGGTGAGATGGTCAGAAACATTCTTTCTGCACTACCCCCAAACCAAACATCCTGTGAAGGGTAGGGAAACTGCCCTCCAGCATGCTATACTCTGAGGGTTATGGCATTTGCAGAGAGTGTGGCGTATTAAATACACCCCTGAATCAATGTATTCAGGTCCCTCTTGAACCATCCTGGCACTGCTTTCTGTGAGGGGCTGTCAGGTGGTGTGAGTGAAGGAGGAAAAACCAAGCAACAGTCTTGTTACTTCTGTTGCTTAATCCAAAATGATGACCATTACTAAACAGTGAGTACTGAGTATTAAAAAGATGCATCACACTTAACTGCAGTATCTCCTCACCTCCATGGAACTATGGAGTTGAAGAATGTTTGTTCATTTCTCCTCAAGATAATCTTGTAAGATTTTGCACAGAAACCAAATAATTAAATCCTCCTGTCTTCTCTTCAGAATACTTGCACCCCACCCTGCCCCTTCCTTTTAATTTATTCTCTTTCTGAGTTACACATTTGCGTTGACAGGCTGCTGATGAGAACTTTATTTCCATGGTCTAGTCAAAGTGAGGTAATTAAAAATATCTACTCCTGTTTTTCTGCATCCAGTTCAGCAAAACACTGGCAGCAGAGGTAATGCCTAGTACTTCACCCAATCCAGTGTTCAACTTGCCATTCATCAAGGTTGCTAATAATCAGGGAGCTCACTTGTAGAAGGAGGAAGGTATTGATTGTCATTAAAATGTTGGATTGTGTCTCAAGAAATCTGGGTTTTGCTCCTCACTGTTACAGCACATCAGTGGCTTTGGATGAATAAAATTATTCCTAGGCTGCATCTGATACATGACATGTACCAGAGCCCTAGGCTGTTTAAGTAGATGAGTTTTCTGAAATAAGGAACATCAAAAAAGTTAGTGGGGTGCTCCCCTCCCAACAAAATCAAACATTTTACTTTAGCAGCAATGCAGACACTAGTAACAGATGTGAATGCTGGGATTATTTGTAGAAAGAGGTCAGGATGAGTGAGCCTCCCACTTTCATTTTCTTAAAAATATTTAAAATGTGATCATCATACAAATTATATTGTTTAAAAAAGTTTATCAAGAACAGTTGTCACTTTTTTATTTCTATTTGTGTAGGTTATTCTTCATAAAATTGGCTGCATATCTACCTATGTGAGCTTTCCCGAGAAAACAGGACAGATGTAAATTCACCATTAGGTTGTTGCTTTTCCATCAGCTTTTGTGGCTTCTGCATATGTGGGGAAAAACAGCTTAAGCTACATTTCACTTTATATACCAACATGAAATAACTATAGAAAAACATGTTACAATGCTAAATTTGCACATGTTATTTCATCTGGAATCTGGTTGAAAATGATAATAATAATTATACATAAACACAAAAAAGGGTGATTTAAAATAATAATTAAGACTACCTTTTTTTTTTTTTCCTCCCCATAGGATCACCATTTGTTTGGAAACCATTAATGTCTCAAACCTCAGAGCATTGCTTATGGGTTTGGTTGGTATTTTGCTTTCCATGTCTTGTTACAGAGAGGACTCCAGCCACATGCCCAAGGTTGTGTGAGGACTGCAGAGCAGGTTTAGGGAATGGAGATCTGACCTCTTGGTCTAAGCCAGGCCATCCCTCCTCCTTTTGATACTGTGTATAACAGAAAAGGAGCTGTATCTGCCTATTGGTTAAGATGTTTTCAGTAATCTTCACAACTGAAATGCATACCTATTTTGCTATCAACCACCTCAACCCTTTGCCAAGAGGATTTTGTTTTTGTTCATTGCTGCCCAGTGGGAGAGCAGAGTAATGTGGGGGCGAAGTGGGACATGAATTCACAAATTTGGCCTGAAGAAGTTGTGTTTCTTGATGCACAGGTGCTAACATTGCTTGTCCTTTTTCCAACTTGCTCGTCTCCATCTCCTTTCCCACACTCTCCACCAGACTTATGAAGGAGGCTGGACAGTGGAGGTCGTTAGCATCTCAGCCACATTTCTCAAAGGCAGCAGTAGAAATGATCTAATGCTGACTCTGTTTAAGGCTAAATTGTGCATATTTATCCTCAGCTGAAAAGGATCATTAGATTATGCCCCATGCTCATATGAAATCGATAGTAACATGTGCAATGAGCCTGTCCTCTCTTTTATGACATTACAGAATCAAGTATTTTACTCATAAATAGGGCAAGATATGAGGCAGAGTGCATACTTCCTTGAGCTGGGAGACATGCACCATAAATCAGGATATGTGCGCATAATTACAAGATACCAGAACAAGTCCCAAGGGTATTTTTAGCATTGTAAAATGTTAGATAGACCTGCTTTCTTGCAGAACATTATCCTCCTCATTTCTCCACTCCTAGGTACCAGGCAGTTTTGTTGGCCAGATTACTTGACACGGGAGCAGCGTGATAGATTACAACTGCAAGAATATACTGTGTTTAATTGTACAATCAGAGTTTAAAACTTCTGATTAAATTGTGCAAAGCTTCCAAACTAATTGTCTGAAAATGTCTTCAGGGCTGAACACTCAGCAAACATTTGGATCTGAAAATCAAAGGCCTGGCTTTTCTACTGGCATGGAGTATTTTGGGCAGGTAGCCTGACCTGGGTGAATGAGTGGCTGTGGGAAACAAAGAATAGTCATTGCTATAGTTGAATATCTGTATTCTTAAGAAGTGTTTCGACATTAGAAATTCATTTTTTGTACGTGAAGTGTTTGGAAAGATTTGACAGGAGAGAGGAAGGACATGTTCTGAGTTTAAATATTTATCTTTATTATTTTGTTAATTCATGTGTGAACATGAACTTGTTGGTAATCATACCTCATATGTTCTTAAGGCCAATTCCTTTCTGATCTCTGTTCTCAGGATAGCCTTAGCATCACTGTATTTTGGAGAGATGCCAGGGTTCTCCATGCACTTTGTCCTTGTGACAACACTGAGTGTTAGCTCTACCTTTTGGGCTGCCACTGTTGAGGATCAGCTTGATGAAAGCCGTAAGTGAATGCCCAGTGCTCAGGTTCAACAAGTGCCACAGGCTGTGTGACACAAGCAGCATCTTGGGCAGAGTTCTCATTTTGATGCATGTAAAACAATGAAAAATAAACAAAAAGGAGAGAAAGAGAAGGAGCTGAGATGGATAGCAAGGTCCTATCTGTTTGTACTGGCTGCCTGGGTTGCCATGCCTGAGAGGGCAGGAAGGAGGAGGGTGGAAAACAAACCAATGCTAATATGAAAAAGGGTGAGATCTACCTCAACTGGAGGGAGAGTTGTGCTCTTTTTCTTGTAAGGGAGCCATCTGTACAGCCCAGGAATGTGTATTCCCCATTGCTGCAGTGTTCGGGCTTAGGTGTGTAGTTCTTAGAGCATTTACATTATTTTTGCTCCTAAGAGCAGATCTTAAAACCTGCACTTTAGTCAACACTGAAGCTTACATCAAAACAGAAGGGAATTTTTTTTCTGCATTGCGTGGTGCTGAATTTCTAAAAAAAAACCAAAAACAACAACGCAACCAACCAACCAAGATCAAACAAACAACAAGAAAACAAAACCCAACCAACCACCACCATCAAAAAATACCAAACAAACATTAACAAATCCAGATTCAGTTCTTCCCTACTTGTTTAACGGTTACAAGCCCTGTGCATTTGCACAAAGCAAAGACAGGATTCTTAGAAGACCCAAACAGTGGTTATTCCACACAATTTTTTAAGAGATTAACAAGCTTCCTTGAGTTCTCTTATGTGTCATTCCCATTTCAGTGTGCAAAGGAGCACCTTGGAGAGCAAGGTGCCTTCAGATTGGCACAGCCAGATGCGGTAGGAGGGGATGGGAGAAACAGAGTCACTGAGCTGTCTTCTCTTTCCTCGGGGATGATAGGAGAGGGACAATTGAGATAATAGGTATAAAAAAAATCGTTTCATCTCCCTCCAGAAGAGAATCTTTACAAAAATGCTGGCTTGCTCTTACAGTGAAACTCTCCACTGCTACTGCAGCTCCTGTAATCTCAAGTTTTTAAGTATGAATTAGTTGTCATCCTTTTTTGTCATCTTATTGTTCTGAAGATGCAAATATAAATGCCTTTTAATGTGTTTCTAAAGTTCAAAAAGAACAACCTCTGCACTGGTTTGATTATTTGAAAGCCTCTTACTCTGGTATACTTCTACTTTGTGGAGCAACTAACTGTCATTTAGCTCAATTTAACCAACTTACTCATATAAATTAATTGCAGAATAAACCACAGGCAAGCTTCAGGTTTCTCACAAAGCTGTTTTCCTCATTTCTTCATTTACTGCAAGAGAATAATAGAATATAATATAATTCTATAATAGAATTTCCCAAATATTCTGAAAATATATCTATTTTAATTGAAAATTTCATGATTTAATTCATTCTTGGCATTTTATGTTGTCCTCAAATCAATTGTTATATTGGTCTTCACTTTTTATTTGAGCTGTGTGGGGACATTCTCATGTCTTAAAATGGTGAGACTATTCACAATGCCTAAACATTTACACATACTGGTTAAATGGTGTGGCTGGAACCAGTAGTTCTATGGATGTTTAGCAGATATCTTTAATCACAAATCTAATAGATGAAAGTAAAGTCAACTTCATGATATGCTGTGTGCTGCTAGAGATGGCTGGGTGATTTTTATTTATTTTTTTTTCTGGCTTTGTAACCTATTTGTAACATACCATAAAATATTTTTAGATAAGAGGTGCTGCACAAACCAATGAGAATATTAGCAATATGTGTTCCTAAAACAGACTTCGTCCACCATGTAAAAATAAGTGCAAAGAAAATACTTCGTGAAGATATTAAACATTTAACAGACTTAAAAATAGTTATTTTAATAACTGAGTAGCTCATTTCACTAAACAAAGAGGCTTTTGGAAGATTTTAATTATTTTGTTTTATGCAATGGTAATATTCTTCAGATTTTTCACGTATGCTGATAATAACATCAAAGCAATTAAAAATTAACTTTATGAAGAGAACTTTCTAACAAATCTGGCTCTTGTTTTTTTATGTGCAGAATCATTGTTTGACCCATATCTGCCTTTTAATTTTATGGTCCCATCTAGGTATAGTAGTGAGTTAAATCATATTAAGCCCTACTGACTTTGAGAAGAGCATATGGTTTTCAGCAGCAGTCCAGGGTTTCTGGACTTCTCATTATGTGGATAGTCTTCCAGGGTTCCTAGAGTTTGAGTCCTGTGCATTTCAGAGTTATCTTATCTGTGAGGAGGTGATACCAAAATGTTCATATCACTGTGACTAATTTCTGGGAGCCTGAAGTATCTCACTTTGGCAGTGCAGAAGTACTGGGTCTATGACTTTTGAATCCATCTACCTGAGCAGGTCTGTTTTTCACGTTTAAATGTATGCTTAGAGTAATAAAATGTATGTATCGAAGGAAGATGGTATTTTTTCCAGTTTTATATTACTGTTATTTATTTCAAAGAATGTAATTCAGGCTTGTTCTTACCAGGCAAATCGTAGCAGTGAGAAATTTTACATTAGTCCTAAAGTAGATGTTGAAAATAAGGGCAAGGGTTTTAAAGTTTTAATATGCATTTTGCAACAATCAGTATTTTCTATTTTGAGGGGATTAATGAAACTCTTTAAAGCTGTGGTTTGTGATGGCCTGCAGCATATTACCGAGGGCTCATTATCTTGTCAAAGCCTGTAAAATACAGACCCTGCAGGAGTGATGCTGATACTCAGTGCATTGGTATGGAGTCAGTCTTTTTGCATGGTGCTAGAAGGAAAAATGCTGCAATAAATACAGATGGAGAGGAAAATGCAGGACACTGTGAGACTCTACCAGCAGTGCTGGTTCTAAATTTGTTTTGGAGAAATTAGATTTGTTGCTCTTCAGTTTTCCTCCTGAAAACTCTCTTGTGACTTTATTGTCAGCTGAAGTGTTTATTGACTGAGAAGTGCTTGCATTTTCATGATGGATATGGCGATCCTGGTAAACACTTTGGGGCATTCGTGATGCAATATGCTGTGTAAGTGTTTTGTGTCACTTTATGATGGAGTGGGCAGATACTTATTTAAATAAAAAGTAGAATAGAAAGCCCACAGTTTCAACAGCCATTAGCTTCATTAAAGCTAGTATAAAGATAAGAGTTAAATGATCTGTGGATATATACAAATGTCTTAAAGTAGAAAAGTAACACCGAATCCAATGCCATTATTGCTGGGACAAGTGCCAGTGTTCTCATTATTTTTAATGACTTCCAAACTGAGCCCTTAGTGACTGATGAGGTAAGCAATTTCAGATGGGAAACATGATATCCTCAGTGCTGAAAGGTGCCAAGCACCCTCAGTTGTTAGGGAGCCTGGCCAAGCTCAGGATGCTCTGAGGCTGCAGACAAACTGTAGGTTTAAGCCTGCCATGGCTGTATTTTAGGAAGGGGGAAGGATACATATTACATGGTACAGTGCAGGAAAGCTGCATAGTGCAGCTCATGCAGTGATGAAATGTCTGTTTTGGAAGTTAAAATTACTGGACTGATGATCCTGTGATAGCAGACAAACTCACAAATCTGTCAGATTTAAAGCAAACGTTTAAAGTAATATATATATATATATATATATATATATATATATATATATATATATATATATATTTAGTGCAGTAGATTAAATGGTGGAGCTCTCTACCACAAGTGATACTTGGGAAGCCAGAAATATAAAGAGCTTGCAAAGATATTAGATAAATTCATGGAAGATTGGTTGAATGATGGCTATTAAAGCTGACAGCTGACATGCGGCCCTCAGCTCAGGAAACCCATAAATCACTAGTTGCTCAAATCTGGTGAAATAAAGCAGAAGAAAGCTCCTGCTCTGCATTTCATCACGGTCCCTGGACCTCTGTTACTGACCACCATGGAGGCAGGTCACTGTGTCAGCCTCCCCACGGAGCCAGTGCTGCACAGCTGCTCCTTCTCCCAGAGATTATTTGCAGGGTCAAACTTAGAGGTGAGAAGTCGTTATCTTCTCATTTATATTTCAGCTGGGGACCCTGCACTTATCACTAATGTTGATCTCGGGCACCCTGGATGCAATTCCTCTCCTGACAGGGCAATGTTGTGGGGATGGGCTGTGGGTTCAGAGAGGTGGGATGGGTGCCACAGCCCTGTGAGCGCTGCCGGCCCCGCGGGGCTTGGAGGGCTGGGAAACCCTGCGGGCTGCTGCCTGTCCTCTTGGTAATGTGGATTTTAAGAGCACTGGTGGGAGGGATGAGAGATGCTGGGAGTGCTTGTAAAATAACTCATTTCATTTCAGTTTCTGCTCTGTGGTGGAAAAACTCCACCCAAACTGCTTTCTTGGGATGTAGATTTGAGTGTCTGCTTTGAAAGTGGGGCAGAAGAGTGTCTGTGTACAACTGGGCATCTGTCAGTGATGAAGAAAATACCATTGCTCTGCAATTGTAGGAGTAGTTTCTGCAGCTGGGACCCATGCACAGGGAGTCACAGCTAGTGAAAATGTAGGCAAGCGGTCTGCTGTGTAAATTTTCACTACTCTCAAGTATAAGTTACTCTAGACACATAGTAATACCCATAATTAAAATGCTCCCTTGAAGTAAATAATTAAATGAGGATTACAATTATAAGTCACCAAGTGACACAGGTGACAGGCTTACCTAAAGTAGGACAATTAAAGTGTAAATTAAAATTAAATTTCTCTGTGAAATTAGAATATTATGCAAGGTAATTATCTAAGAGTAATAGGTTAGGTCTGTATATTGCAAAAATAAATCCTTTTTGAGATCTCCAGAGAACAGATTTTTCTACTGTCATTCTGGTTGTTTTTTATTTTTATTAAAAACAAACAAACAAAAATTTCCTGATGGGAACAGAAGTCCAAGCAAAATTTTCAAGGTTCTTCAGGAAAAATAATATTTCAGAGAATATTTCAGAAATTTCGTTAAATAACTTTTTTCCCCTTATCAAAGTATTTTCTAATTTTGTTTTAGTCCAGTGGAAATATTAACCCCTGTGGGAGTGTTTGCTGCTGGAGAGATGCTCTCACACCTGGGCAGGGCTTGGTTTTTACCCTGTGCAATGTCAGCAGGAGGAAGCAGCACCTTTGAGGCTTCTCCCTTGCTGTGCAAGCAAGGAACCGCTCTGTTACTGGCACCTCTGTGCACACACAGGGATTATCTAGTATACAAATTGCTTAACTCATTATTTAATGTATTTTACATTAACTTATTTTTTTTTCAAGTATAATTTTGAGAATTAAAAGATAAGCTTTGCTTTATCCTGTTCTAAAATATATTTCTTCTCCAGGCAAGAAGAGACCATAGATCTTGGCTGTCCCTAGATCAAGGGCTTATGAGCTATGCAAAATATTCTGTAAATGATAAAGAGTATATTTTTTCAGCATTTTAAAGTGGATCAATGTTGTAGGAAAATTTCAGTAGCACACAAAATTTGGGTTTTATATTCTAAATTCAAAAGACCCTTTCAGAACAAAATGGGTTGATTTTCAGTTATTTTAAAAAAAATTTACTTTCTAATAAAACTTATATTGAAAAACACTGGAAATTTTTCAGTTGGGGGGGGGGGGGGGGGGGGGGGTTAGGAATATAGTTTCAAAATAGTGAATAAACCAAGACCCAGGAAGAAGTATTCATTCTCTTTAGATGATTTTTTTAAATTGCATTTCTGGAGCTCAGAGGGAGACTTAGGATGTTAAAACAGTTCTCATGTTAACTTCAGGGCCATTACAGAAGTTTGTCTTTCTCAAGGCAGTAAGGCAGGATGTGTTATGGGTTGGAGTCAGAGTTACCATTGTGTGATAATGGCAAGGTTTAGCACATCCTTACCTGGCTCAGTCGTCCTTCAGTATGTAAGTAGTGTAATTTAATTCACAGAATTATTTTTGTGAGTAAGAATATTCTGAATGTTTAAAGAATCTCATCGTGGCACCACAGCAGGTTACTGGCATGCAGCCTTGCTGTTCGTGGGCATTATGAGGGCTGGTCAAGCTGGGCAGTGGCACCTTGGGAAAGGCGTGCTGCTGTGGCTGCCTGGCGCCTCACTAGCCCTGCTGATACTGCTTCTCACCGATCTAGAGCTATTTAGATCAGGCTTAGCATACACAACACCTGCAAGGGAATTTTTTGTTTTGTTGTTGTTTTGTTTCTATTTTGTTTCTAATTAGAAATTCTGAAATAACACTAACAACAACAAAAAATAATTTAACGAATCTGGTAATGCCTTTGATAGTTGCATGAGCCTGCTAGATCAAAGTATTAAAACACTACAATACTTTTCATATTTTATCAGATCCTTTTATGCTGCAATTTTCAATCTCTCCTAATCTCTCCTTCTTTTACCAGAACGAGAGTTTTTTCAACCTTTTACCAGATTTATTAAGATGACAAACAAGTATCTAATTTTGACAGTTTTGTTACTCTCAATTCAGAGAAAACAAACAAACAAAAAAACAAACAAACAAAACAAACAAAAAAAAGCCACCAAACTTTATTTTTAATCTTTGAATATGAAGTCCTAAAGCCTGGAACAGTTTACATCACTTCAGATACTGTACTCCATTTAGTAAAATATTTAGTGCTATTATGGTAGTGTAAACCATTAGACCGCAATTATCTAACATAGCACAGAGACTAATAGTTCTGCTGGAACACAATGGTGATGCACAATTGCCCTATTAAGATGGGAAGTCTTCAAGCACTGAGGTTATTAAAAAAAATTAATCACTGTTACAGTCTTGATTTTGTTGGATTGTAATAAAAACACCTTATTTATGGATATAACTACTACTGTGTCAACTTCTAAAGAAGTGCTAAAAAAAAAATCTTAATAGGGATTCTTCAGATTATGATTACTGTGGTCTTTTGCCTTATTGCAGCTGGGAATTCAGAACTTCATCTGTACTCTCCAGAAAGTCTTACTTGGGCTGGTTGTACTGAGGAGAGTTTTCAGGAATTAAATAGGACTGTTTTCACAGGTGCTTATGAGAGTCGAGATTTAAAGTATGCGAACAATGTTAAGTTACTGCTGTCTAAATATTCTTTTATCCAGATTACCCAAATGTACAACCAATATATTCACAAAATTTTGAAGACAAGTGTAAATGAAAGGTGGAAGGAAGTATTTTCTCTTTTTCTACATTGTTTAGCTTTTAAAGCATTTAATAAGAGAGTTTGTACACACACATTTTTCCAGCAACAGGGGAATAAGAAACATTTTTAAAATAAAAAGTAGTCTGTTTAAAAAATAATAATAATAAAAAAAACGAGATCAGGCACTTAGGAGTTGCATTAACACTGGTAATAACATCTAAGTAGCAAAAAAGAAAACTGATTTCTTTTCAAATTGCTGGCATTCCTCTACACTTGTGCACACGAGTGTCAGTAGCATATCTGTTTATGCTTAAAATAGAGAGGCAAATGCAAAAACAACTGAACTAGTCAGCACTGAGCTGATTGTTGGGGACTGAAAGCTGCAGTTTTTTGAAGATAATTCTGTAACAATCCATACACTGAAAAATAAAGCAGAAAAAATCACTCTCCGCTGACATGTTTATTTTAGAAGCTCATAGAAAAGTTTGGGATTAATTTCTGAGGATGGAAAGAGGCTGAGTTTTGGGCTGATAGTTGTTTGTGTGTAGTTCAAAATTAAAACGGGTTGTGAGTTTTGCCTATGGTGATTCTCAAGTTGTCCTGTGCTTGGGCAGGTTTTGGAGGGGTGAGGAAGGCACAGCTGTGGCCTGATCCAGGCTGGGTGTGTGACCAGTGAGGCTGAGATCCTGTGGGCACCGTGCTGTGGGAATCTGCCTTGTGGAGGGGTCTGTGCAGGGTAAGAGAACCAGAGATCGGAGGAAATGTGGAAGCAGAGAGGTTGAAGGAGTACAATGAGCAGAAAAAAGAGGGCATATGAGATACATGCAGAGACAGCAATGATTCTCGTGCTGAGTGATTCCCATCACTTTTGTCATGAGTGGTGATGGAGAAAACTCTTACTTTTGATGGCTATTGGGTGTAGTTAGACAGTGCTGACTGTGGTAGGTGACTCCTGTTTCTTAGTTTGGCTGACTTGTCTCTCACATTGAAAAGTAGTTTTGTCAGTGAAAGTAAACACACGTTGAATAAACATTGTTTAACTTGCCTTCTCCGAAATGCATGCAAAACATAGAGAATGTAAATTGTCTGCATCTGCCATTAACCCCACACCTTACTTTATGATAAAATTATGTTCTTGATTAATATTTAATAAGAATTTAAAAATGTGTGGGCATAACTATTAAAATGCTGTCTTAATGAGAAAATGATGCATTTACATCCAGAATTAACAAATACAACTCGGGGGTAGGAGGTATTGCTTTAGAGAAATGATATGAGTTAAATAAGGTACTTGAAATTAGCACATTAAAATGTCTTTTATGTTATAAATTCTTTCAATTATCTGTCAGCTTGATAGTGGTATATAAGGAGCTAGTTTGTATGAGCTATGGCATACAAGGGAACTGGGCCCTATTTGAAGGATGCTCTGGCACGGATGTATCTGGTGTAATGCAGAAATGACCACGGACCTCTGTCAGGCAGGGTCGCTGCTCAGTCCCTGTGCCTGAGGCAAAGACCAGCAGCTGGCAGTGACCAGCAGCTGGCAGCATCCACCTGTGGGCTCAGGCCTAGCTGACTGCTGTAGAAGACAACCCAGCGGCTGCTCACCTGCCCAAGTAATGCTACTGTATTAATGCCGGCAGGGGATTCTTGGTTCTGCACATCATGCAAAGTCGGGAAGAAAATTGTAACTGGAAATATGGAATGGTGGCATTGAAAGAATCTGCTATAAAGGCTGGAAAAGCTTCAGCCTGTTCCTCCACGAATTCTGTTTAAGAAATCCCAGGCAGAATTCATCCGTGAACGCAATACACAGATGTTAATATTTTCTGTGTTTTTTATAGGCAAGTTGGACATTATCCACCCCACTCCTTGGCCTCTTATTTGGGATACTTCCTAACAAGATTTACCTGTCCTTGTGCAATTACCTTTTACCCAGATAATCTGGAAGAAATCCTGTATAAAATACTATAAGTTTTATATTAGCAAATGAATGGAAAGGAGCATGACTTAGGAACTGATGGGCTTGATTCAGAAAATACTTGAAGGTGCAACACAGGCTACGTGGACTATTTGCTTAAACATGTGCTCATTGCTGATGTGCCCTTAGACAAGCCTGCAAAGAGACTGCAAAAGAAAGGCTAAAATGGATGAGTGTTGTAGGCAAAGAAGAACAAACAGGGACAGCACACTAAGTCTACTGTCAGAAACTACATATGAACAGTATTTAATAACACAACAGATACTTTTTTTATATATGTTTCCCATATTATTTTCATCCTGATAAGTTGCCCCTGGTGGAACTGGCAATTTAACTCCATTTTTAAAAGGAAGTGTCCTATTTGATCATTATGTTCTTTCTTTCCCTAAATATTAGGATTTTTCAAAACCATGGAGAATTATAAACTGATGAGGGATACTGTTTTTACAACCCCATTTCCCTTTGGCTTTTTGCTCACGTCTGGTCCAGCCTTTTTGGGGCAAATCTGGTTCCTTTCCTCTACAATACCAAAGCACTGATAACAACTTTATTTTAAGTGAAGTTTGGACTGAATCTGTACTTTGGCAAGTGGCTCTAGCTGTCTGTGCCTTGGCTTCTGCTGAATCCTCTGGCTGCTGTCCACAGTAGCTGTTGCTGGATTTTGAAGCTCTTTTCTTAACTGGCCTGTTACATTTTGCTGCTTAAAATGAAGCCTGGCTTTGAACACTGGGCTTTCTGAAGCTTGATCTTTTGGAAATTGTGGCACTTTTACAGGTTTGTATTCTTTTGTTTTTGCCTGGTTTCTAGTGTAATAAGGCAGCTACAACCTTGCTGTTTGCCCAGTGTCAGTGTCTCCAGGTCCCTCTAAATTACTACTGAGTGCCTTGCTGCATTTCAAGCCCTGTTGATGTGGGACAGAGCCTCAAAGAAGCTGGCTACCCATGTGTGCTTTGCTGGTGTCTTGTACTCGCACAGCTAATCTTAGCTCTGCTCTTGACTCCAGCCTAACGTTGATAGCTAGGATATTTTTTTTAGGAACCTTAACTTGTTTTTTCTCAAATACCAGCTGTCAGAAGCTCACATAGGTTTCATGAAACAGGTGCAGTTTTTGAACCGATTTAAATGAAGAAGGGAGAGACATTTGGTAAATATTAATTGGCAGGCGTTCTGAGCAAGGACAGCAGACAAAATGGAAAACGCATGAGTTTGGGAGTGCCTGGCAATTTTTTTTTTTTTTTTTAAATGTTTTTAAGAGAGAGAAACATTTGATTCTGCTTCTGTGGAGCCCTTCGTGAGGCTGTATCCTTTTGCCTCATTAGGTGGACCAGCATGTTTTTTAACTGGCTGTGTAGCACCTCAGTCATGCTCTCTCCCTCTCATCAGCATCGTTCTCATTCTTGGTTCCTTCTTGTGCTTTCTAATATTTGAAAGAAGTAAAAACATGGGAAATAAATGTGGGGATTTTTTCCCCAAATAATGTATGTTGCACAAAGATTACCTGAGAATTACTGAATGTGACTGGAATGTGAGTCCCAGACCGTTTTAAATGCTATCTTGGCTTTGGGAACTGTATTGCAGAGTTTCCCAGCATACAGACCTGCCTTACAACAGCTACTTGTAGGTGGAATTTCACAGGTGGAAGGTGGAGTAAGGAAAGCTTCCCTTTGTTCTCTGATCCTGAAGACTTAAAAATATTGTGTCTGGGTGAGGAAAAAAAAAAAAAAAAAAAAAAAAAAGGAGAAATGTTATTTTTACTACCTGGTGCATTAATACACATTTTTCAGGATCTTTGACATGGGAAAGAAGAACCCCTTGTGCCCTGATGAGAAGGAGAAGGATTGCATCAGTCTCTTTCCCTTGTGGCTTTTCTTCATTTGCTGACTAAATCCTCTGGTATTTGTGTGCTCAGAGCTTCAGGCAGGGCACTTGAGCACAACGTGCCCGCTTTGGGGAGCGGGAGGAGCAGCGTTCTGCTAACAAGCCTCCTTGAGGTGGAGAGCCCGGGAAGAAGCAGAGCCGCGTGTCTGCCTTTGCTTGTGCAGCTGGACACCAAGGTAACCTGCACGGGGTTGCTGCAAGAGAGGCGCAGCAGTGTCATGTAGCTCTTGGAGTTCAAGAAAAACAATGAAAGACTTGCAGCTTTTCTGTATCTGCTCTGCATAATGGCCACTTTTTTTTTTTTTTTCTTCAGTACCTGGATGTGTGGTCGTCCTGGGATTTAGTGAAGGACGTGGAAAACAAGTGCATTGGCTCTACCTACTTCCTATGGGTAGCCTGAAAATGGAGCAAGTCGGAAAGAAATGCAGCTTTTTGGATCATTAAAAATCCATTTTCATTAAAAGCGAAGTATTGCAGTGACATACTTATTTATACATTCATTCCCTGTCTGTCTATGCCTTATGGGCAGAGTGAGAAGAGAGCCTTTTCATAACAGTTTTAAAGCCTAAATGAAAGAAAAGCATTCTATTTACCTTGAACTACTTGCATGGCATACTTCCACCCCCCCCCCATATTGGATGGCAATTACTCTGTATTCTTTCTTTACCAACACTTTCTTTTGTCCTATGTATCATTTGTTTTTTATCTATATCTTCCACCTATCTATTTCCTCTTTGTGCTTAGAGTTGGTTGCAAATTGTATTTGTGATGCACGGAGCTTTCAATCTGACTGTCTTGATATTATTTTATGCAACCGTGACTACCGTAAAAATTGGCTTTACTGCCTCTTTTGTGTTATTGATTCAAGCCCATTTCAGAATTAACTTGTTTGGAATGATCTGGCAATGTTATATGCCCCAGGTTCTCTCAGTAAAAATTCATATCTCATAACTAAATGCAATAAAATGTTCAAATATATCTAAACACAGTTATATTTTGAATTTAGATGAAAACCTTATGGAGTCAATCAAATATACAAGGCATGTGCAAGTCTGTTGTTCTGGGCTTACAAGTAGTGTATGGCAGAGAAAAGTACCCAGAGACCAACTTTTTCCTAGAGGTCCATCCCTTCCGTGTGCTGTATGAAATGCCTAATCACATCATTCATGTTTCCAGCCTGAATTGGGTGGACATAATTTTGACATTTTGACTGTAGGACTGTATCTGTGATTTGAGATTATTACCTTAATTCATTTAGGGATTTGATCTTTCAAATTTTAGCGTTACGTTTGTCCTCGTGGTTAGGTAGAAATATTTGTGTGCTGACAGGCAGTAGGAACAGATTTACAGAAGTGAATCTCATTAATGGCTTGACTGGTCAATTTGCAACTTTCTGTTACAGAGAAAACTAAACAGGGAGATTTGTAATATGAGTTAATTGCAACATTCAAAACCCCAGACTTTATAAATTGTTCACTGACATCAGATCGCAGTCCTGAATATCTTTAGCTGAACAATAGAAAGAGTTATACCCAGGGAAGTCCATTCTTGAATAGATTTCCATTTGGATACACAAAACTGTGAAGTAGGCCCCATGATTTCAGCCTTTCTACCTTATACATCCACCCAGCCCGCTCTTCCCAGACTCCCTCCGTGAAGACAGCACCTCCTGGGCTGCAGACTGCAGGTGTGGTGCTGTCACCAGCAGCAGTGAAGGGACTGCCTGTCCTTAGCAATGTGCAGGCAGCACAAGAGGGTGCTGGTGGCATGGCACCCACCCCTGTGTTTTGTCCTGGTGGCGCTGTGCACATTGGGCACCCAGCATTGCCCTCCCAGCCCGATGGGCTGAGTCACGGCCCCACATGTACGGGATGCTGCAGCCTGGGAGCAGATCGTTCTGTTGGCTGCTGGAGGAAAGCTGTATGCCAGCTGCCCTTTAAAATGTTCTGGCAGTCATGGGTGTGGAATATAAATTCTCCATTTCATTTCATAGTTCTTTTCCTCGCTGATCTCTTTTAGTTCTTTAGTAATCTTTTTATTGTCTTTCAGAGTACAGAGACTTTCTTGAGTGTTTATTAAATGCACGGGGAGGAAAAAACTACCCAGCGTGAGTACAAAACAGATGCATGTGTATCCTGAGATGAGTGCATTACGGACAAAGAACTATTATCATTCTTCCCGCATTCACGTTTCCATCTACTTACGAGATATATACGTGTGCCTTGTTAGCAATGATGTTATAATGCAAAAGCTAAAGTTTTCATATCGGAGGAAACATATATTGTTAAATGAACTGAGAACATTCTCCCAAGGGTTAGCATTTCTCTTGTACGTGTGAAATCCTACTGAAATAAATGGCCCTATTATTTTAATTGGATCTTTTGGTATTAGAACATCCTTCTTTGTACTGCAGTAAAGAACCTTCTTTTTCTTCCTCCCCTGAAATTGTGAAATGAACAAATGCAGTCGATGCATTAAAACATTTATGATTTCAGTGTTGAAGACTATACATAGATATACAGATGCTCATACACATATAAAAATTAAATTCATTTTTTATGATGTATTCCCCCATTCTCTCTGAAAATATACAAATAGGGTTTCTACTCCTAAAATAGCTATGTTTATAATTTTGCCTTGTCCTTTTGACTGATGCCTTGTTTAGAATATTGGTGGTGACCAAGGCACTTAAAAATAATCGAACAACAGTAGTGTCCTTTAATCAGAACATAGTAGATTTTTTTCAAAAAGGATTGCATGTGTTTAATAAATGAATTAAGCCATGGGTTCTAAAAATCCTAGCGGTTGTGGACAGACTTCAGTTCTTCAAGTACTTGGGCTATGTGCTTAACTCACCCTTCTGAGTGAGGGATTATACAATATAATAAATTAAATTGCTTTGGACCATTCTAATCTGTTTTGTAGAAGATCACAGAAGGAGGAACTCTGTTTTCACGTGTTGTGACCAAAAGCACAATAGAGTAGAAATTTTCCTCTGACCATAGGTTTTAAAACTAATTTGTTGGTATGTTTGTTTCCTCTCTCTTTTCTGCAGCTGTTCAATTACTAACCCGTAGTGCTGGTTGGAAAACCAAATATCTATTCTCCAGGGTAGCTACATTGTACTCCAACACTTGAAGATTTGGTTTCTTTTATAATTGGAATGAAATATTGAATTATTTTGGAAAGGAATTCTCTTGCTCTTCCATCTGAATACTAGCTGAACATGCTCATGTATGTATGCACTGTGTATTTAATATACGAATGCTGTAATAAAATAAACTTGGAAACAAAATTAATTTGCCTAATTACTTAGGCTAAACAAATTTTTATCATGCCAAAAAGATCAAGGAATGATTTGTTATGAGTAAAATAAGAGTGTTACATGGCTAGATCTCATTGGGTTTTCTTGTTTGCTTTTTTACCAGGTCTGCTGAAGTTTTAAGAGGAGAAATGAGCTCTTGTAACCAAAACCTGGACAGTGGCCCTCCTGGAGGGCACCTGTGTCACTGTTCAGCCCCACACTGAGGAAGGTCCTGGGGCTGTGCAGGACAAGGACTGCTCAGCGCTGCTCCAGCAGCTCTGGTGTGGGGCAGGGCTCTGCGGAGCCGTCACTGGCCTCTCTCACATGCAGCTTGTGGAGTGATGCTGCCTTCAGCTGTCATTGCAGTACGTGTAACCAAATATCTGCTGGTCAGCTGTTTATTACCTAGAAAAAAAAAAAATACAGCTGTAATGAGAAGCACTGAATTGTCTGGTTTTGGAGGCTTCTCCCCATAGTAGAAATGCTGTGTTTTGTTTTTAATCTTTCCATGCAGATGACCTGCTATTTTGACCCAATTAACAAGAACTTGGTACTTATGAAGTACGTCAGAATCGCTCTAATGTGACTTGCAGCAGCTCCCCAGGACTTAGCGCTGCTCTCCCCCCTGCCCCGTTCCCTCCCAGGCCGAGCTGCTGCCATGTGCTGCCCTTGCAGGGCACGGGGGCTGCCTGGGGAGCCCCATGCCGTGGCCTTGGCACCGAGTGTCCTAACAAACAGCAGCTCGCAGCTGTTTCCATAACAACATGCTTGTTGGAAAATAAATATTTGCTCCACTTTCAGAATTGTCATTTTGCTGACAATTAATTTATATTAATTTTTTCCCCTCTTTGTGCTGGAGAGCGCTGCTGAAGTAACCCAGAAGTGTTTATGGCACGATGCACCATCTGAGGCTGCCGCAGGCGGCTGTGCCCTGCCGCAGGGGCTGGCTGAGGAGGAGCTAGAGCTGGAAAAAGGCTCTCAGCCCCATCCAGCTGGGCCTTGAACACCTCCAGGGATGGGGCATCCACAGGTTCTCTGGACAACCTGTTCCAGTGCCTCACCACCCTCTGTGTAAAGAATTTCTTCCTAATATCTAAATCTACCTTTTTTTCCCTTAAGTTTAAAGCCATTCCCCCTTGTCCTGTCACTACACTCACAAACAAAGTCCTTCCTCAGCTTTCCTGTAGGCCCCCTTTAGGTACTGGAAGGGTAATTTGATAACTGTTAATCTGCTTAATGTCAGTCTGATGTCTTTAAATTTTTCAATTACTTTAGGAATGCTGCAAGAACTAGGATTAGAGAAGATGTACTTGAGTTAATGAATGGGAGACATCTTCTGCTCTTGTTTATACATAATGGATGTTTTATATGGTCTGAGCCTGTAACAGATTTGAAAGCTGTACTTGATCCCGAGGATCTTCTTGTATATGGTTAGAGCAAGTCTAAACAAAGCTATCCAATCAGACTGGTAAATCCATATATCGATGCAACGTACTGAGATGACATAAGGTTCTAGCAAGATTAATATTACAGTTCTAATATGGGTTCTTTAGCACCTAATGGCTCTGTTAAGAAGTTCCTTATTTAATAATTAGCCTGCTATCTGTATTGTAGTCTAACCACCGGAGAGTCAAGACCACATACCTAAGCTACTGCATATGGAATATTGACTTAAATATTGATGTAGATGGAGGTTGATTTTTTTTTTTTCTCTGTGTGTGTTTGTGTGGGGGGCTCTTTTGTATTTTAATTTAACAAATTTGGAAGAAAATAATATTTTTCATCCTTTTAGGACTCTATCAACACGAAGCATGGAGATGAATAGGAGCATTTAACAAAGTGACTTGTATATGATGGACAACAGGGTAATGATCAGAGAGAGGGGCACATACAACCCAATTTGGAAATGAAATGGGCAGAAAAGAGGTAGTGAATTCTTATGGTAAAACTTTTTGAAGTTTTGAAACCACATTTAAAATCTGTCCTGCAAATATGCTCCTTCATCCCCTGGCTTGGGCCTCCTTTGATTTGCGCCAGGCAAAAATCTGTTGTTTTCTGCTGCTGTGAGGATGAGGAGCTCAGAAATTGGAGAGAGGCAATTGTGGCTGGGCACCCACCCTGAGGGAGATGAAGTGCAAGAAAGAGTCACAGTCGTGCAGGTGTGTTCAGCCTGCAGCTTGGGCATTGACTGTCAGACTTCTGACAACACTGGGACTTGGTTTATTGGGGGATTAGATTTGGAGCTCTCCATAAACATTTTAAAGATAAATTGTTGAAACTTTTGTGTAAAGCATGTGAAGCTGGCTTGCCTCATCTCCAAGTGATACAAAGCTGAATTTTCCTACTAGGGAATATCTAGCCCCTGAATATCAAGGGCTACTTGTTTGGTTTCTGATTTTTAGTTCTCTCATTTTTTTTATTGCATTTTGTTTTTTCTTTTGTCTGTTATCTGGTCTGGTGATCTTGGTAAGGAAAAGCAGTGCAGACAAAAAGTGAGATTACTTTGGCATGTTCAAAGTGACCTAGAGAGGAAAAACTTTGGAGGCACTGTGTGCTGCAAGCTCTGTTGCCACGAGAGCACAACTGCAGCTCAGGAGAGGTGGTTTCACTTGTTGGTTTAAATGGTGCATTTATTTGATATTTTGAACAGTACACTGACTGTGTTTGAAAATATCTTAGGGCTATACAGCCCCCAGCTATATTTTTCCTTACTGCAAGCATGCTTTGGAAAGTTAATAGAGAGCAAATAAAGCAGCAGCTCCCACACAAAGATTAGAAGAAACAAAAGGCATCATTTAAAAGCAAAAAGTTAATGATTGTGGTATTTGAAATATGCATTAGATGAATTTACATATTCACATAATGTAAAAAACACAAGTTTGTGTTTTTTGAGATTTCTTCTTTGGGGTCTATGTTTTTGGCTTATTTTTCTTTCAGCTGTCAAAATAATAGGTACATCCTTCTCCAGTGGGAACCTCTAGAGAGTGTTTGGTTTGGGTGTGCCCAATTGACTTCAGGAGGCAAAACTTCTGTTTGCTTTTGTTGATTCAAATTTCTGAGTGGAGAATGCTTGGTCTTCTACTTTGAAATCTCTTCATAAAAATCAATCTCTGTGAAATAATTTTGCTTTTAGCCACAGCATTTGTGCTTAAAAGCACATCACAACCTATCATGGGCATAGTTAATTAAGACAATAATTTAAGCTTAATGAACCAGACTTTCTCCCCAAAGTGGAAGGATACTTCTAGTAGGTTTGTATTTGTGATGTGCACACGACCTGTTTTTACCTTGAAAGCGCCTACTTTCAAAAATCTTGTGTCCTCCTTACCAGTGATTTTGGTCCACTGTGCAGTGTGATTTTTTTTCCCTTTTCTTTCTTCCTTTTGGCCCCTTTTTCTCTTCTTCCTCTTCTATTTCTTTGTTCTACACTCTTTATATTTTGTATAGATTTCCCTCCCCTCTGGCATTTTTACCATTTTAAAACATAAAATAGGGCCTCTCTTCTCATTCTGCAGCTGCGACACCATCCCCTGCTGCACCAAATTGACACTTCCGCGAGCAGCGGCTCCAGTCAGTCACTCGAAGGCTGCTGCTTTCAGAAGTGTTGATTTAGTGCAGCAGGGGATGATGTGCCAGCTGTAAAACTCAGAGAAAAATAATAATAATAATAAAACAACCCTATGACAAATCTTATAGTAAGAGAGGAAAATAAAGTTTGGGGGGTTGGGAAGAAAATATGTGACGGGTGGGAAGGGGCACGGTGGGAAGAAGGGGAACAGTGGTCACTAGGCAATGGGGTGCCTGGCTGCTGGTGGGACAGCCAGGAGGGCAGCTCATGAGCAAATGCTTCTCCTGCTGCTTATAGGCGGTGCCTGAGGTTGAGAGGGCTGAGCAGTGCCTCCTTGGTGCTCCGGGGTTTTGTATTTCTCCCAAACTGGAGAGTTATTCTGGGAAAAATTACCGGTGGCAGGGAGTGGAGCATTCAAAGGACTTAGGGACCGAGGGGGTATCTGTGCTCTGGGGTTACTTACATGTAATCCTTGCAGATTCTTGGACAGTAAAATACATGGTAATTTTATTCTTATGGATATATGCTGTATGGTTCATGAGTGTAAAGGATGTATTTCTTAAAAACATACAGAGAGCACATTGATGTTTAAAGCACATAAATGGAGAGTTCCTTCCAAAACAGCCCTGATTTTCCCCCAGTAATGCTCCTAGAAGAAATAATTCACAACTTATTGATGTCAAAATATTTAATAAGTTGTATCTCTCTCTGCTGTAGAACTGATTCCTTAAAGGTCTGGATGGGCTAACATTTTCCGTTACAGTTTCCAGGCGCTCAAAGTCTGTTCATTCTGATTGATTTATTCTTGCTAAGTTCCTCAGGTGTTTTCATAAGAGAAGCATAACCCTGGCTTTCCATTTGCTCCTGGTTTGCGTGGCAGCTGCTGGTAATGCCCACTCAGGGATTGTGTCTGTATGGGTACCAGCGTGGTCTCACCGATGCAGCACATCTGCAGGGCACAGAGTTCATGCCCTCCACCAGCATCGCCTGGCCATGCTGGAGGGAACTTTGCTGCAGCATACGGGCTCATCCAGCCCTCCTTGACGCCATGCTGCTACACAAAAGCAAACCCTACTGAGAGGCGCTTGCCATACCTTTTATATCTATTGTCATATCTATTTATATCTATATCAAAGCACCCCTTTTTCTGAGGGGGAGAAATAGAAAAGAAATTCTTTTTTTTTTGTGATCCTAAATCACAGAATCACAGAATTTTCTAGGTTGGAAGAGACCTCAAGAACATCGAGTCCAACCTCTGACCTAACGCTAACAAGTCCTCCACTAAACCATATCCCTAAGCTCTACATCTAAACATCTTTTAAAGACCTCCAGGGATGGTGACTCAACCACTTCCCTGGGCAGCCCATTCCAATGCCTCACAACCCTTTCAGTGAAGAAGTTCTTCCTAATATCCAACCTAAAACACCTGCTCGCACCTCCTGCACACAGTCTCTCTGTCCCCCGCAGGTGGTAGCAACAGGCTCAGACAGTCCCTGCATCCAGAGACCTGAACTGCTGCATTTTTGAGTGGGCACTCAGTCTGGGTGTGTGCAGACTTCCTAGAGAGAGCACTGTGCCTGGTGGAGACCACTACAGCCTAGCTAGCGGTAGACCACTGTTAGAGGAGGTGTTCGTATGGGTGGGGGGGGGAATGCTTCACCCTTCCTGCTCGGCCTGCCCTTGCGAATTGCTGCGCCACTCCTTACTGACACGCCATGCCCTGTTTGCCCACCGCGCTCCCTAGGGGCAGCTTTTGAATGGCCGGGGAGGGGGTGCTGCTGGCTCCACCTACACCTCGTTCACCTCCCTCGCAAGGGCTGCTGGCTCCTGGCAGCTCCCTCGAGTGGGCTCGATGCTGGAAAAAATAGCCCTGCCTGTCCGATCCCCTGCTCCGCTGCAGAGCACGTCTGCCCGGAGGCAATCGGCTCGGCAAGTGTAATGGTCTGGAATTTTTGTTTTGGCAAGAAATTTCATATAGGTTATATGTACTGATTTCTATTTTCATTCTCAGGCACAGAATCAGTAAATAAATTATTTCCATGACCCTAATATTTGACTATCCATCAGTGATCTGAGGCAGTGAATGAAATAGGCTATCTGCTAAATAATAACATTGGTAGTGACTTAATCATATGATAAGAATAGGACAGATTCAAGATGGACATAATTCACCGTACACCTCCCAAAGTATTTTCAGCTTTTTTTTTTTTTTTTTTTTTTTTTTTTTTTTTTTTTTTGTGGTGTACAAGTCAGTATGACAGACTGTAATATTCATTAACGCTGTTCACAGTGTCATCTGGGTTAGATTAAATAGGAATTAGTGCAGGAAGATGTGTGGTTTCGACCAGTGATCAAAATAGTAGCTCTGAGCTAACTTAGGCTGTCCCTGTCAGTGGCAGGTTTGAAAGGTGCCAATAAATGTGTAATAAATATTGTTTGTTTGCTTGATAATGTGCAACGCTTGGCAGGATTATGCTGAGGATGGGAAATTTTACAAGAACTCTTGGAAAGCCCTTTTCTTACAAGTTTGCTTCATCTTGCCCAGGTTTGGGCTGTCTTTGAATTAATGGGATACTTAAAATTTATCATGTACTTAAAAACTGGATTGAGATCATATTTCACAAGTCTTGGGAAAAGATCCCGTTGTCTGAAAAGCATTTGCTTTTCCACATTTAAAGAGATTCTTTGTAACAGGCTTTCACAATGATGAACTTCGTAATCTTGTTATTCATCATATTAATTGAAGAAGCTCCTTTCTGATAACCTTTGGCTGTTTATGATGTGTTACCAAATCATCAAAGGGTGAAGAAACTTCGAAAGAGAAAAGACAATAGATCATTCAGTCCATTTTTCTGCCAATGTAGGATTATTTCTTAGAGAACATTTTTTTAGTGTTATGTCAACTTTAGTTTTCAAAATCCCAAGTGAAAGCTTCCATATCTCTCCTTGGGAGACTATTTCACAGGCTAATACATCTCACTGTCAGGAAGATTTTCCCGATACTCTATTGGGCTTAAGCTTTTTCTTTCCATTATTTCTAGTTATATCCCTTTCCCTTGATGGCTTTACACACTTGAAATATTTATAGATTATTATACTTTTCCCTTAAGAAGTTGTTCTTGAAACTTTCCTCAGCTATCAATATGCTTTTGGTTTTGAAAAACCCACCTAAGACCTTCTAGGCTGAGAATGACATTTACTATCAAACCATACTATAGAAAAATGCTCACCACAGCATTTTCTTCAGGTTCTTTTTCTCAGGGTCCAAAATACGTATGAGATTCTAGCTAAAAGAAATCTGATAGAATGATTTTATCAGTGCTTTGAGAAACGCTCCTTTGCTTTGCTTCTTGATGCACAGCTCTTCTGGCCGTGCTGAATGAGGACCCCCTACTGCTACTACTGCTATGCAGTTCTTTGTCTCCTACCTCAGTCTTCTGCTCCACAGAAAACTTGCATCCCTATTAGTTTTTGTACTTCTGGAGCTTGCATAAAATTTGCTTCATTCCTGCAAATGTAACTGTTGTGGTCGGTACTCAGGATATTTCCAGAAGGCAAGAGGAGGGTGATGCTGTGTTATAGTCTGAGGTCCAGCTTGGAAGCCCTCAGCTGTCTTTTAGCTCCTTATTTAGGAAACTAAACCAACGTATGCCCATGCAGGAAAATGCAGAGAGCTGTGACAAGTTCCCAGGTAGACTTGCCAGCCTGGGCTGGTCCCACCTTCTCACAATTCACAGTGGCAGAAGGGGGGCTCCCCAAGCCAGCTGGGAGCACAGCTGAGCTGGTGCACTACCCATGCTGACAGGCAGGCCCTTTTCTTCCCTGCAGCTTTCTGTGTTGTGCGAGGGGAGGCGAGAGTGTGCTGCTGGGTGCCAATGGATACTGGTGCTGTAAGGGCCTTCTACTGTCAGCAGCTGGAAAAATTTACTTTTTTAGTGCAATGTAAGTTATTGTTATTAGCACTAAGTGTTAGTCCTGGCTTAGAATGGAGGGTAAGTGAAATGGTTTACAAGCTATTCACGTTCACAGGAGTAGCTGTTGTTGATGCTGTCATTTCTAGCTTGCTTCTCTAAGGGAGTGCTGCCTGTCTGTCAGCCTTCTCTAATTATTTTCAAACACATTGGGCATATTCACAGCTGAGTCTGGTGGTGGTAAAGGTCCCAAAGACGCCAGCATCCCACAGTGGTCCTGTGCCTTGGAAGCAGCTGGGGCATGTTTGGTGGCCTAGCTGGTGGCACAGCGGGTGCCTGACAGCTTTGTGGCTGGGGACACTGGGCTGAGGATGGTTTTGGAGAAGCAGTGTGGGGAAGGAAGGCACTGTAGGTCCCTCACTTGTGGGTGAGTCATAAGGTAGTGTTTTTCCTGCTCAAAGAACTTGAGCCTTTCCCCAGGATTTTTTAGGCTGTTATACACCGAGCACTGGTCTAATCATTCGTTCCCTCAAATCAATAGTTAAACTTGCGATGATTTCTGCTGACATCATATACTTAAAATTCCAGCTGTGTTTCTGAACTTGAGATCTTTCTCCATGTCTTGTAGAGGACTACCTGCAGCAGAGGTCTGCCATCTTATGTAGTCCTGAGCATGGTGTTTCCTCAAGGAGCGTGTGAGGTGGGAGTGCCACCCCAGGTGCCACTGTTAGTCTTGGTGCTGCTGTCCACCAGGCCACTCCGTTTCCATCCATGTCACAGTTAAAGTCTGTACCTGGTGTGCTTATCCCCAGGTCTGCATCTCTTGTCCAGAACAGCAACTTTCTGCTCTCCTCTTCCTTTCGACTGTTCCAGGGCATTTTCCCTAGATGTTTTACCTGACATTTACCCAAGATAACTTTTATTCCTTTTTCTGTGCCTAATTTCTAGATTGTGCTGTGTACATTTCTGCTTTACTTATGTTTGTAATATTTTCCAGATTTACATCTTCCACAGCTCTTGACAGTGAGATTTATTGCCTAATGCAGATAATTCAGTGCCTTTATTTCTGTATTTAATTTTTAAGAGATTTTTCAAGTGTATTTCTTAAACAGGTATAAAGAACAATGTTTACTAGCAAGTTTCCCTTAGCTTCTTTTCATTGAGAAACGGAATAAAAAGAGTAATGATATTGCACTTCTGCTGACTACTGTGCTTGACTGATTCACAGGGTATTTGCTCTTAACATGTTGTAAGAGTTTAAAAAAAAAAAAAAAAAGTGTCAAACTTTTTTTTGGCACCCAGCTACAGTAGATGCTGTTAGAAGAAACATATGGCCTCACACTAACAGTGTTAAAGCACTGCTAAAGTATTGCATGCATGACATTGACAAATTTCCTCCAGGCTTTTTGTTTTCTGTGTTATTAAGCATTCAAAGTCCAGTATTTCATTACCACTGATGATACGGAGAACCTTATTGACATTCTATCCATCTGTTCATAACATACATTATTAAACGTGAAGCAACTAGTAGGCAGGAGTGCACTTGCCAGCTGTACAATGAATTCTCAGCAGTTTGATGCCCTCTATAAATTTTCTAGTATTCTGCTAGTTTCTCAACATAATTTACAATGTTTTTTTTTTTGTTTTTTTATTGGTGTTGTGCATTGTACAGAGAAAAGTTGCTTCAAAAGAATTCTGTATTTCATAATCCTTAACGTGTAATCTTCAGTTATAGTTTCAAAAAGCCCAGGAGTATAATGTACAGGGACTATATCTGATATCAGATCTCAGTAACTACTATTTTTTTTTCCTCTAGGACCAAATATACCCCATTACCTATGAACAGGACAATGGGGCCCCAATGAGTCACCCTATTCATGTGTTTTTGGAACCCAGAGGAATTGGTTTGACTATTTACAGATTATAACAGTTGGTAGTTGAATGTTTTATTTTCATTCCCAGTTGGTACAATATGTTCACAGCTGATGCTAATGGCTTGCCCATTTGATATCACATATGGTCCACTATTTGGGCCTCCTGAAGCTTTCTTTTGTGGTCAGGCTGCTTTAAAACTATCATATATTTAGGTTTGTTCTGTCTGCTGAGAAAATGACCATGAAAGTCTGAAACTTGGCAACGGTAGAGAAAATCAACAATTCTGTTGATAAAGGCTTGAAGAACTTCTATCTGAATATTCAACAAATAATATTTTTATATAAAATTTAATACAAACGTTTTACTAGATCATGTGAAATTTGAAATGTCCTTTTTGTTCTTTTCCTTATCTTTGAAGCTGAATTTGAATTTCCTTTGAGTGTTTCAACACTTGAGTGTCATCAAGACTACTTTCATTGGGAGTTCATTTGCATTGGAAAACCATTTGTGTCAAATTTGTGTTACTGAAATCATTATTTATATCGTTATTGGGATATTAGATTTCTGGTAATATTTTACAAAAGTAGAAAACTTGAAAAAGTAATCTAATTTTTCCCTTGGTTTCTAGAATAAGGAGAAATGAGCTAAGAATGTGAGAACAAAAATTAAAATTACAAGTGTGTCTTTAGCTCTTATCCTATGATACACAAGTGTTTATACTGACTCTAAAATATAACTGATAAAGCCACAATCTCATGAAAAGATTATTTCAAAAACTATTGCATTTCCCTCTGAGAGGTAAAATTCTCATTTATTCATAGGAGTAGATCATAATAGCTCTAATTCCCTGAGAAGTGGGCATTGTATGATAATTGAGCAGGCTAGAACGTTAATTGTCCTCCACTTCACCTCTAGATGTTTAACTCCTTATCTAGTCAACCAGCAAACAATAATGCTCCCTTATTTGTGCCTTCCTGTTCAAATAATTTTTAACTGGGTAATTTACATGAAATAAAGCAGAATAAGTGTATTCATGTGGAAGGGACGTTGAAATTGTGTTAGATTTAACATATTAAATGCCATTTGTTGGTAAGATAGGGTTTTTATGGTTGTAGTTTTCAATCATACAATTCTCAGAATAACAACAAAGTGACCTCACGTGCAGGAGCACTCCTCTAACAGAAAGATTTAGCAATTTGTACTGTATGGCTACTACTTTCTTATGGCCTCTGCTGTCCCTCGCTGATGCTAGTTAGGACAACACCTGTGTGAATGTTGGATATAGCATGCATACCTTCAATGGTCTGGTTGGATTTGCTGGACGGAGAGAGGCAACTTTCAGGGACAAGGTGCTGGCTTGTTTAGTTTAAGATGGTAAGGTACACTGCACTTGGCTGGTTTGTAGTCTGTTGCTGGAAGCGGGTGGAAATGGAGCTCGAGTAGGAGTCTTTTTCAAGTGAATAAAGTCAGTACTCATCCTGGGGCACTACAGAGAAAACTAACATTTTCTCTACAGGAAAAAAGAAAAACAACAATGTTTTTGCAAGTGAAGCTAATAGATAAGAAGAAAAATTCTGTCCTCTATTATAAGCAATCTCAGGGATTGAGAAAATGACAGTAACACTTCAGCATGCTAATAGGTTCACCTACCTTGAAATGTCTTAAGAAAAGACTGAGGGGATCAAATTATTCAAATAATCACAGCCAAAGACTGGTGCCTGATGTGGTACAAAGCATTTCTTAGGGAAATCTTGGTCCAGAGAGAACTAGAGAGGCTAGCAACATGTTGTCTTTTGCAAATTATTAGATAACAAAGTAAGATTATGCAGGAAGAATTTGGACCTACTGGACACAAACTAAATGGTGTTCAGAAAAGGCAGTGTTTCTCATAAGTAATTGAAGTAAATCTTAAGACCTTGAAACAGTACTGTTACAATGTTATTTTCTTGGTCTTATTTATAAAAGTCATAAGCCCACAAGCCTCTAGGAACAATCACTTGTGTATTGGCTTGTGGGTGTCTAGCAAAACCTGGGTATTGCAATGCAGAAGTGGTTGTAACCTGGACATTTTATGCACATGAGCATGTCCCCAGGGGTCCATGCAAAATTATATTTAGGGTTGGTAAGCCTATTTTGAGGACACTGTGGTAGTGCCTGCAGCCTCTCTGCAGAGCTAGCTATAGAGAAGCAGCAGGGTGACATGGTGGCAGCTGTGCTGCGTGTCATGGAGCTTGTGCCCACTCTGCCACCACACCACCACCTCTGAGGCAACTGTAGTATGGCCCCTGCATGCTGAACAGCATCCACATTCCTCTGCTGTGTTGGCTCCTGCCTTGCTGTGGCCAAAGGGCAATTGCTGCAAAGTGCAGGACGCTCATGTGAAGGTGGGTTTCAGCTCGTTCTGTGTGTGCCAAGTAATCCTGTTAGAAAGAGGAGTAAAGCTGGGCATGGTCTGTGACTAAGGAGATACAAACCCAGTGGTCAGTGCTTAATAATGTTCACCCATGAAGTTTTCAAAGCAGCTGCAGACCTGTGATTTTAAAGTTGCCTCCAAATCCACTTGCTTTGCCGGACCTGTTGTGGAGGAGAAACCTGTTGCCTGTGTGTGTTAGAGCTATATAGGCCTGGTTTATAAACCTGAGCCTGAATTTAGTGAGATAGAAAATAGGGAGATGTATTGGGTACTGGCTTAGGGTATGTTTATAAACGATGCTTTCTGCTTCCATACAAGTTTGTTTTACCCAATTAAAAATGAAGTTGCGTTGTTCCACGCAGGCTCCTCTGTACAATAAGTCAGAGTTATCCTCATCACTAAACCACTGGTATTTTGGATTACTCCTTAAACATTATATATCATGTTAAAATCCACACGTTTAATCTCACTTTTCTTTCCAGTAGAGTTTGGCTGTTATAATTTTATTTATGGTTGCCTAAAACAGGCTTTGCAATACCATCCAACCTACTTCAGGAACATACGTAAAAACAGGATCTTTTCTGATGAGCACTAGGAGAATAATATATATCCTGGGGGATTTTCCCTCCGCTTTTTAATATATATAGATATTTTAATTGTTTTAGTCACCCATGTGAGTACAGCAGCAGGAGCTTCTTCCTGTGATGTTGCTGCTTCTTCCTGATGTTCCTGATGTTTCCTCTGAAAACCTGCAGCAGGTGTGAGTGGCAGCATCACATCATTGCAGCTCTAAATATCTTTTCTTCTCCTTTATCTTCTTCCAGCAGAGGAAGGACCTGAAGCTGGGGCTGGCTGAGGTGAAGGGCACATGGAAGTGGCTTGTTCAGCTGCAATCTGTACGCTGTGCACATGGAGGGGTGGGATGGACTTGATGGAGGCAGCTCCATCTTGTGAAGAGGTTGATTAGAAAAATGGCATCAAGTTGTAATTTATCATTAGTTCTGGATACATTCTGGGGAGTCCCCTCTTGTGATTGGGATTAAATTATGTGTGGTGTTAATGCAGAGTCTTCTGCAACAATGTAAATGAGTTGTTAACATGGCACTTCACAGCCATAATAATTCAAAGCTGGTAGCAGGCTTGATGGGTCTGCAATAAATGTTTTATTATTTAGGAAAAATATACTATACAAGTTGCAATGTGCCATGCTCATTCATGCTGTAAATCAACAAAGATCAGCAGACTGAATAGAAAAATGAAAAGCTTATTTAGGAACTGACACAAGCTTTCAGATGAGCAGGGATGGCTGAAGTTAACTGCATTCATTTTTCTTTGCTTGTCACAGTTGCCACTTGAATTTCACTGCTAAAGATTGTGGATAGTTTTGCTTTATGAAATTATATCTACAGAAACAGTATTTGCATTTATATAGGCTTAGTTATAATAAAGTTTAAACTTAACACACCCCCTTGCCTTTGCAAACAAACAAACTGATCAGCCAACCAGAAACCCCTGTTAAAATAATATTTATCCCTTGGTTTTTGTAGATCTGAATAGGAATCTGCTAAATGGGACCCAATGACTACTGTAAAGACCTAAAACTGGTGAGCATGTGAAGCGCAGGAATGCAAAGCTATGGCTTCCCCTCCAGTTTCAGCTTTGCTTTAAGGCTACCTCTGTCCTCACATGGATTAAAAACAAAGCTTTCTTAAAAATGTGGTGAGTGAAAGCACAGATTGGGTGGAAGGGCTGGGAGACTGGGGATTAGCATGGTTATCATGGTGTGGTGATGGAATTCCTGAAACGTGTGCAGCTGCCATCCTCTCTTCTATATAAAAAAAAAAAAGAGTCAAAGAGATCTCATAGTGAGTTTGCTTCACAGAGGAAAAGTTTTGCTTCTGAGCCAGGCATTTGTATACCAAGGCAAGTCCAATTAAGATGACTGAATTGTAAGTGTCATAAAATAGAGAAGGCAAAGGACATTTAATTATAGCTGTGGTGCCAGGGAGTGGTATAACAAAAGAAAAAATGTTCACCTACAACAGAGTGCTGCCTAGCACATTTGGTGCAATAGAGAGACAATATATGGTCTAAACATGCACTTTGAAATAGTTCAGAAAGCCGTATCTTCTGATTTTTCATGTAGATGTTTTCCAATTATCAACACAGTTTAAGAAAAAGTAATATATATATAGTTTTTTGTATCGAGACCTTCAACTTTGTTCAGAGGTTGAAGAAAAAGCATTATGCATTAAGACAAAAAGGTTGCCTAAGAAAATGTATTCGTGACCCAGAAGAATGTATAATTGATGTGTGTGGTTGTCTGGATAGAGGAATAACAATAGCAACCATTAGCGATGAGAGCTGGAACAAGTCAGGCAGTGAGGCAGGATGTGTTTTATAGGTCATCTGGGCTCCATTCAGATCTACAGGTTGCTATTCCTTCTCCATACTTGAAAGCATTTAATGGATTATTATAAAAGGAAAAGGATGGTATGCAATAATGGTTTAAATTGAAGCTGTGTGTATATATCACCACTGCGTGACTTCTAAATGAATGCTTCATTTTCAAAATTCTCCTATGGCATACTTGAAAGTTTGCCAGAGCATCAAGGAATTAAAACAATGAATTCAGCAGCAGCAAGAGTAAAGGACACTGAACACTACTGCATATGAAACAGTTCTTCTATTTTGTGACATAGACTGCTATAAATAAGGAAAGCTCACCAAGAAAGATTTTTCCAAATCTACTGTCTGTTCTCTTCAAGGCAGGTGAACTGTTTTTGATCTGTGTTTTTTTATAATATTAAGAAAAAAGAATTTTGGGAAGAGGCTTAACAGTCAAGCTATCAAAGCTGAAAGTGCGTGTTACAGAACTCAAATTCGAAATCCCTGCTTGCCTGGAAAATGGTTCTTTCATATCAAAATTGATATAAGTTACAGGGTGGAGAATCTTTTCTGCTTTGTTTCACATGAACATAAAAGTTTTATTCCTGCTTTTAATGGGTAGTATTTTACAAATGTAATGGAACATAATTTTACCAGGTTTCCCTGAGGGAAAGTCATGGCATGATTACACAGGCAGTCCCATCTCATTTAGTATAATGCTTACAATATACATGCAAATATACGTAGGCTACTCAAGTTAGAGGTAGATTGAATGGCATTCAGATAATCATAGAGTGGTGTAGATCCTGAAGATAGTTTTGCAAGAGGAATATGGAATGGATGTCTGCAGGCACACATACCCCCAAGTGATGTTTCCCTGCGATACAGAAGATTCCAGCTGTGCCAGATGAAAGAACCTGGCATGTGTACGTTGGGTGGTTCAGGCCAAACATCTTAGCTCGGTCCCATTTCAAACCCCATTGTTAGCATAGCCCAGCAAGTGGAGAAGGAAGGTAGATGGAGGAGACACAAACCCTTGTGGCTTGCAGTGTGCCCGGCAGTCAGAACAGCCTGGGAGAAGGAGCAGTCCCCTTCCAGGCAGAGCTCTCGTATCATCCCTTGGGATGTGGGGTTGCAGGGTGACGGGAAGGACGCTGAGGGGCTCTGCAGGCATTCGAGAAGATTCAGGCCAGGTCAAATAGAGGTGCAGGGTGACATAGTTGTGAATTTCACACCAGTGAAGTCTGCTCTCCAGAGTCATTGCACAGGGAAATGTTCAGATATATGGATCAAATACATCTTTATTATAATAATAACAAAATGATTTAATACAGTGCAGTGCAAACTGCAATCCCAGCATGCTGGGTGGATATGTCAGGAAAGTAACTTGCAAGCAGAAATCTGTGCTATAAGCTAGTATGAAAGGTCTTACATTTGTGGACTTGTAGGGATGCTCTTTCTGGCTTGGCTTATGCAACTGTGAAGGAGAAACCTGTAGAAAAATGATCTGAATGGCCTGTTTTCTTGCAGGAAATGATTGAACCATTTTAAAACATTCTACCAGCACATGTGAATATAGCATATTCCCTAGTTCATGAGCAATATACAGTCTTTTCCTTGCAGCTTTATTCTGCAGAATTTGTGACGGATTCTCATATCAGACCTGTCCGTCACTTAGCCTGATGTAGCCAGAGTACCATCGCAAGATCAGAGAAACTACCCAGATTTTCACTGGTGAAGTGCTGTAAGACTACAGTGTGCAGAAATCTGGACTTGTTACTGCTTCTTTGGAGATGCATGGAGGAATTGATCGTAACCGGCCTGGAGTCAAAGCAGCAGCAGTTCCTAATGCTCTCCTGCAGGACTGCTGGCAGCAGAGCTGCCTCCTTCTCCAGGAGCTTGGGGCTGCTGCTGTAGCTAACATCTGGGTTGCAGGTGTGAGGACAGCAGTGGGGCTGGCAGCTGAAGTCCTCTTTGAGTAGGCAGATCCTTTCTCTTTGGGTTTGAGAAGGTCAAGGAATAATAAGGGCAAACAGTGGAAATGATAAAAAATGAAGTATGGAAGCTCAACACCTCTGTCTATGTTAGATTTCTCTTAAACTTTCCCTCTATTTCTGTTAGTAGCTCAGATTTGTAGGGAATAGTAATAGATATGTTAGTGCAATATATGTATTACAGATATGAGCCTATATCTGCTGTGGAGAAAACTAAAGACAGCATTTACAACAAAAATAACTTTTTGTATCATAGTGCTGTCTGTTCCCTGACCCATTTGAAGTCAACCTGCTATTTAGTGTTCGAGGGAATATTTGTTTAATATATATATATAAATAAATAAATATATATATATATATATAACTTTATTTTCTTTGTGTTTGTTTGCTACATCTCAATTACTTATCAGTACTTGGGAACATGAATTGTATCAATTTTCTTTTAGTCATGTAAAATTTATCATTCAGATAAACTAATGCCTGAGTTGGTTTCAGGCTGCAAAAGTGTTTACTCTTCCTTGTTCAATAGTTAGCATTTCGTCTGTTAGCCTGGGATGGGTAAATTTCAGAATGCACCTTATTTAACCTCTAAAAATGTATCTTGTTTGGTGACAGGGCACCCCAGTGCTACACCTGCCCACTCATCCTTTTAGAGGACAACGTTGCCAGATGCTTTCCATCACAACCTTGTCTCATGAGACTACCTTGTTTGTCTGTCTTTTCCTATCCATAGAGATGTTTTCAGATGGGATATAAGACTGATATAAAGTTGTATTTCTTTGTTGTTTGCTTTTCAAGATTTGCAACAGCTAAGTTGAGCGCTGAAGTTGGTGATCTGTTGGGTGTGCCAGGCTGTGGGCATGCTGTTGTCATTTCATTTTCCTCTACAAAAGGATGTCTGTTTCTGCTATTTGCAAAACAGCTTTAGCTGTGCTTTTTTTTTTTTTTTTTTTTTTTTTTTTTTTTTTTTCTTTCCCAAGACATTTGTGAACCAGGTAAGCAGTAAGCAGGCAATGTAGTTTAATATCAACCAGAAATATATAGTAGGGGAGATTTTTGTTTAAACAAGGATTGTTCCAATTGTAGGAAAATTCAGAAGAATGAAAAGTGTGAAGTAAGCGCATCAAAGCTAGAGGGGTTTAAGCTCCTCTGTGGATGATCTAATTCAGGAGGAGAATGGCCTTACTTCATGGTAGCTTAATCCTCTTTTACACTAAAGTCAGACCACTTCTCAGTGAGAATATCCACACAGGAATTTAATGTATTTTAACTTACATGCATTATTATCATGGGTTTAGTTGGCTCATCTTAACTTGCCTGAATGACCTCTTGCAGGGAAAAAAAAGACCCCCTCCCACCCCCGCCCCCAAACCAAGCAACCAAAAAAACAAGCAGCAAACAAACAAAAACCTATACACAGATGTATGGTAGAAGCTTTATTTAAAATGTAGTCATGCCCATAACTCGATGTGGGTTTTTGGGTAACAATGTGAAGTGATAGGTGAGAACTCTTTCATAAACCACACTTACATACCCTGTTCCGACAGTGTAACAGTTAATTTCTTATTTGCAACTGCACTGCCCAGAAATATTTGGAAAGCCTCAGAATAAGTGCTTGATATCTGCTCACGTGTTGGACACTACAACACCAGTGACTCTTCTTCACTCAGAATTCCAAACTCTGGAATTCTGGGACTTGAATGTCAGCAAAAATAATCTCTGTGATTAGTCTTTGTGTAATCATCATCTGTGCTTTTTTTCAGTCCAAAAATATAAAATGATACCAGTCACTTTGGAGAAATTTGCCTAACACAATGTCTATATGAGCAGAATCACAGAAGCATCTCTGAACTTGCGTGGAGAACTTGCAGTTGATACCTGATGGGAAGAAAGGGAGGAGAAACACTGACCAGCCAGTTTTCCAGCATGCCTTTGGAACAGTTTTCTCTGAGGAATATTTTTAATGTCAGACAAATGGCAATGACAGGATAGGATAGTGCTGGAGGCATGTAATGGTGCAAAATGTTGGCAGAAACCAGGATTATGGAAGTCCACTTTTGAACAGCTTAGAGCACCACTGGCACACAGGGGCATCCCAGTTTTTGCTGCTACTCGTCTGATTCACCTGGCTACCAAGGCAAACGTAACGGATGATTTCTACAGAACAATGCTCACCTCCTGAATGTTAAGTACCAGATATTTTGGGACACTGTTGACAACTTTGTGAAGCTACTGTGAATAGGAAGTCCCACAGAAACTTCCTGGTCTTTCGTACCAGGCCTTGGGGTTCAGCAAAATCACGTTGTGCTTAGAAGACGTTAGGCTGGTGAGTTGCCGTGGGTTTTTAACGTAAGGTGATCTAGCAAGGCTGAGCACAGTGGGCTGTTTCTTTCTGTGGCTGGAGAAATCTCTTAGTGAGAAGGAAAATACATTCAGAAATGTAGTGGGTGCACCAGAAATGCTGAAGGGCTGCTGGTTTGTAGGTTGCTGTTCCTGGAGGAGGGGAGGCACAGGCTGTATGGGTTACATTGAAAGGTCTGTGCTGCCACAGAACCACTACTGCTGCAGTGGATTGCCTTTTTTTCTAAGTTCCTTTTGTCACCATTTGAGGTTATGGAAGGTGCAGCAGGCAGTAGAAGCAGAGCTCCCCGCTCAAACAAGAGGTACAAGGGGTTCTTTGCAGGTTGTTTAAATCTTTCTTCCTTGTTTCTGCAGCCTCATTTGAGCAGTTTACTTCACAGTGAGTTTGGCCTGAAGCTTAGAACACTAATAAAGCTGTCATATAAAAAGCATTACTGGTATTTGAAGAATTAAACCTGTATTTGAGAAGTTAAAGTTTGCCCTGTATTTTTTTTTTTTTTTTTTTTTAGCAGTGTTTGTGTACCATGCCTTTTTGAGTTAATGCATAACAACTTGAGTCGGCTAAAAGTGTATGGCATTAATGAAACTGTGAGCTACATAAAAGACTAAATTGCTTTTTCTTTTTCTGTAATTGCCACTACAATAAAAGCTGCCTTTACTGTAAAATTTTTCAGGGTTAACCCCTGCAGAGCTCTCAGCTTGACAAGGGAGAAGTGTGATTAGAGGTGCATAGGGGAGGAAGAAGTGGGAGAACAGCTGACTACTGGTAATTAGGGATGTTCAAAGACTTTAGGCAGCAGAGGGCAAAAGTTGCAGTCATGCTGTCCAGTGCCCAGATGAATTGCAGTGTACTGAGTGAGGGTCAGCTGTGGTCCCTCAGCCCAGTAGTTTTGGCAACCCTGTCCTGCTTAGTACCCTTTTCAGAACGCAGCTGAATGCTGCAGAGTGACTGGAAGGGGATGAGGGGACAGCTCTGGTTGTAATTCAGGAGAAAAAGGTGAAGGAAGTTTTTTGTGTTCTCTGCTGTGACTACTGTTTTGACCAATAGCCATAGATATTCTAGAGTGAGAAGGCAAATGTGGCAGTTCCTTTATGCAAGACCTGGAACCAAACCTCCTGGTTTACAACTTTTTTTTTATATCCTGCCAAGGTTATATAGGTGTTGAGCCTGTATATCTACTGTTAAAATCTACTTTTGTTTTTAAAGTGTAATAAAAATACTATGTCATTATGATGAGAGACTGTCTTAGGTGGAGAGATTGAACATAGTATTTTTGGTATTCCTGTGGTCAAGTGTTGCAAAATGCTAAGAAACACTGCTGATAAACGTTGCCCCTGCTTTCAGTACCCTATGTCACCTGCTCTGTGTGCTTTTCTCCTTTTCTTACTGTTAGAACAGAAAATACTTTTAAAAGCATGGAAAGTAGTAGACTTTTAAAATGTCTGAAATACCATTTCATCTGGAAAGAGGTTTAGAATAAGTAACCTGCCGTGTTAGAAAAGGTTGCTAATTATCTGAATTTCACTGTGGTTTAATTAGCGGCATCTACGGTAGAGCATGGAGGTGGTGCTTGTCACCTGCCATGGAAAATGTTGTCTTTCAGAAGAGGGTAAATTATGTCAACCAAAATACAGCCTGATTTTAGATGTACAAAAACATTCCCTTTAAGCTCTTTTGATGGGTGTATCTGAGTAGGCGTTATCAAGGGAGTGAGGAACTAAGGTACTAGTGCCCTGACGATCTCTGGCCCCATCCTGGGCAGGTCTGAGAGCCACCAGCATCCTCAGTGCTTGCTGTGAAAAGAGACAGATCTCACTAGAAAAGGCTTTTGGGGTGCTGCTGGATGGGCACACTGCTCTCAGTGGCTCCTTACAATTAGAGGAGAAATGAAAACAAGCGGGAGTGTCAGTTCATGGGTATCAGAACAATAATGTACTATCTGTGAACCAGGTGCATGCTAGCAGAAGCAAAATATTTCTGGTTAAGTGTGCTTCGTCTTGATGTTATGCTTTCTTTGTTGTCTTTGTTAGCTGTGTTAATAAATGCAATTTGTAATTCCCTTTTAATATATTTTATAGTTAAGGGAATTGGGTATAGATAGCGGTCATTTGTTATGGACAGCTTTGTCCATAGCAGCTTAATGCTTGGAAACACTGGAATCATCTTAATGAGGTGGTGGGTCTGAGCTGGAAGTTGTTGGGGTCAGCAGAAAGGTGGCATTTGATGTCTCTTGGATCCAACAAAACAAGGCTGAATCCCTGTCTAAGATGAGAATTGGTAATGTTTGTGTAATCCAAGATGTTATTTTCTTGCCTGCTCTGTGCTTCTAAGCTTATCCTTTTTCCAGAGTAAGGATTCAACAGGTTGGGAGGCAGGGTAGGTACAGCTGAATTATGGAGTAGTTAGTATTTCAGTAATCATCTCATGTTCACAAAGATGTTCTGATCTCTTTGTTTAGAAATGAAACTATTCTTATGGCAAGCAGTATATATAATGTATTTCTGCTTTGTAATGGAGGAGAGCAAAGCGGGATGTTCATTTCTATAACTGCTATTTTTATTTTTTTATGAAATTTTAATTCTTAATTATTACAGAACAAATTGTTTCAAAAATACGTTTTTTTCCATAGACAGGATTACATAGAAAAAGTGTTTTGGCCTGGCCTTTATGACAGCACCCATAATGATTTTGAAAAGAAACAGCTAATATGCTGCTTGAAGGTAAATTATTTTTCAGTAATTCAATGAATAAAGTCAAAGCCATGCAAAAAAAAAAAAAAAGGCGGGCGGGAACTGATTAAGAGTATATGTTTATCACAAAAATATCAAAACAAGAGACAATGTGGCACTACTGTGTAGTCTTTTTGTAGTCAGGATATTTATTTTTGTAGTCAGGATATTTGGGGGTTGGACCCACTGATCTTTCGAGGTCCCTTCCAACCCCTTCAATTCTGTGATATTTTTCCACAGCGTGTGCATCCTGCACATAGGTACCAGTCCTGTAATAGGCTTTACCCACTGCACCAGGTGGGGCTGTGGAAATGGTGTGAGTGGAAACTTGATGAGCCCTACACACCAAAATTATTTCCTTCAGGCAATCAAGGGGTACAGAAACACCATTATCACAGGATAAATATTTTTCAGAAAATAATCTACCCATTCTGGCATTCAAGTTTTCAAAGCAGATTTACAAAACAAACCAAAGAAAGAACCTGCAAATGAAGATGCTGAGTAGCAGGGACCCAACAGAGAGGTTGGTTTATGACATTATCATTTTCATTCCTTTTCTGTTAACTTTTCAATTCTATCTGACTATCTTGTCTTTCTGTTTCTCTCATTTCTCTGTCCCACAGGAGTGAGTGACCTCAACATGGTTCCCTGTGCAGGAGCTGCTTGAGGCTCCGCAGGTGCTAGTTGTCCTTTCCTCTCATATCATCTAACTGATAATATAATAACTTCATCCCAGAGCATGTCTTCCCAACATGCTTTTACTGCAGTTTGCAACCTCAGTTTCAGACCTAAAGAAGGGCTTATTTGCTTGTCTATTTTTCCCCCAACTCTAATAGCTGGTCTCATAAAAGATATTGTCTCCTCCCACAAACCTTGGCTCTCTAGCCTATGTACATGCTTCTTTGGGGAAGCGAGCAAGAAAACAATCTCCTCAAGCCTGGAATTTCCTTGTGAGAGTGAACTGTAGCCGTTGAATTTTAGCATTTTTTTTTAACTAACAGTTTTACTGATCTCTACTCATCTGATTTGAATATGTGAATATGGACTTGAGAAGGGAAGCTGAAATATCTCCAGGGCTGTCCAGTTTGTGGCCAGCTTGAAAGACACTGTTCTGCCAGCACACCCACACAGCCCAGCAGATGAGGACTCACAAGCTTTGGCCAGAGTTGAATGAGAGGCTATGAGGGGTGTGTGAGTCCCCATTTGTGTCACATCATAATGTCACACCCAGCAAGTGATGCCACGTCCCTGGTATGAGGGCCTCCTGTGAACAGAGGAGCCGCAAGGCTTCAGGCAGTCCCTTGCTGAGGGGAAGGCTGGAGGCACGAGGACAGGGCACTGCAAGGCCCTGCTGCAGAGCTCCGGGCATGAGTTGCTTTTGGGAAGCTGGCTGTGGCATCACTGGCACAGAGCTCAGCCTTAGGTCAAAACCCTCCTGGGATTTTCCCCCTCAAAAAATCACCGACCTGTTTCTGAAATCAGACAATAAAATACAGTGTGGCAAACCAAAGCAGTGGATCTGGCCCCACGCTGGGTCACCCTTGGGGTCATTCAGTGCAATCACACTTGATCGTGCTGAAGAAGCGATTTGGAAAGTGCTTAATCCGTATTTTTTGGAAGTGGCTTCATCAACTGATTGCCTTTAATTCCTGATACAAATACTAATGTAAGAAATGGGTGAAGTTTGACTCACAGAGATGCTTCTCTCACTCATGAGTAAGTCTGCGTTCAGCTGAAAAACCATCGGACATGTACAAGGTAGTAAGGAAAGCAGATTGATTAAACTGATCATCCTCATTAACTACTTCTGGTAATATGAAAGCTAGTAGCATTGCATGAGACTGAGGTGATGAGATAAAAGGATATAATGTGTTATTATCTCTCATTGCCCCCATGTGTTGTTATGGGACAGTCAAGGCTCTACTTAATTCAAAACATAATGAGACATTTATATAAATGTCTCCATTATCTTAAGTAACATTAAAACAGGGTCATAAACACTCTTATTCAAGTCAGCAGCCAGCCACACAATGTAGTTTGGTCTGTAACTCTTATATGGACAGTTTTCTTTGCAGTAGTTTTAGCAATGTCTTTGGCGTATGTGGCATTGCCCAGTGTGAGGGGGCAAACAGAGCACCCTGGTGCATCCAACGTGTCCCTGTGAAGGGGCGCTCTTGACATGTAGCTCCACTGTTGCTGTCTAGTCTTCTGTATTTGTCTTTTATGGAGAATACATGGGTATATTCCTAATTCTGCCAATTCAGTGTTTCTCACAGAAATGCCTCCTTTCAGAAGTCTGTCAGAGAAGCTGGTTTTGGGCACTGGGCAATGCTGTGCTCACTCCCAAGGCAGCCAGGAGGGACCTGTCTTCAGCTGGAGCCAGGCCCCTGCTGGGGTGAAACGCAGGTGTGGAGGGGCCGAATTTAATGTGTATTGATCACAGGGAAGGAGAAAAAATGTAAAGGAGGATATCACTGGTACAAGGTGAGCTCTCAGCTAGGTTGTTTTGCTTACTTTACCCCATACTATCTGGACCTGTGCTATTTTCTGTATGTGGAATGCTCTTGGGCTACCAGTCCCCTGTGTGCCGCTATTGCATCTTGTCACTTTCCAGCCTTCCTCTGTTGGGGTTTGTCACAGCAGCTCCTTGCCTGTCTTTCATTGCCTCTGGGGATGTTCAGTGCTCGGTCCAGCCCAGCTGGTGGGGACCAGGTCCTTGTGTTACATTCATGCTAATTGGCTGTAGAAGCTTCGTTTTCTACTCCTTTTTGGATGAAAACACTCCACAAGAACAGCCTCGCTGGGCAAGTGGGCAGGGGCGAGCTTGCGGGGTGAGCAGGGGGAGCCCAGTCCTGCGCAGGGCCCACAGCCAGCACGCAGGGCCCCGCGGCTCAGCCGGCACTGCCAGCCAAGACACGCCAGTATTTATGCCACGATGGGCAAACAGTGGGGCCGAGACAAAGGGAGCAGCAGAAAAGCTGGTGAGCAGGAGACAGCAGAGAGCAGCATGGAGCCACGCTGGCGGCCGCCCACACCACAGGGCCAGGCCTGCGAGGAGGTGCGTGCTGAGGCTGATAGCACAAGCGCTTCTGGTGCGGAGCCCTGCTCTGTGTGTGGGCATGTTGCTTCACTTGGCAGCCAGAGCGCTAGCGAGGGTGCTGGGTTTGACTTGGAGAGCACAGGTTGGTGGATGGGCTTTGGGAAGTGCACGTTAATCGCTGCTTTGCAAACTGTTCCCGTTCCACAACCAAGCCCGTAGGCAGCGCGTGTGCTGCGGGGCTGTGGGAGCTGCCTGGCACCGCTGCGATGCCTGCTTGCATCTGCACACATCGTGCTGCCGAAGTACATTATTGGGTTTTAACCCGACGGCAGGGAAGCCTCCAAGCACAGCTTAAAAAGAATAAAATTGTGGATGTACTTTAGGGAGCAAAAATGATCTCCTTTGGCATTGTGCTGTTATAACAAATGCGTGTATGTGATTTATCCTAATTAAAAAAATGACAGACATAAGCCAGAGAAACGTCTGTAAATGACAGAGTCTGGTCCTGTCTTTGTTTATCACCATCATAATGCATTGCTGGCCTCCTAAAATCATTAGCCTTTGTTATTTGGTATCAGCCACAGGCTTTGGATTGAAGAATTAAAAGTGTGCAATAGTGAAACAGCGTGAGCATTTAGAAGTGGGATCAGCGATTCAGTTATGCTCAATCCTTCTTTATTGCTGTTTTGATTTTATTTTGTCTGTTTGTTTAGCAGGCAGGAGACAGTTTTTCTAGCCTGCAGTTGAAAAACAGAAACCTGGAGTGGTGATAAGAATTTTCCCTTTCTTAGAGTGTATTAAAGGGTTATCCACTGTATAAGGCCACCTCTATCGAATTAACACTGGCCGTTTCCCCATGTGTGTCGAGTAAGTTTTCAGATTAAAACAGACCTCTGAAGGGATATACACGCATGCATTAAAGAAAGATGCTGCGATATTCTGTATCAAAAAGGTTAAACTCATCGGATTCTATGTAAACACTCATTTTACCCTAGCTAACCTGTAAAGATTTCATTTTGCTTCATTTATCTTCTCCCTTACCCTATGCTAAACCATCCCTAGCTTCGATGAAAGAATCATGTCTCCATTCATTTCCTATCTTGCTGAATTGCCTTCGCATTTCCTATCATCTGCACATAATCCTATTCTCTCCATTATTGTCTTAATACCAAGTACAGCACAAGATAATGGATAGGCACTGTAATAACAGTGTGGCCTGTAGGAGCCCCTCGAGGGAAATATCTTTGACGCTGGTAGAATATTAATGCATCCCAGGTTCCTGATCTTCCTCTTTCACTTCATCTCCTGTTTTCTAAACTACATAATGACTTTCATATACATGACAAAAGCATTAGAACAGAAAAAGACTCATTGATGAGCAGCAGGGCTGTGTGATATTAAGAAGCACTGTTCTCAGTTCTTTGTACATTTTTTGACCACCATCAGAGACGGTGTATTCAGGTAATTTCTGATTTGAATAGATACAGGCATAAAGAAGCATTATCATATTCTGTTAATCCAAATGCCCATCACAGGCACTGCATGAAAATAAATTAAAATGTAATTCCTCAATAATGCATCTGTCTACAGGATGATTTTCAGCAGATTAAAAACAAACAACTTGATATCACTTAGAAAGGCTAGTGGATTGTTTTTGAGATGCTTAATCATCAGCAGATTATGAATGGAACAGTAAATCAAAGCAGGGTATGTTAAACAATGTAGACTGTGTTGTAGCGGCAATTTACTGTACATAATTTTTTAATAAAAGGAAAAAATTGATTTTTGAGTGTAAACATTGAGTCCTGTGAGAATTTAGCTGCTATTATTGAAAAGGAGAATGTTAAAAATGTTATTCTTGTCATGTAGAAGTAATAACCTTTCATTTCTTTTACAAGAAACAGAAGTTTGCTCCCTTCAGGACTGCCTTTAGCCTAACTCCTTTTCTCTCTCTTTTTTTTTAGGACAAATTGTATCTGTTGCTGTTGTATTTTGCTAATGTACTCCTGAATCATTCCCTCCCAAACCAGGGTGTATACCCTGGTGAGGAAGAGGAACCCCTCAAACTCCCCTTTCATGCCAGAAAGCGATTTCCAAACTTGCTTGTGCTGTGAACTCTGGGTTTTAAACATGAAGATCCCCCTAACAAACCAGCCCTCACCACTCGTCCTCGAGGAGTGGCTGAAGTGGAGTCTGGCTCTGTGTTTTTGGTGGGAGTGTGGCTCGGGCGCTCTGCAGCAGCCCTGCCTCTCCCTCCTGGTGCCAGCTGCTGTAGGAGCAGAGCAGCTCCTGACCATCCATCATTGCAGATAATATCTGAGGAGAAATGGGGAAATTATTTCAAATGAAGGAGCTGAGTTAGGAGCAGGAGGTGAGCAGCCTGGTGCTGGCTGTGTGCTGGAGGGAGAGAAACTGACTTGGGAAGAATTGAGGGTGAGAGAGAGCTAATGTACAAAAGTGCTGAGCAGATGCGTTTTGAGGTTTAAAAAAAAAAAAAGAAAAAATCAAACAACAAAAAGATGCTTGAAAACTAATTACACTTTAAATCAATGGTTAAGACAGTCCTTAGGAAATGCACAGGTATCCTGTGCTCTAAGAGCGCGGCTGTTTTCCCATGTTTCCCGCTAAGTAAATGCTACACGGTGCCTTCCAACTTCTCTGCTCCATCCCGGCCCGGCTGCCAGGGCTCCGGGGAATCCCAGGAAATGTCACGGCGAGTGACTGAAGCCATACTAAAAGAAATCTGTCCCGAGAGGAAAAGAGGAGACAGTCTGTCTATTCCTGGCCTTACTTTTGTTTTATTTATGCCCTAATTTTATTTTCAGATGATTCACTTGATTTATTTCGCTGCTTTTAATGTTGTTTCTTCTGTTCTGAACTCGAATGGTACTGTGAAATAGTCTAATATTGAATTATGGTACTTCTGCATTTTAAACTGTGCTCAGTGGGGTGGAAAAACACATGTGAAGCTAAGAGACATTGCGTAGTACATCAGAAAGCTGAAGTTGTCCCTTTGAAACCTGGTAAAAACTATGTTAGCGAATTCTGTTGCTATCATTATAAATGCAATGCCTTCTCTTTCACATGTGTTTACTTGCCAAGAGAAAAAATGACATCCTGTGTGACACTGGTAGTGTGGGATCCCAGTCTAAGAGACTGTAAACAAGAAGAGGTGAGAAAGAACTCTGCTCACTACTTCAAGAATTCGCTTGAAAAATTGTCATGGTCTAAATTTAGGTCTGGAATCAAAATACTATTTTTTTTTCACTTCCTCTTCAACAATGGGTCTGGCTTATGGCTTTTATTGTGATTCTTCCATGGTTACCCTACAACGGAGGACAGTAATCAACTTAAAATAAGATTTTAGAAACCAGACCCCCAAGTCTTCTGGCAGCCCTGGGGCAGCACCCTCCCTGCTGCTGTTTCAGGGGCCGCAGCCTGAGATGGCTGCTCTCCCCAAGTGGGGTGGTGGGGGTGGTGGTCTTGCAAGCCTGACAAGTCAAGTCCAGTTTAAGCTCCTGTCTGCTTCATTTGTATTTATTGCTTTTACTGTGTCAGTAGTACTGTGTCTGCTATTACGCCCATTGTAACTGAGCATGGTAGGAATTATTATTCATGTGGTGACAAGAAGAAAATCCAAGACTCTAGCAAAGCTTTGAGACCCAACGTGGTAGTTTTTGCATGGACTCAGAGCAGGAGCCAAGCAGCTTAACATCTGTAGAGATGAAAACAACAACAACAGAAAAACAGGCCCGGAAAAAAGGAAATAATGCCGTGTATGTGTGTGCATGTGCACACAGTACTGAAAATTGATGGGCATTATGGTCACAGTCCTCAAAAGAGCTGTACCTTTGATCACCACTATCAAAACCAAGAAAAACTTGAATGTCTTCAAACTACCTTAGAAGAAAGACAGAAATGTGTGTCCTTGTTGTCAGGTTTGGGCACAGGTCAAGCTGAACCAGGCAAGGCAGCAACCTGCAGCAGCCGGGAATTTCTCTGTGACCCGAGACCATGTGAATGGGTCCTCCCTGGGACCTCGGGTGGTCGTGGCTTGGACTGGGGAACTGTGCTTAAAGAAAAATACATGCTGTCTTCCGAGAGCTTGAATGAATAGATTTCAATTAAAACCCTGTTTTCAAATGTATTTCCAATTGTGTTTTAATTAGGTCCCTGTGATCTGTCCCGCTGCTGGGTGGTCAGGCTGAAGGCGGTGGGCTTGTAGCTGCTCACAGTTGCTGTCTTCAGTTTTTGGGGCTTTTTGTTCGAGGGAAGCATGCCATATGTGCCTTTCAGAAACCTCCAATTCACGTGGCTCCTGTTTGTTTTTTCTGACTTACTAAGTACTGCTGACTGCTGCTAGGATTTTCTTCTCTTACTTAGAACCACCTTCAGGATTTTGACCATAAATGATTTTTTCCAATTTTCCTTTCCTTTTTTTTTTTTTTTTTTTTTTTTTTTTTTTTTAAATATCCAACTGGTTGGGTTCATGTCATCAGTCTGGATTTACAGGAAAAAGTACTGTCTTTGCAGGGTTCAAATAGAGCTTTGCCTTTGGTACACTGTATTCTTCCTGTAATTGCTGGCATATAGCGAAATTATCTTTTAAATTGAATTCTAACAATTAAGCTCAATTTTAGTATTCAAATACAATTTTGTGAGACAAGACAAACTCTGCTTACCAGCCTTTCCTCGGCATCTCTTGATGAGGGGTTAAAAAAAATATTCTGAATTATATAGCTGAACTTTGCAACTAGCAAGAGGATTGAAGTGGATTTTAAGTTTAGTTTAAATATTATAACATTTTACAGATTATTGTACCTCTTCTTTTTTAAAGTGTATTGTTAGTAAAAAAAAAAAAAAAAAAAAAAAAAATCGAATAGACCAACAAGGCATTTTCTCTGTTCTATGTAGCTGTACTTCCACTATTAAGAAAAAAATGTTCTCCATTAGATTATCTGTGATACGACCATTTTTTGTATTTTGAGATATCGCATGCATTGTGCTTGAAATATACTTGAAAGGATTTTTTTTGTGACAGCAGCTCATGTTGTTTCTAATCTTAATCTAGGCATCGCTAATTTCATGTTTGCAAGTAAACACGGTAATGAATGAAAATCCTCCTAGAATTGTAATTGGTGCCGCTCTTTTGTATTCTGGGTTTCAAATCTGTGTGTAATTGTCAGTGCCCTATAGAAATGTTAATTATCTTGAGTAATCCTGTTTGCCTTGATCAGGCTGGAGCAGTGCTAATCAGTAAGAAGGTGACACCCAAGAAAGTTAGAAAGCAATATGGCATTAAAGTGATGTGGGGAAAAAAAGAGAGGTACGGTTGTAGCTGGGATGGGGATGTTAGGTGTCTGTAGGGAAAAGGAGCTTGGGCTGACAGGTAGAGAGTGGGTTTTGGGTGGTAGGAGGAGGCCACCTAAAGGAGTACAATTTGAATCAGCTGCAAGGAGGAGAGACCTGGGGAAGTACTGCAGGAGAGCTGGGACCCCACAGCAGCATCTCCTCCCCACCCCATACTCGCAGGGGTTGGTGTCCACTCCTCTGCCTGCCTGCAAGGGCATTTGGTCGTGGTGCAGAAAGGGAGAAACGGGACTGACTGTGGGAGCGTGATTGCTCCTTGAGCACTGCGTGCACTTCTGGTGCTGCGACAGCCAGCAGGAAGGACTTGCTCATGGATAAACCGCAGTGCCCCTGTGCAACTTCCTTGTGCATGCTCCCACTGCAAGAGCAGAGAGCAGTGGCTGCAGTCTCTCCCATGGTCATTGCTAATGGCAACCTGGCCTCTTTTATAGCTGGTAGCTGCAAGGACGCTTGGTGCAGCGGTGGCAGGGTACTGGGACAGTGTCCGGGAGGCATTGGTGCACCAGGCTCTGCTATCCGTAGGACACGTGGGTGCATGCTCAGCAGGTGGGCTATGCTGTCACCTGTGGTGTCGTCTCCTGCTCACAATGCCAGTTCTTCTAAATCTGCAGTCCAACCGAGTTGATGTGAAAAAAAAAACAACTTGACAGCAGTTAAAAAATAAAATAAAATAAGGCTGTACAAGTAATTCTGCTCATGCATTTGTAGAGGGAGAAAGGGGGACAGGACAACCTGTTATCGAAACTACAGAGTGCTCCAAGCTTTCTGAGAGTAGAAGGGAGAGTCTGTGAATTTGGGAAACAATGAGCTGTGAACATTACCATCCCAGGAAAAGGAACATCCAGGGAACAGGAGGCTCACTTGAACTTTGAATCAACATCTAAAATTTTGAGCTGGCGTGTTCATGCAAACAGGGACACTAAACTTGATGCTGTGCTGAGAAAGTAAGAAATACTGTTCTGGAGCACAAAAATGTCTTGGGAATATAATTACCTTTTTTAATTTTAAATTTTATTAATGTAATTTTTTGTTTAGTAGCTGCAATAATTGAATAATTTACTTGCTTTTTATTCAGATTTAGTCTATTGTGGGATGGGTTTTGGTAGGAAGACCTTATGTAATCAAATATAGCAAGAAGTTGAATAGCTTGTTATGTTTTATGATGAATTTGTGATTTCTAAAAAGTTTCCCAATTATTTTTTCCCCTCTTTCTTATTTGTTGACCCTGGATTTCATAGTTTTGGTTCTTCAGGATTTGTTTGTTATTCTTCATATGATGTTTATCCTTACCACCTCCTGCATGGCACAGAGCACACATTAATTTGCATCTGATCCCTCGTGGTGCTTGCTGGGGGCAGTGTTTCAGATAACCAGCTGATAACAGGGCTGTTTCTAGCAAAGTTGTCCAAACCCACACTGCTGCACAGCAGAGTGGGGCGTATTTTAGGGGTTTAGGAGGTACCTTCCATTTAGCAGGGCTCTCCTTTGCTGAGCTTGCCGCTGCTGTGGCTGTGTCAGTCTTCCGTTTTCTTGGAAATGCTGCCTGACTGAGCGCTCTCCCCTCAGACACTGGAGCAGGGACATTAATTACTGTGATGCCTTTTCATTTTGAAACTGGAATACTGTAGTTTTCTCCTTAATGGACTTCCAGACTGTACTATGTGGGGATTCAAGTGAATTAAAATACTCAGCCAGCAATGTTTTACGGGCACCAAATTTTGCACTTATGTCAAACCTATTCTCCAATCGTTCCCCTGACTCCCTCCTGATAGTTTCATATATTTTTTAAGAATATGATTGATCTCATTAAAAGGTGTTAACACCTCTTTAATCCCATCATCAAATTAATCCCATTGATACTGTTAGTAATGAAATATAGAGGAAAAATTAAACTGTAATTTGGCATTTTCAGATTTCGAGCGCTGCTAAACCAACAAGCACCATTGTACCAGCCCTCGTGCTGTCAGAAGCTCCCCTAAGAAGGCTGTTAGCCCTGGTGATGAGCTGGAAGCACAGCTGCCTCTCTGGCTAGCCTCAGACAGCCACAAAGGGGTGATCCTCCAAAGAGCAGGACACTCTGTGATACGAGGAACACGACTTCCTCCCTGTACTTGTGGCCTTGCTGCCTGCACACCTGACACGTGTAAGTGCACGCTCCTGCTCCTTGCCCTTGCGTGGCTGTGGAGGTGATGCTGTCCTGCTGACAGACACAAGTACAAGTCTTCCTCTCTCAGCATTCACAGCACTCAGTGCCCTGCTGCTTGTGCTTCATAAAGAAAACTCCTTATTTAAAAAAAAAAGCTGTGACACCTGTCTGTAACTTGTACTGCTGCCATCTCCCAAAGAAACTTTCCTGTTATCTTATGGGGATAACACTTTATTTTCTCAGAAATTCAGAATATAAACACTTGCTTATAGCACATCTCCTAAAACAGTGGTGTTCTGTGGACAGGAGCTAAGATTTCATAAAAATACCATTGTCAGGCAAGGTTTTGTTACGGTAGCTACAAACTAGATGGGAAAAATCTGAAACTGTGGATAATTTGTTATCTACATATCCCTGATGACTGAATTGCACACCTGTAACCGGGAACACTTCTTGCAATGCTGTTTTTAAGTGGGAAAGCTACTGAATAAGGAGAAAAAAAGTCTTAACCATAAAAGAAATTGGATGTAGGTTTAGAAGAGGTGATATGTAAAGTGCCTAATTAAGAATAAAGAAAAACCCTGTGCTGAAGTTTCAAAACCAAATGAGTATTGTATGTGGAGATAAAGCATTCCCAAAGGAAATGCTGCAAGAAAATTATTCTCGGCATTTTCTATTCATTTCTATTACATAAATTTTAAAATAAACTCTTCTAAAATATAGCACTGTTTTTATACACATCTCGAGCAGTATCTGCAGGATGCTGCTATGTGCAGGGCTGTCGTGCCGGGGTGGGCTGTGCTCTGCTCTCTTCCAGGTGATGTTCTTGGATGTCCACCTAACAAAGTGACAACTGTGAGTAGATGTTGTTCGCATCTTTGAGCCACCCACTCGTTGTCTTCTGTTATGATTCCTTAAGTTGCAGAGCGTATTTTGGGCATCGCTGTTACGCAACCATCTGGTTGCTCTTGAATTTCTGGAATCTGCCAATGGGACATGTGCTGACATTCAAAAAGAGAGTAAGAGACTGTTAGCCAAAATATTCCCCCTTTTGTTTTAAAGATAATATTTGGCTTGCAGTTGTCACACCAAAAAGTTATGCTTTAGGAGTAAAAAATCAAAAACAAAAACACACACACAAAAATAAAAAACACATACACAAAAATGTCATAAAATCTTTTGTAATAAATCAAGCTGTGCTCTTACTGCTTTTGACCTGCTTTTGTATGGATGTTCCTATAACCAAATAGAAACAATAATTTTTACATGCAATAAAAACTCTCTGCTAAAATTACTGGTGCTAGCCTGAGTCGTGCATGAAATCAGCCTACCTGCCACCTGCTTGCCTTTCTGTATGAAGGCTTTATACACACCTCGTTCGGGTTTCTGTCGGAGGGAGCCCTGCAACAGGCACTCCCAGCCCTGGGCAGCCCATGGCATCTCTCTGCATGCCACTGCCTTGACACAGCCACTCTCCTGTCTGCTGCCAGCAGCCCCCAGTCAGACACAAAAGGATTGTCTTTGTTATTTGGTCAGCAAACCAAGGAAGTGATGGGAAGGGGTTCTGTTTACCATGCAAAGGCACTAAAGGAAACCTTTTTGCATAACTGAGTGTATGTATTTAGCGTTTTAAGTTTTCCATTTCTCTTCAGTGGTGCAGCTAGGAAAACCTGGATTTCCAGATATGAGGTATCTAAAGGCAAACCCTCCACTCCTGACATCCGAATGAACTTCTTTGAGGTCTCAAAGAGAGCTCAAAAAACTCTCTTTGTTTGAGGCACAAAGAGAGCTTTCCTCAGCAGAGGCTTACCCTTCTCTGTAGTTACATGTATTTCTCTTCTGCTAGTATCTCGTATGGATAAGCTGTGAAATCTTCCATTTAGCACTGAATTATTTTTTACAGATGTGTGATTGGGCTGCTTGATTTTTCTTAAAATTCCTGAAAAACGAGTTTTGAACTTGTTAAGGTTAATTTGCCAAAGACTAATGGAAAATGAGTATCAAGCTGCCATACGCTCAATAGATGTGCTGTATACAAATGTCTGACTCTGACTTGCATGTATACGTGTACTGCAAAAGCCTCAGTGGAAGCTAAAGTGATGTTAATACTACTGTGTTTTTTAATATGAATGGCAAGAACAAAAGCATTAAAAAGCCTAAAACATTGGACAAAATTATAGGATCTCATCTCTAATTTTTTCTACAGGCTCATTGGCAGTGTTAGTGCCAACAGAAGATGACACTTGAGCTCCTGAAGGCTGTTCAGAAGGCAGCAGGATAATGCCGTGCATGGAGCCATTTCCCTTTCAGAAAGCTTTAACAAGAACCTGCTACCTCTGGGTAAGAAAGTCACTGTATAATGTAACCATGTTATTTTGTGGCAGGGTGATCAAACAAATCACTGCTTTCTACTAAAAATCCCAGCTGAACAAATTCCTGCTGGGCGTTTGGTTGAGGTGGATTTTTCCTTTGTGCCTTCAATGTAGATGATTGACCAAAGCCATACTTACAGCATCAGCAATTAAAACGTAGCAGCCCCTTATTTGAACGACAGGGAGGAGAGAACTGTCTGATAGCTAAAGCTTCTCCGTACCTGGGCAGCAAGCTATGATGAACTCAACAAAAATCATGTTTGTAGGCTGTAGGAGAATAATGCTGACTTTAAAGCTTATCCAACATCTCTTACTGACCTCCAGTAATTCTGGGAGTGAAGGATATTGCTACAAGCTTGTCAGTTCTGTTTTAAGACAAGCAAAGAGTAAATAATCTATCTGAAGACGATAACAGGGTCATGATAGTGTCCCAGAAGACTGGCACTATCTGGTACTGGTGGGCAGCAGCTGCCCTGGCACTGCGCGGGGATGGGCATTTGTGGGGGCCATCGCCTTGTAAGATGGGTGGGCCCTTGCCATAGGGCAGCCACTGTTTTGTCCTCTGGTTTTATGTGGTTCCCTGGCATAGTTTGATTTGTGAGTCTGGTTGTGGAAAAATATTTACTTTAAGTATCCTCTTCATTCTCCATTTGCATTATATTTTGGTATGAACAAAGCAGAAACCTTAGTAAAACATATGAAAATAGTGCCTTCTGCTGGGACAGCATGTGTGTAACTGAAAGCATGAGGGTCTTCCTGTTCCTCAAGGTTACAAACAGAAAATACTCTCTTTTGTATGTTGATCTTCCAAGGGATAGCATGTTTGAACTCAAAATGAGTGCTTCAGGGATGCTGGACTGACACATCTGACCCTGCACACAATTACAGACTTTCTGTATGTGCCGGCTGCAAATTTCTGACAGATTTAATTCTGCTGCAGATAAGCATGTCTTTAACAATGATGGAGGCTAAACAAATCTATCTATCTTTGCATCTCTATAGACAAACAAATACTTGAATTATCCAACAAATACATTTTTGATATAGGCAAGATTTTTATGATATATATATATATATATATATTACTACTACTGTTTTATTTGTGGAGAACTAGTGGAGACTGAAAAGAACATCTTCATGGTGACTTTTTTGCAATAGCTTTTTGCAATGTTCTTTGAGATATCTTGGTGCAATTAATAATAATTTAACAACTCAAGGTAGTGGTGCTAAGAGTTGGAACCTAGGGAAGAAAAGGAAGACAATGAAAGACTCCCATTTTATCTTAAACAATACAAAAACGTGATTGCACCATTAGCAGCTCTGGTAGAATATTTTATATAGGTATAATGTAGTAACTGCCAAAGGCAGCACAGTTAATCCACATACAAGTATTAGCTCCAGCCATGACAGGTCACTTAAAACTTGCATGCAAAGAGAAAATTATCTTACAGTATAATAGTCAAAAAGCTACCTTATGGTGCATGTCAACATTACTGTAGCAATTTGGGGTGGTAAAAGTGATTAAAACAAAGCAAAAAACTATGCCTCACCATGTGGGATAATTATTTTATAGAAAACATTTTTTTTGTACCACTCTTTGCTGTTAAAAGGGCAAGGGGCCAGGCAGTCCTCGTTTTACATATGAGCACAGACAAGCCAAAATCTGAAAGTGTTTGTGTGTTGAAGGAGCTGTGGAATGAGGATAGCAGCCAGAAACTGGGGGAGGAAACCAAGGCTTCCTGATAGCCTTGGAATTTGTTTGCTTTTAATTCACCTCTGGGTAACTTTTTGGCAAATCCTACGTAGATCAAAGGCAAAAAAGAGACCTGCTCATAGGAGAGGCAAGACCCAATTCCTGTGACAGGGTGCCCTGTGTCCTAGAAGCTGCACCCTCAAGGTGATGCACTCTCAGACTGCAGGGAGCCAGGGCTGTGGCTGTCCAAAAGCAAATAACCTTCTCCAGGGCTGAATGCAATCCAAGTACTGTTTGTGGGAGGTCCTCCAGGAGAAGCACCATGCTGAGGCTGGAAGTGAAGCGCGTCCCTGTTGTGATGGGATGTGCAGCACAGGGTATTACTGATAGAGTTGCACAGAGTGCAGAGCATGGGCACTGAGGTAGATTTGTCTGTTGGAGATGCTGATGTCAATCCAAGACATTGTTCAGGGAATAGAATATATTATTTAAAATGCACTAAAAGTAGACTGCATGCAAGTGAATTGTAATGTGCTGAGGTGAAAATGCGATAAACTACTCTTAGCCTTTGACAATACCATGTGCCACTTCAATTCTTGGAGAAAATGATAAGCTTTTGATAAAATAATAAGAAAAACAGAAGAAAACAACCCTATCTTTCATCTGCCTCCATCTCTTTCATTCACAGAAGTGAATGCTCTGTGGGAGCAAGAGGCAGAGGGTAAAGGGGGGATTGAGGTGGGAAGGATTTTGATTATACTGAGAACAGGGGTATGACCAAGAAAGATGGTAGTCAAGATTAAAGAAGAACGAATACTTTATATAAAGCTTAAATGGGAAGAACTCTGTATGTTGCAAAACGAGAAGAATAAATAATTGTTAGTCTTTAGTATTCCTCCCAGAATTGTATATGTAAAATATACATGTAAATAAAATGTATTAGTCTTTCCAGTGGGGCTGCAGAAAGACTGTTGCTAAGGGATGAGCTGGCAGAATAATAATGAGTGTTAGTATGAATTCTCTTAGAACAAAGAGGGTTTTGTTACCTTTTGTTTTTAAGAGGAACTTTACTAGTATGACATTACTAAGGAACTTTTGAGCAGAATTGTTATTTTAGAGCAGTCATTGCAGTTTACTGTGAGGCTGTTGAAGGCAGAATAAGCAAGCCTGGAGTAGCAGTTAGGTATGAACTACTGCCAATATTCAGGTTCAGTGCTAGCAGAAATACCAGTGTAAGCAGAGGAGCATTAACAGTTCCTTCTCCCCTGTTCCTAGCTTTTGTAAAGAAGGTAGAAGGGTAGAAGGAGAAAACAGTTTCTACAAAAACAAAAAAACAAAAAAAACAGAAATAATAACTTGATGAAAGTGATACCAAGAGATGTATAGAATGTGGGAAGACCTAAAGGGCCTGTTCCTAATCAATAGTACCTTCAAGATATGAACAGTGCAAAAGACAAAGGAATTATTCACCATCTGAGCCGGAGACAAGAAAACGGCCTGAGGCAAATAAAGAAAAAGTTGGGGAATAAATATTAAGAAAAGTTCTTAAAAGCATGTTTTTCTCCTGAAACTGTGCTGCATTCTATAAAGTGCAATGTTTTGATAAAATGCAAAATTCACTCTTGAGTGCATCTGGAAAAAAAAAATCACGTCACAGCTACACGCTGAGGTTCTCCATCACCCTGTGCTCAAATTCTGCTTGGAAGCTGAGTATGTGGGTCATGGCTCTCCTTACAGGATAAGGAAGAAAGCTGACCCCTTTCCAGCCAATAGCAGAATCATTTCTGGGAGGTGCAGTTAAGTATACTGTATTAAATACACAGCTTAGGTTTGAAATGCTGTGGTTTTACACACATTTTGGGAACTTTCCTCCTGTGGTGATGGACTTTGTGAAGGCCATCATGTACCTGGTGGAGGCTGAGTGGCTTCTGCTGATCTGTACTGTAAAGACAGTGCTGTGTGAAGTAAAAAGGTTAGGTATAACCTGGAATCTGAAGGCTTAAAAAAAGATGAGCAAAATCAGTAGAAAGTGAAATATAATCCTTTCATTTTGTTTCCACTTGTTAGTTTCAGCATCTTCAGAGAAATTCTTTTCTGAGCCAAGAGCATCCAAGCCTTTTCATTCATACAACAAATTAGTAATGGTGTGCATGGTGCATAGAGGGGAAGAGACATAATAATGATTAAAAAAGTTAGATCAGGCTTCTAGCTAATATCAGCAGGTTCTGACTCTCATGTCAATTTCTGTAACCTGATGTAATGCTCTATGTTTAGGGTCATGGAACAACATCCTATCCTAGAGGAACTGCTCTCCCTTTCCCTCACAAAGAAGACCATGGAGAAGTTAGAAAACAGTCATATATTGGTGGGTTTGTTTTCTGTTCCCAGTTATTCATCCCGAGTTAAACACTAAGGATGAAGTCCTGGTGTGTTTCGTCGCTGTGTATGAGGGGGAGCAGGCAGGCACATGGGAAGGTGCCCATTTTAGGGAAGTGATGCTTGGGCAGCTTGGCTTTTATCTCACAGAGCATCAGCTCCTGTAGCAACTTTATAGGAGCTTGTGTTTATGTAGCAGTATAGAGAGCTGCCAGGAGAAAGGAGGGAGAGGAGGGGCAGGATTGGGGAAAGCAATGTTTGGTTTTATAAAGCAAGCTTGCCCCTTGGGTGAGTAACGCCGCTGATGTATTGGTAACTGTACCAGTCTTTCAGGTGCGCAAGAAGATTTGGCTGTAGGGCTGTACAACCCCAGTTGCTTGTTAAAGATTAAGGAAAGGCTCCGATAGCCTACACTGTCAGTCTCCCTGCATGTATTCCCATGAGCACTGGCCTGTGCCAGGGGTTTGGGTGATGCCGTTTCATGTTTGACACAACCATCGGCTTGTTGGAGAATCTGCCTTTTGCTTGCACCATGATTAAATCGTAGAGGGAGAACATGTGTTTCTCAAATCTCCCTGCAGCCCTTTGGATACGACTAAGCTTTAAGTTTGACAAAGGGAGATGAGGGTGCATTTGAGAGTGTGCAGTTCTGAGTTTTTTCTCTTTGGTGCTTTCATATTGCAAAGAGCATTAATTTACCTCCTGTCAGGTGAAACCAGCAGATTAGTTGCATTAATTTTTGAATGCTTGCATAGTGTGTGTAATTGATCTTATCTTGACAAAGTCCTGTTTGCAGCTCTGCCAGACATTGGTGGGTGGGGAGCATGCAGCCTGCAAAGCACTATATATTGAACAAGCATTGCTGCTTTAGCAGGAGGCAGGGAAGAGGGGGAGTCACTGACAAAGTAGTGATTCGATGGGACTGGGTGCTGGTTTGCTTTAGGCTGCTTATTTGGTTGGGTTCTTCACCCAGGGTAATGTCATGTCCATTGCCCTTGGTTCAGCTCATTACCTATACTTACAGCACAGAGCTTTAGGGTGATTTCTAGTGCTCTCAAAGACAGTCAGCCCTTATCCAGCTCCGCACGATGGCCAGGACTTGTAAACAACAGGGGTGCAAAAATGCTGTGCTCGTGGGCTGGCAGGGTACGCTTTCAGCTGAATGTGCAGTAAGTACAGCTGCTCATCCTGGGTGCCCTGGCACAGCAGCACGCAGCGGCTGTGGCACTGAGGGGCTCTGCCCTGCTCAGCACCCAGCGGGTCCTGGCACCCTCCTGCTGTGCTGCTTGCTGCTGGGACATGGTCTCAAGGGACTGCGACACTTCCCAGCCAGCAGCCTGTCTGTTTTGGGGTTAGTTTACTGGGCCTGGCTTTTTCTTGGTTTGGTGTACCAGAGTACCGTGGTCACAAAGGAATTTATTCTGTCAATTTTCAGCGTGTTGATGTTCTTATCATATTACAATTTCCCCTTCCATCCCTCCCTTATCCTGCTTGAGGCAAGGGAAGGGATTTTTTTCACCAATTGTAATCTTTTGCCTGTCACTAAGGGGATGAGCAGAGCCTGGTTCCAGGCATGCATTGCAGCAGTGGTGTCTCAAGTGACAGCATTTGGTCAGGAAGACCCTGACTCCCACGTAGGTGGGTATCTGTCCAGCTCTCTGCATGCAGTTCCAGGCTTGCCTGGCGGGCATGTGGCAGGGGGAGCGCCAGCTGTGCGCTGCAGAGGTTCCTCAGATATGCATTTTGCTCTGTTATCTCTTCGCAAATACTATGCCTGGTGGGTATTACAGTGCTACCTAAAATGTTGCTTACTTACATTATTCTGAAAAAATGCTGGTAATAATCACCTACCAGCAGGCAGCGGTTTCCTCTGTGTTCAGAGGAATCAATTGCCCGCCGCAGCACTGCTCTCCTCCTCTACCTCTCAGGAACTGCCTTAGGTTCATCATGGTTCTCTCTGTGTTACTGTGAATAGACATAATGCTCTGATCACATCTCTCATTTGTGCATTGATTTTGAACTAATGATGTGTTTGTGTGTATACCTGGGAAAAAAAAATGCTGCGTGCTTGCATGCCTCCTCCATTTTGGACTGTGTAGCTCAGGGCTGTCATTGTGGTACTACATGGAACACTGCTGCTGGGCTTCGATTTTTATGAAGTCCTTGGAAAGATTTAATTAAAATTGCTTTCTAGATTTCATCTTCCTTAGGAATGGCCTTTTATAGGTTCTACCCATGGGGTACTATTTATCCAATTTAAGGCATTTAAATACAGAATATTATTCTGGTGTATTTATTCTTTGGAAATCTGTACTTCTTTTCCACCCCCCTACAAGCATTTTGCTGTTATGTGGAGCAGATGCAGGCCACATCCTGCTAATCTGCACAGCTGCAAGAGATGAGGTTGGAGCTATTTTGACGCTCTTCGGCACTTTGTCAAAAGCCTACAGGTAACTTGGGCTCGCTGTGTCTGAACATTTTAGGTATTTCTTATGGTTCTGTTACAGCTCTTTCGTACATAATGCTGCCATTTATCTTATTCGGTGTCTAACCAAATACATTTTTCTCCTTGGAGATTTTTTTTTTATGCGTTTTCACTGAACATCTATTCTGTTTGTCCATGCAAGCTACTCACTCAAACTCTGTTGCCTGCTTGCAGGGTTTGCTTTTGAGTTGAATATTGCAGTGTTCCCGGATGTTGACACAAGTGCAACATGAGGACATGTCCCTTACACTGACACCAAGATTTCTGTGTTTCTCAGTGCGCAAAATGCGGCTGGCAATTCAGACAAGCCACAAAGTTGCATGTCTGTCGCTGTAACCAAAACACCCATGGCTCTCCTGCCCTGGAAATCCCTTTGTCAGACTCAGTTACCCACAGCTCATTTCTCCATACATCTCCATGGTTTTGCAGTCTCCTCAGCTTCAGGGAATCTCACTGAAAATGAGCCACAAAGATTTTCTTATGTGATCAATTCTTTTCACCCACAAAGTATTACTGGCCCTTTTCCTCAGGTCCCAGTCAATCCCTCCTCACTTGTTTCTACTTTCTGTCTTACAGTTAAAATTATAGTTAAAATTACTTACGCAGCCAGATTCCTTGGTCACATCTTGCTGTGTTCAAAGAGACCAGGTTTGCACCTCTCCTGTGCAGGATGCTTCCAAAGTCAAAAGCATTTTCTTTGAATGAAATTCCATCCTTTTGTCTTTTAGACATCACTCGGGCACCTGCTGTTCTCCTGCTTGGTCTGTATCAGCCTGTTTCCATCTCTACCAGTCTCTTCCTCTTCTTGCCAACCATGGGGTTCTTTTCAGAAGCCGAGTGAGAAGTAAGGCCAGTGATGCTTTTGTACAGTGGGTACATCCCCAGGGATGCAGGTAAGCAGAGGTGGGGCTGTGCCCCACCAAAATAGCACGTGATGTGGTGGCTGTGATGCAGCTCCCTGTCCCCCTCTATGGAGAAATGACCATAGTGCTTCCTGAAAGATATTTAATTTTGAACTTGTGTGTTTTTGAGTTATATTGTACAAAACCATACAATAGCTTTTAATGCTTACAATATAATTTTCCTCTGTTAGTTTTCACTTTCCAGTATGGCATTAGTTGTATATTGTTATTCATTTTATGTACTCTTTATCATATTTGTCAGTAAATCCCCAGCAGACAGAAAGCAGTGGGGTGTGTTTGCAGTACTACAGCTACCAGGGCTTGGCAAAATAGCAGTGTAAAAGTCATTTGCATTAGAGCTAATAAAGGCAGCTGGAATGGACCCCAAAATATGTTCAATAAACCAATAGAGCTGACTGCTGATTATACTCCTACTTCAGTAAAAGTAACTGGTTTTCATTCAATGTTTGAGTACAGTAATTGTGTAGTGTAGTTTTTTACCCACAATTTAGATCTAATATAATGGTCAATGCCTGCCTTTAAATGCTGACAGTTTGCTAACAATTTCCAGTCTCACGCTTCTTGCATTTTATTTCCTCCATATAAGGGCAGGGTGAATTTCTCAACATATAGTTTGCTGTAACTCCTCATAAATGTTGATTCTTTTATTGTGACCACTATAGCTATCACTTTGAGGAATAAAGGTGTTTATTTTGTTGTTTTGCTTTCTTCCCCTCCATTTCCCACCAATTCCTGAGTTCATGTTTTTCCAGAATCTTCTGGAGTTGTCAAGAGATAATACGTAGGAAAAGGAGTTTTATGAATTAACCAGTTAATAGAATTATTTTAAGATCTAGATACTAAAATGATGCTGTAGATTCTCTCTCTGTTTTTCCTTTGCAAATATGGCTTATCTACCCCATGGAAATGATTTATTTAACATACAAGTGTCAGTCCTTGAGACAATAATATACTACCAAATCTGCATGTCTTCAAAATGTGTGCTCACTCTGAAACATGCACATATTGGATTTGCATAAAAGAACATGCCTGTTTTTCTTTGTTTTATGTATGCCAGCTGTTTTTATAAAAAGGTTAACTGATAGATATTCTTAGTAGTAATGACAAATAAATAACATCTCTTTCCTGCAATACTTGACAATAGAAAGATTCTGCCCAGGATTATTATTGGACAAAAATAACGAGCAGGATTTGCCTGTACCCTGTGCCATACATGAAACAACAAATCAATCCATACTAAGTTCATTTAGCCATATTTTATATCTTCTAGAACTGGAATTGTGTAGCCTACAAAACAATTTATATTTTATCTGTACCATCTAATTAATTAAATGGCCCCGGAGTACCAGACTCACAAATCTCGTTAATAGCTGAATACTGAAATAAAGGCTGTTCACCCCTACTAGAATAATATTTGCATATCTCCACCTGCGATGGGTAATAAGTACCTGCCACAAATCAGAATTATGAATTTTGTACGCCTAACAAAACCGCAGGGGAAATTATACCTCAGACATTCCATAATAATTGCAGCTAAGCTGTTTAGTGCCATCCACTTATTCTGCCTGAAGTGTTTAAAGCAGCAACAGTTGTAAATGAATTCAGGCATACATTCAAGAGAAAATGTTTTAAAAAGTTTTTCTGTCTTGCCATATGTAATTATCTTTATAGAAATGTTCAGCTACAAGTTATAACATGCTCACATTTAAAATTGCAAATTAAAAAGTTCTTCCGATTAAAGTACGTTTTATAAGAGTTCTTTTTTAAGTTTCCTATGATAACACAGGAAGCAGCTAGGGCCATGTTTATCATGTTGGTCTCCCAGAATCAGTGATCCAGTGTATGAATGACTGCAGTGAGGTGTCTGCTTCTGCAGTGCTTCTTTCCCCAATAACGTGCAGCTCCTGTGGGAGAGTTAACTGCTAGGGCTTGGACAGAAATACACTGTGATGCAGATAGTCTTTCATAGGCCAGGGAATTGGGACGTTAAAGTAGGCAGCGCAAGCTGCCTCTGGCTTGTTTATTTTCATGACAGAAAAGGAAACTGCATGTGGAACAGAGCTGGGGAGGAAGAGCTGTGAGATGCTTGTGGTTCAAGCTGTTGTCTGAAAGTGTTGGGGGATAATAATATAGAAGCTAACATTTAAAATGCGATTTGTGTTTGAGAGGGCCACAAAGCTTATGATAAGCACAGGTCCTGTTTTGCCATCCTTGTGAGGACAGCTTTAGGAATCGGACCCATCCTTTCAAGAAGCGTGTAGACAGTGCTCTAAGATATATGGTTTAACACTTAGGCTGCCCTGTGTGGAGGTATGAGTTGGACTTGATGATCCTCATGGATCCTTTGAGACTCCAGATATTCTGTGATTGGGAATCCAGGGTGTTCCACATATGTGATATGAATGTAATGTGACTGTAGGCCATGTTGGGTCAGCTACTGAACCCGTCACCTCAGTCCACAATCCCTCTAGGATTACATGTGGAAGGTAGCAGTGGGGTTTGCTGTTCTGTCATGAGGTGCAAATTCAGTTGCTGGTGTCCCTCAGGGCTGGCATGTGGTGGTGCAGCCGTGAGGAAGGCAGACTTCTCTGAAGCTGTGAAGGCTTGGGCAGCAAATTCCAGATTACCTGAAATTGAATTTTCCCGAATTGTCATTATACAAACTGGGGGAAACTCTTTCATGACCAGGAGGGTTTTATTCTTGTGGAGGGGCCAAAGCCTGGCTCCTAGGTTTGTACGTCAAAGCTGTGGCCAGCACCAACCCGCAACAGCTCCTCTATGTCCTCACCAGCCAGGGCTGCTGGTGGGGGAGCCAGGGGCAGGCAGCACCTTTGAGGCCATAGCAATGTGTGATTTCTGTTCCACCTCCATTTTCTGATGGAAGACAGGGAAATACAGGGCAGCACCTGTCTATGTGGTGCCCCTGGTCCCAACCCACGTCTCCACAGGCCTGCAGGAGCTGTCTGAGGCCAGGCCTTTACAGGCTGTGTCAGTTTTGTTAGTACATGTGGGGCAGTTTAAGTGCGTTAGACAGCAAACTGGTGAAATTCTTGCTGCTTCTTGTGATTTGAATGCGTGAATTGTCATATTACAGATTTTAGAGAAGGCAACAGACCAACAAAAATAACGCCTCCTTGCCCTGGTTCTCACTGAACATTTTGTTGATTATAAATAGCTAGGTTTCAAGTCTTTGCAACAGAGGAGGACAGAACTTAAACTGTAGTCTGAGCCAAACACACACGCACACACACAAGGTATTTGTGATCACTGAAATCATCTCAGGATTTTAAGGTTACAATGGATTTTGGCGAGTTGTTTATACAGACAACCAAACTCAGGTAAGGGCTAGGTTTAAGACATTTGTATCACTGGCCGCAATACTCTTGAATAACAAGGCTGTAACCTTGCTTTAATGCTTGCTGCCCCCCCCCAGAAGATGAGCAGAAGTTACAAGAGAACTACTGCTGGAGAGGCAGAGGTCCCTTGTGCCGAGTCCCCCTGGCAACATGCAACTCCCCAGGCAGGAGAGCCCCTGAAGCCCCGGCTTTGGTTCCTGCACACGTTCACATTTGTATGCTGCGAGTGTAGCCATCATTTTGCTGGTGTTCTAGTGAAGGATTAAAAAATAATTAGGATTTATATGTGTTCAAAAGGAAGGGGCACGGTGCAGTGAGTCACAAGGAGGTGATTAAGTCAGGTTTTCTCAGTCTTCCTAGACTGACAAAGATGAGTCTGAGAGTTTAGGAAAATAGCTGATAGCCTATTACCATGATGGAAGTGTAGCCGAAGACTATATTTTATGTTTTAGAGGACTAACAGACAAGGTCCCTATGGATTTTTTTTCATATTACATAAAATGGCTATAGAAGATGAACCATAATCTCTCGCTAACTTACACATTAGCCCAGGGCAATAAAGATGTTTTTATTGGAGGCAGATTTCATGAGAAGTTGTATGGTTTTATCTTCAAATATTGTACTGTGCTGAAGGCATTTAAGTATCCTGTTGGGACACGCTGTCCTGGAAAGCCATTACTCTCAAAATGACAGTGAGGTCACTGGAAAACCTCTTTCTACAGGATCCTGCCCTTTCCCCTCTGCTTGTCTCCCACTCTTTGCCTTTGCTGCAAACAGAGATGAAGCCAGTGTTTCAAGCTGCCACCTGTGCGGGCTGAAGTCCCTGTTCATCCTCTGATGGATCTGTCAGCCTGATGCAGCTGAAAGGGAGGCCCTGGTCTTTCTGCTTGCCTCCTCAAGCCTTGCGATGTCTTCCCTTACTCTCTGCAGACAGTTCTGGGACCCTGCCTTTCTTCTGAAATGTTGCAGGTCTGTTCTTCAGTTCAGACCTCTGACCTTGTGCTGTTCCCAAGATTGGTAGACTGGCGCCCTGCTTAAGACATAATGTCTTGGCTGGGAGCAATTAAAATGCTTGCCTCAACTCCTATCATCTTATCTTGATTTTTCACATCTTTTTCTCTAATCTTGACAATCAAGGCAATAGCTGCTGCCATCCATCCAAACCACCCTCTCCCTAGCATCTCATGCCAGCTAGGCAGCCTCTGTATATGTGTCCTTCCACTGCTAAATCCCTTGATTTCACTGATAGTGTAATCTGATTGTTGTCAGCTCATTCTACCTCTCACCCATCGCTTGATATCAATCAGTCTATGACCGTCTCTTGGCACCTGCTGTCATTACACAACTCTTAGATATTCCATCAAGTACCTCATGCCTTCTCCTTTGATTCTTTTGCGTTATCTCATTGCAGTTGGCAGTGGTGCTTCATGAATATCCATAAGCCTGACTGCTAGCTGTGATTCAGCACTGCATGTTTGTCTCCATAGCTTGTACACTTGGAAGAGCATTTGCAGGTCAGGGGTCCTTTGTGCCCCTGGGGTGGTCCCTGCTCTCCTGCAGGTACTCTGCCTCTCCACTTCTGTATCTTGCTTTTCCGTTCGATTCTTGTAGAAACTCAAATACATACAGAAGCAGAGTGAGCATCCTCCCTAAAGTCAAAGGCTTCAGGAAGTGGCTAATAGCAACAGAAAACAGATTAAAATGGAAATGTTTGTATGGTTTTCACCACAGAGGCTGCACTCCTTGCACTGCTGTGTAAATGCTGCAGTGTGTGGCATTAGCAACTGTGTTATATGACTTTATTCCCTTTCCAGCTGTATTTGTATCAGCTTGCTGTTGTCTGGAAGGCAGATGAGAAGTTGGCATTAGTGGTTTCTTTCTATAAACTATTATGCAGAGGATAATCTCTGATTGATGAGGTCATGCCCTGCTACCTTACAAAGAAACATATGTCTCTCTCCTAGATTTAAACCTAAGGCTGTACTTGGCAATCAGCAGTTTCTCATTGATTATGACTGGCAGGGATTTTTATTATGCTTTTTTTGTTTTGTTTTGTTTTGTTTTATTTCCTTCATTTATCTAAATCTACCAAATATATCTGTTTAATCTTTCAATCTATAAAAAGTACAGATTTCATCTTATACTGTGCTTTAGTGTCTATGATAAAAAAGACATTTTTCTCTCTACCTTGCACTTTCCATTCATATTGTAATTTTTTGTTCCAAGCTTAAGCAGTCCACATTTCATTAAAAAAAAACATGACACTATTCATACTTCTTTTATCCCTATAAGATGGTAAAAGCAATGTTGCTTTGATGAAATTTGGCAGGTAAGAGGATCGAGTTGAATCATCTCAAACCCCTGGAGTTTTGGGCCTCCAGCTATTATGGTAGAGCAGCTATGAGTATTCAAAAATTGGTCCTTTGTTTGCACTGAATTTCCAAGCCATCTGTAGTGCACAAAAGCCACAGCTCTCTTTATAGTTCAGAATGAATATTTAAAAGTTCAGTTTTAGATTTTATTTGTAGCACTTCAGATCTATCTATCCCATCTGTCTCATGTCTCAGCACTGTGGCATTAAACTGTACTTGGTGAAGTCACAACTTGGTGTTAGAATTTAAGGTAAATGCTTGTTCCTTTTCATTTTTTAATGGAGTATGCACATACGTAATCAGGATGTGCACAGAGGACTGGTAACAAGTGCTTTTTATTCACATACTGTAAATTATTATTAGAATATTAACAAGCTGCTGGACATACCAGGTTGTCCAGTCTGAATATTGTAGTTTAGGTTCTATATGTGTGTGCCTGGGCTGGCTGAGAAGCTGTCCTAGGGCCATGCGTGGAGCCTTCACAGTGTGCCTGGGTCGTGACAGGTGCCCTCAGGAAGGGAACATTCAAGGATGCGTCATGGGGAGTGGGGCCTTGTGCCGGCTGGTGTGGAGGTGGCCATAAGAAAGGGGGGTGGAACTGCTCATTTCAGATGGTGTTTGCGTTCTGCTGTATATGTGCCTGCCTATTCCATGGAAAATTTAGCAAGCAACAACAGTATGTCCTTAAATCAAAGGGAAATACCTCCTTATGGTAATTCTGTAGATTAGCATCACCTGCTTGAACCAGATTCAGTATTTTGTGTTTAAACCATAGCTGCATCTGTCAACAACATGCCATTTTTTTTTCTTTGTGTTTAACTGCAACCCGAGGTCACCTATTCTGAATCAGTGGTATGAGAAAGGAAGCACCGTATCTTTCATAAAAAGCGGGAATCGTCTACCTCTTATTAAGGCCTCATTCAATGCTGGTAAATTGTTCGTCCTTTACTTTCATTCTGTCCTATCCTGAGTTGAAGTAGGATGTCTGTTAGACTCCTGGTGTGTAAATGGATCACTACACTTTAAGAAGCTCTTATCTTCAATTAATAAATATATATAGTTATATTTATATATTTGTCTGTATCTCCATCTCTCCATCCATTTCTGGGAGAGAAAAAAAAAAAAGAGAAAAATAATATCTTCTATGTAGACTGGTTATTAACCATCCTTTTTTTTTTTAAAAAAAAAAAAAAAAAAAAAAAAAGCTGTTGTTTTTACAGCCTTCAAGTCTGAAATTACATTAAAACAGATGATTGTAGAAACACTTCTCTATTCCAACAGGGTCTGAAACATAGCAAAGATGTTTCAATTCACCATGTAAAATCTGTCCTGATGGCTGTTGTCTTTGTATGAAATGAAATGAATGAAGGACTTCAAGTGTTCAACCAGGCCAAGTACAAGGTTCTGCCCCTGGATTGGGGCAATCCCAAGCACAAATAGAAGCTGTTAAGGGCAGCCCTGAGGAGAAGAACTTGGAGGTTAACTCAACGTGAGCCAGCAATGTGTGCTTGCAGCCCAGAAAGCCAACCATACACTGGGCTGCATCAAAAGAAGCATGCCCACTGGGTCAGGTAGTGAAGTTACTGTTTCTTCTAGTAGTTCTCCTCCTCTTACAAGGAGGTCTGAGTCTCACTACAAATCATAGCAGAGCATGATCAGAGGGGCTAATCAGCTGGGGATGCAGTTCTGTGGTTCACATCTCCATAGTGCTTGCTGTGCATCACCAGCATCCCAGCAGTCGTGAGAGCTGGACTGCTTTGTGGGCAGTGGGGAGCAGAGGTGGAGGCCACCCCTCTGCCCAACACAGCCTGGGACCTCAGGAGCTGCCTGCACCTGGGGCTGGCCTCCTTAGCAGTTACTGAATTCCAGATTAGAGAAAATAATCCCCCTCCCCCTTTAAAATAATATGCTTCTTATTTCCATAGGCCTCAGCCACCTCTGCTAGCACTCTCTGAGAAATAAACAGTTGCAGAAGTGAACTTTTTTGGTGGATTATATCATCTGACACTGACATCTGTGTTCTTCCCATGCAAAAGTTCCTATAGCTTTGAGCAAGCAGCCCTATGTAAGTACAAGAATTTGACTCCAAACGTTGTTTTTATTATTTTGAGCAATTTTTTTTTTTTTTTTGCACTTCATGACAGACTGAAAAATATACACAAGTAAAACCATATACTGTGCCTATAGCATTTCTTACTGACACCAGTTCAGCTCACATGGCTGCAGCAGTAGCACATGTCTGAGAAGAGCGGGTGCCACATGTGTAGGTATTGTATGAGACTGGGAAGGGGACTGTGCTAGAGGTGAGGAAGTAAATGTCTTAATAAATACATTTCTTGATGGTAAATTGCTTCTTGTCAATGGGCATCTGTTTTATAAAAGTTCAACCTCACTGTTCTTTCATATGGAGATGAGTGAAGCTTGAACTTCAGATTCTAAAATCCAAGCTAGAAAGAATTTAGAGGTAGGTGATAAAAAAAAATCAGCTGTTAGTTTCCTTGCCTTTGGGAAATTTGTGGGGCAAATGAAAGAATTTATGGAGGAAGGGAATGAAAGCTCTTCTAGCTGGTGGTCTGAGATAATTTGTTAAAGACAAATTGAAGAGTGTTGTGCTTGTTAACACAGGGCTAGCGATGGTTAAATGAACACCAGAAATTTGTAAGACTTTTTAAGTCAGAGACACAGTCAAAAGAAAGAAAAATTGCACTAATTTCCCTGTAATAAAATCTCTTGGTGGAAAACTTAAGTGAGTCTCAAACGGAGTCTTATGAAGAAGACATTCACATGAAACCAATGATGATAAAAAGTCTCTCTGGGGAGCTCTACACCCCTTAGGCTCCAGCTGCCCTACCTTGCCCTCTTGGAAAGGCCTGAAGCTCCCCAGCAAGCAGCCAGATCTCTGGCAGCATCTGGCAGCCTTTGGTGTAAGGCTAACTAATAATCCCTTGAAGTCTCTAGGGAAGCTTGCAGTCTTAGGAAATAAATAAATAAATAAATAAATTTCATTTGTTTTTTATAAAACCTTTGTTCTGTGGAGATGCATGACTTGAAACACTGTAAATCTTTATTCTATATAATATTTGTAATCCTTTCTCTTTGTGTATAAAAAGCTGCATGTTTCCTGTGCTGTGCCCATCTACCCTGAGCAATGAAGTTCCTTCCTCACCAGTAAGTCAGCAGGTTGGTGTCTGTGCTGGGTTGCAGCCTGCCCATTTGTGCAGCAGTCCAGGGCTGTTTGCTTTTCCTTCTGCTCCTCGGTGCATTTAAATATCAAGATGGGTTTGGTTTGAGTGCAAGATTTCTAAAAATGGGATCCTAAAATTAGATGCATACAAAAACACTGAATGCACAGCATTTTTGACTGGCCTCAAAAAAGCTGTCCAAGAGCTTCAGTTTCTTAAGATAATGGCAATTTTTTTAAGGCATATTGAGCATTGATGTAGTAACCTAGTTACAGACATCCAGTCTTGGATCTGGACCTGCACTCCTATAGGTACACAGTGGGACTCCAAGCTTTAGTCTGTCTAAGCAGAAAGATGATGAAATAGGGTTTTTGCTCATTCAAGTACATGTGTGCTCCCAGTCTCTTTCTGCACACAACAGGAGCAAGCAGACAATACTAGTGTTTTGCATCAAGTTCATGCTGGTTGATGGTATAATCCAGCTGCTTCAGTGTAAATCAAAGGAGATTTTGAAAGTGTGCAGGTATAAAATGCTGACAGAATGAGCATTTGAAAATACGGCAACTGCACAATCTGAAGAGAATGTTTAATCTGAATGTGTTGGTTAATACTGCCACATCCTTTGGCATTGTTGGGGTGCAGAAATGAGTCTCTCACATGGAGTTAGAGCTAGGTGTGCCTTGGAGACCATTGGGGCTTTACCAGGGCTGCAGGTTAGAGAGCAGCACTGCAGCAAGCCTTGTGCTTGCTGTCAGAACTAAATTAAAACAGCAATTTTTTTGTCCATAATTTATCCAAGTTATGATTTGGCTTTGCTCCTAGCTCAAGCTTTGTCTACCTGCAAGCTTTTAATTTGGTCATTTTGCTACTCCTGGTGTGATTGAGGTCTGGGGCAGCAGCTCAGCTGCTGGGGGCATTTTGGAGCCAGCATCTCTCCCGTCCCTCCCTGTGCAGCTGCTGGGTGGGTGTCCCTGCTCCCTGACCTCAGCTCCGCCAGCACCTTTGCTCACAGCAGGTGCTGCAGGACCGAGGTGTCTCCTGGCTAGTGGATGAGTTGTTTCAGAGGAGCTGCTTTCCCTCTGGCCAGATTGGCTGCACTGTCTGGGTTCTGCAAGGGAAGGAAAGACCCTCCCCAAGGTGCTGACTCTCTTTCTGGGGCCAGTTGGGGATGCTATCTTAGCAGCTGGAGATCCCCTGCTGCACACAGCAGTCAGTATCATGGATCACCCCTGGCAAAGCTATGAGTGCAACCAGTTAGAGCTAGAGGATGAAGATAGCTATCTGTTAAATTCCTGCTTTAACAAGCAACCTAGAGCCTTGTGAGGTAGCTCCTCATCCTGTCTTCAGCACCACTGAGCTGCAAGGAGGGCTGTGGGTTAGGAGGCAAACCCTCCTTGGCCCCCTCAGCAGCCCAGGTTGCTGTGCTTTTTCCTGTGGAGGAAGGGTGGACACACCAGCTGGAGTGACCCACTTCCCTAGAAGAAGAGAGCCAGGAGCATGGCTCCAGCTGGGACACAGCAGAAGAGGCTGGTTGAGCTCAGATGCTGCTTTTTCAGTGTTTCATTAGGCCAACATACGCTCACCCTGTGCACAGTTGTGAAAAAACTAAGATAGAAGGAGCAAGGGCAGGGATAAACTCCATCACTCCAGGTTATTGATGCAGTTATTTATTTATTTATTTATTTTACTTCTTTTAGGCATAACTTTGAGAATGGGGAGGGCAGGTCAGATGCCTGTTCTTCTGCTTGGACCAGCATACAGCCAGAGTGACACCCTAGCTCCACCAGTGCTTGCTGCTACCAACCTGCTGGTTATCGTTCTCCTGTGTGAGGAAATTTTGAAAGTCTTCTCAAAACGAAGACGATGAGAGATATGCAAAGAGGTACGTTTGAGATTAAGATGCTAAGTAACCAGTAGTTTGAACTGCAATCCATGGGTTATTATATATATATATATGTATATATATATATATATATATTTTTTACAGCCAACTTTTCCCTTTTATAGCATGACCGATGCTTGATGCCCGGTAGCCACAGTTTAAATGAATATTCATGTAAATTTTGAAAAAGAATAAATTATAGGGACAATGGGGTGTTGTTTGTCTCTGGTTAACTCTGGCAACACAAATGTATACCTCAAATCATGTGGTTTTCATAGGCCAGTTTATGAGATTGCAGAGAAGCCTATTCAAATATTTACTTGTTTTATAAACGCAAAGAGATTTTAGATTGTATATCAGCTGAACTTGCAGGATTTCATTAAGCTGCATATATGCACTTGTTAGTCCTTAAACTAGTAAGACGTCATTAAAACATTCATTGACATAGCCACTGTCTACTTTAGCTAGACCTTCAACATTACTAATTCAGGTCTTCCTGCATTTGCATGCAGCACCTCAGCTACACAGCTTTAATGCTGTTCTCTGTTTTGTTCTGCTGTCAGGTATTCAGCTCCAGTGTCGTCCTCACTGAAAAATTTCTATATTACAGCTCTGAATACAATCTGTTTTGTATGCTCATGAACTAGCTCTAGGACTTGAAAAAAACTGTTTTATATTCCACACTGGTTAATTTTTCATTTCTCTGGCACCTTGGTGAAAAGTAGTCAACACAGTTAACAATACATGTTGTGCAACAATAAATATTTTATTGGATATATAATCTGCACAATTTACAAGTTTGATTTTTCTCTGGGAGTCTGAATAAATCTATAATTTTGAATATTTGGTGAAAACTCATTTTTTTATAGTACATTACACAATAATCACTAAGCAACATATGATTGACTTTTTAATCGGAGGTATAAACATTACCTTCACTTTTTTCCTAACATCGCTAGACTCTGGTAAAGCTATTTTATGGGAAGGGTGGGCTCAGCAAGAAGTTTGGAGGTTTCATTCTGGGAACAATATGTAATACATATGCTAATAATTTTTAGTGTATTCCTTATACAAGATAACTTTAAGAAGAATTTTTAAAAATATGTCTCAATACGTATATATATTTATTTATGATTTTGATATACATTTGTTAGGGCTTGTTGTGTTTTCTATTTTACTGTGTTGGAATTAATGGATTTACTTAGTTGTGTCTAGTTTGTAGCTATTACCCATGTTTTAAGCCCATTGTAATAAAGGAACAAATTCTGTTCTTTTCTACTCCCGTGTTTCCACTCTGCACTTACAGGTTTGTTTTTGTCCATGGTTTCATATATAAAAATGTATGGCTGGAGATGCTGTTTGCTTTCTGTATGTATTAATAGATTAGGCTTTTACTGTTGCACACACATAGAAACTGTGCTTGATCTGGGAGACAAAAAGATAAATGACTCCATACTCAGGGTATTGAACTCCTATCACTATATTGTGATATATTAATTCTTCTTTAATATATTTATCCTCACTGTGTGCCTGTGAGATAGGGCAGCTAAGTCATACTTATCTCAAAGATGTAGGATTAAGCCACAGAAAACCCTAAGCAAGTTGACTAAGGCTGCACAGGACGTTCGTAGCAAAATAGTGAATGATCATAGCTCAGAGTAGTGATGGTAAGTATGGGATCATTCATCTTCTGTTCCAAATCTTCAGCTCTTATTCAGAAGCTATGCTTTCTTTTTGCTTAAATAAAACTCCATTTGAAATAAAGCAACGGTTGTGAATAGGAGTATCATGGTCTGCAAGCCAATAGGGATTTTAAATACCATGTTGCTAGTTGTGTAATCCCTCATTGTTTTTCCCTCATATTTTTGCAATTTTGGAACTATTGACCAAGTCTCTTGATGGTGCATTAGCTCCTATTTGAACATAAACAAGATTAAGAAAAGATGATGTGGCAGCTGATGACTGCAGATGGGTTTCAAACACATAAATTGAGAAATATTTCATGACTTCCTAAGGATGAGCTAAAAAGAGAAGGTGGACAATGCGTATCAGAGAAAAGTTATCCAAAACAGTTGACTGTGTTTAGGCTCTATAATACTGTTAAGAGAGTAGAAATGAAAGCTCAGGTGCTTGAACAGTTTGAAATTAGGCTGTTGAATGCTTTCAGAAAACAGTTTGTGATTAAAGCAGGTCTGTGCAGATCCTAATGTTTGTTTCTGTGATAGAAAGTCACTTGCATCTGGCAATGAATGCATTTGTTCCCAAACTGTTGACCCTAATACCAATGCATGTTTGAAAAATTGTATTAGCTCATGGTTTAGAATTCTTGTGTATTACAGGAACTATCACTTGTTTCTCCAGATGACAATGAATGTATTTGCTGTTGCCAAAAGAAAAAAAAAAAAAAAAAAAAAAAAAAAAGTGATCTTTATTCTTGTAATGGAGAACTTTAATACTGCTTCTTTTAAATGTCATCCACCTTCCCAATATCTCGCTTTTCCACCTTATCTGCACTCAGAAACTCAAGATGAAGTAACCTTACTGAGCACAAACAGTTCTTGAAGTTTCATTAACCTCCTCTTGCCTCTGTGTGTGTGCTTAGTGACTAGAAGATCTTTACAACCACTTTAAAAGTGATTATTGTTCTGACAGTATCCTCTGTGAGGCTTGCTGTCTCGCTGTTGAACTGAACGGGTTGTGCACAGGACATTATCTTGTGTTTTAGCTAAGAACAGTAAGAGAGAGATAAAGGAATTCAATCATCTTGCTATGCTAAATAGTACAATTTCTTTGATTTTTAGGCTCATGGATCTTCATGTAAAACTACTTCTGTTATTTCTTCTTCCTTTGCTATCACCATTTTTGTCTCCCATCTTCCTTTCCCGGTTCTTTCTTCCCCTTGTTTAAAGGTATGGCTGTCAGTGAGCTGCCCCTCGCTTATCATCTGTAAACCCACCTTTCAGAAAGATCTACCTTTTTCCCATGTCTGAAGTCAGTAGGAGTTAGCCTTGTCATCCTTTATGAGAGCCCCATCATTGACTATAACCCCATGGTTGACTGCTGTGTTATGCAGAATGAGGCAGGCTGCGAGGATGTCAGATGCAGTATTGAGTCTGTGCTTTGACAATTGGAAAAGACACCGAGAATGAGATTTCACAATCCCAGAAGACCTTCGAGTGATCAATGAATTCTGAGTAAGTGAACTAGTAAGTGAACTTCTGCTGGTATAAGGGCAAAATCAAATTAGATCCATCAGCTGTTTCTGTCCTGGATAGCCACTGTCACCTAGAAATTATACAATAAAGAAGTAACTAAATCTGATGTATGAGACAGGGGATCAATGATGTGTTAGAATAAATGCAATGTAGCAGTAAATCAACCACCTAAAATATAAAACATATTCTAAAATATTGCCAATAAAGAGAGATTTGCTATTTACAAAATTTGCGAATATTAGTACTCAGCAGACTGTTTGGGGAATAAATCCTGTTCAAAGTTCACTTAGTAAACTACTAATGTTCCCAGTCTGCGCTTTGATGCACTAATATGATACAGGCTCATCACATTACAAGGCGGCATTCTGATGTGAAAACGCTTGTCTCGTTATTAATAATTGACAGAGCACATGATGTTACTCACTGCAGGAGCCTATTAACTGAGCATTGGCAGCAGGATACCATTGGAGGGAATATTCTATCCTTAAATATGAAGTAAAAGTCACCAACTAACTCATGTAGTTTCTGTTCAGCTCTTGGGACAGTGTCCATCTGCCACAGTGGGAGCAGATTGCTACACCTGATCTGGAGAACACCTTCTCAAAGTCTCTACCAGACCTGGGAGAGCCTCTGTTGCCCCATTTTTTTGCATTTACTGGGGGGGGGGGGGGGGAGAGGGGTGTGTGTGGAATTGGTGCAATTAGGACTGAAGTGCAGCCCCCGCCTAGAACTAGCAGTTACTAACTTGTGCTGAGGTATTACAGAGAACACCCAAGGACTGAAGCCACTTGTGCTTGCCCATGTGCTGTTATTCACTGATGTAGTGCTTGCTTCCCCCTCTGCCTGACATGCTGTTGATGAGGGTCATGAAAGAATCAGCTGACTAAGATCTGGCAAGGACTATGGATCGAGGAATTTGAAGTCATAATTCATTGCTCAGATCTGAATTATCTTCACCCACATCCTAAGTTATTATATCAAGGAGTAAGACCAAGGTAATTCTTAAGGTAATTATTTTTTTCTTTTTTCTTTTTCTTTTTTTTTTTTTTTTTTATATCTAAGAAATGATATTCACAACTTGAAGCTTTTTGGTCCTTAATTGGTTCACAATCAATCTGCAATTGTTCTTGGTTCTTCAGGGACAAGAAAGCCTAAAATATCCTGTTTTATCATTAAAATTAACAGAATTATAGAACTGGTATTTTGCAATCAGTATAGCCTGTTCTCCCAAGTGGCAGGCAATATTGATGACATGTCTGCAAAAAGGGGGGTTAGATGTACAAAACTGCTGTATTGTAGCAGCAGTATTGATATCAGTGAAATGGAGCATTTTGTGGCTGTAGGGACCTTGGGAGGGGATGTGATCTTTTTGTTTTGTGTGTATATGAGTTTCTCTTTCAGGTTAATCTTATTTATAAACTATCAACTTTATGTCAATTAACTGGCAAGATGAAATTTTTTCCAAATAATAAAATGACAAGAGACTTGTAGACAGTACTGAGTTACAGCATCTATGGCATCTCATTATGATGTAGCAAAAAGTCCCTTGACGATATAGTATATTCAGACCAAACATATTCTTCCTCAGTTCCGTCCTTAATTAGCAACTAAAAGATAAACAATTTTGCTGTCATTGCAGCATGATAACAATCCAGGCAAGGCAATGCCCAGTGAGCCTTGCCCTAAATCCTGTAGCACTAAATGTTCAAACAAATGCCCCCACCCCCACTCTTTACTTTGATTTATTAACTTGAGATGAATGATTTGGCTGTCAAAGTCTGTCAGTGCCATGCAATGAAAATAAAATCAGTGGCAATGCCCCGTGTGTGAAGCCACTCAGGGTATGTAGCCTTAGACATTAGCACAGAAGCTCCAATCCTAGCCCGCTCCCCACCCCCATTCATTAGCTTTCTAAATCCTCCTGTCTTTGTGGAATCACTGCAGCAAGTTGAAAATGATATATGTAATGAAAACCCTGTCTGCCTAGTGCAGGGAGGGTGGAGAAAAAGACTGTGCTTGGCAGTCACTGCTGTGCTGATTCCAGCAACGATTAGTGCAGACTTTGTTAGGAAAGCTCACCAAGTGCAGAATATTAAGGCACAAAAGGGAACCTCATTGTTTCTAGAGATTTCTGTTTGCCTGCCTGGTTTTGTTTCGCCTTTCAGTGCTGTGACCAAATGTCCTTAGAGCCTTTACTGGGAGAGAAATGCAAATGTTTTTGATGCTCTGTTATAGTTTGGGGCTATTTTCAATATTATGCTATAAATACTTTGTTATCTTTTCAGTATGGGTACCTGAGGTGCAGAAAACCATGCAGATTCTGTCTCACGTGCAGGCAGAGAGAACAGCACAGCATTGTATTGCAGTGTGGTTCAACTCAGTAAGTGATGGGTGTGGGAAAATACTGAAGGATAAATATTTGTGTTTTCGTGAACTATGTGCACACGATATTAGTTATTTAAAAAATGCTTTATACGCTTTGCATGATACACAAGATTTGATTTTTCAGAGGGACTGGATTTCATAGCACTAGGTCAATGAGAGTGTGGGTGTTCAGCATCTCTGAATGCCAAGCTATAATTGTACTTGATACGCCAGGGTGAGGGACCTAGATGTTTAAAAATCTTGTGTCCAGCAGAGGAGTGCCAGATCCTGCCTTGTAAGGTGAAACAAAACATATCTCATAACTATACAACAGTGGTTATTTTCTTGGTAGAAATGTACATTTATTTTAATCCAGATGCCATGTAAGCCAACTGGCCAGTAATGCAGCTTTAGGGCTTGAAGTTCTATGGTCATCACTTTGGTTTCAATGAATTTACATACAAGATGTGGTTTGAGTACAGAAGGTGTGATATATTTGCATTCGCACATACTCCAACATGGTCTTCCTTCAGGTTTCTGGGCTCAGTTTTGCCTGTTTCTGAAACTCTTTTGTGTCACTGGACAGAGTGAGATGCTATTCTTGACTTTATAGTCAGATTGTGTTGTTAGATATGCTTTGTTAAACAACACAAAGACTTGGTATTTGTCCCATATATGGCATATAATCCAACTGTTGTTTGTATCCTGGTATACCTAGAGGTACCCATAGAGATAAAACTGTGCTTAATGCCCAACATGCTGGAACCTTGTATTATGAAAAACTCCTTGTCCCAAAGTGTGTTATATTTTCAACTGATGTGATGTGAAAAAGTCAGGAGGAAGGAAAATGGAAAGCATGGAGAAAGGAAATTAGTTGCCCAGGTTCTGGCAGCTGGTTTCAGTTTGTAATCCAGTCCCTGAGCAATGAATCACACTGCTTACCAAAGGCCAATTTGTGGAGGAATGAGCTCCTACTGGGAAGCAACGGGCTAATTCATGCCTATTGACTTCTCTGCCAGATCTTCTCTGTCTTGGCTTTGTGGTGCACTTTGCCACTCAGCACAGCATCCAAAAATATTCACAGCATAGCTCAGAGGTAGCAACAGTCAAGGAAAAGGCTGCAACTAACCTGTTCTTAGTGCGTTCTGGATGCATACATACAAACTCATTGAGATGTCAGAATATTAAAAACAACTACAGCTATGTTTGATTAATGTCTTTCTCAAAAACCATCTCAAGTAAGACAGCCTCAGATATTAAAATTGTAGACGTAGTGCTAATCAAAGTGATGCATGTTTTTAGGATATGAGAACTTTGAACTAACTGTGCTGCTGAGTCTTGGAGTGCCAACTGCTTCTCTTACTCCAATGTATGCTTGTACTTCTGCTATCTTAGGCTTCCTGGACCTGAAGGTATTGTGCTTTGTTACAATTCACCATCAGATATTACCGAGGAACAGTTTGTTTGTCCTTTTGAATTGAGCAAATATGGAAATAGTTTTGCTTTCAAGTTCTGCCTTTTAAACTATTCTGATGCCTAGTAGAGATTCCTTTAAAAGGATTCACTCTTGTCAAAGTAGTAAGTGTCTGAATACGCTGTCTGTGCTGTATGGTTTCCTTCCAAATGTGATTATTTCATTACATATATTAGACACTGAAATTTTTGCTTTGAATAAAAACATCAAAATTGTTTATGCCAAATGGTCTCAAGTTCTGGCTCCTACATTCTGAGGACCGTAGCATGTGCTGCTCTGTTGTCTTTTACCTTTCTCCACTGACAATTATATTTAAAATAGCCAGAGAGAAACAGACGACAAACAAAAAGTCCAAACAGTGCAGTGTCCCATCCTCCAGCCCTGAGCCTCTTATTCTACCAAAACTCTTTTGCTCTCCCCTTTGATTCACACAAATCTACCTTCAGAATTTTTCAAACATTGCAGTGCATTAAACACTACAGCAGATGGTGCTTTTTGACGATGCCTTTCTACATGAAGCAACATTTTGTAGTGTATGCTGCATTATCAAAAAATCAAACATGTAATTATGCAAATATGTATGCCTTTATAATAATCAAGTTTTATTGTAAATGGTTGATGCACATCAATTTGATCCTGTAGTGCTGCTTTAAGTGCAGTTTAAGTGGCTTTTCAGTGTACCCAGAGGCAACACAAATGCATCTCTGGAATATTAATAAAATCCTGAATCTTTGAGACACCAACTGGTACAGCATTGCTTATACTGATTGAAACTAAATGCTAATCCTTTCCTTTATTTAAAAAAAAAAATCCCCTTTGTTATTTAAAACACTGATATTAGTGCGATATGAAGGGCCATTTTATTTTAAATTGTATTGTAATGTAGTTGTTAAAATAATGTCTAATCATACTATATTCAGATTCCACAATGTAAATTTGATGAGACATGAATCCAATCATTGTACATCCATGAATACAGAGATGTATTTTAATATGTCCAGTTTTTCTAATTCTGTACATTTATTAAGGAAATATCTGTTTTCAGGTTTCAATACTGAATGTTAGAGCTTCCACATAACTGATTGCTGAACGCTCACTAGAGACGGTTTTGCTCGTGAAATTCAATAAGCTAAATACTCATAAAAAAAAAAAAAAAAAAAGGCAAGGATTTTGACATCCATAATGAAGTGTAAACTTTATTACTGATCTGATCCTGGCTTTTATCCGTTGGTTAACTTCATTGGTCTAATGACAGCCATCTCTCTGAATGCACACATACACATTCTGCTGCGGTTTGAGTAAGCAGATGGGCTGTGGATGCAGATAAACCAAGACTGTAAATTATGTTTTGCCTGGTTGTTCCTCCTCTTCTGAAAAGCAGAACACAAAAGAAGGAGATTGCATTGCTTGTGGGGAGAAGGCAGTAGCTACATAATGTCCTTCTTACCAGTTCTGATAGTCAGGGTGCTTATTTTTGGGCTTGCTATATATAGCGGCTCTGTTAACCTGAACCCAGGTTCAGAAGGTGTGTGCATCTCGTTGCTCTTCTCAGGCTTTCCCCAGAACTAATTTTCTGTAAACTTGGTGAAGCTGTATAAGTTGGCCTTTTGTTCTGTAAAAAAAATAAAAAAAAAATCTGCCTTGATTTTTGGATCTCTGTTTTTAATTTACCTTCTTTCCTCTCTCTTTGCCTGCTGATATTTATATAGCACCTCGCTAGTTTCTGGCTCTACCCTTTGTCCTCTCCCTGCTTCCTTTCAGCATTATTTTTTATTTTTAAATTCCTCTTTGTGTTTGTACTTTAGCCCTTTTCATTTTTTCCCCTTGCAGGTTTGCCTTCTCTGTCAACCTTCTGCTCCTCAGATTTTTTTTTCTAAGTGTTTCTCTCAGTTTCCCCACTTGGCTACCCAGTTCTTCCACGTGTGCTTATTTCCCCATTCCTCTTCTGGTTTCAATGTTTCCCTTCCAGGGTTTCTCTGCCTGATCTGTGTTTATCTTTTTATTTTCTCCCTGTTTTTCTCAGTTCAAATTAGTTTAAAATATTGCCGGAAAAGCTGCTCTTGTGAAAATTTATCCAGATTGCTCTCGGAGCAGCTGCTGTCCTGGCATTTCCAATACTGAGTCAAACCTGAGCCTAGAGGATAGGAGGTCCTTAAAGGATCAAAACTCAGCTTCAGAATACTACCCAAAATATTGGCAAGCTGAATGTGAATATAAAGCCACAGCCAACAGCATCTAAAACCTTCCCACAGTTTTGACATGATCTGGTATTTTAAGGGTGTGGGTGGTTTTTTTCTCCTCCCCTGAAAGAAGGGATTTCTTTATCCGTATTTAGCATTCTTGTGAGACTGAAGAAGGGGAGAGACATCATGGGTCTTGTGAAGGCACCAGGGCTCCTAAAATCTGCAGTACAATTTTCCATATTTTCTTAATGCACATCTCATAAATCCTAATTTTTGAAAAGCTATTGTGAGAAAATTCTGGGTCAATAAACTACCTTCTCATCCTGAGAGAGAAGGTTGCTTAGAGGAATCAGAAACAGCTGAGATTTTCTGAAGTGCAAAAAGCTCTCCAGGAACGTCACATTAACAGCAACATTTACATAAAATTATAAAAATAAAGTATATAAAGATACTGATTTGTAGAAATAAATACTATTGCCTTCAAGTGTTGTAATTTCATTCTCATGTATGCAAACCTGAAAGTAAAAGTGATTAGCAATGAAAATGAAACTTGCTGACTTGCTGTTTTTATCAGCTGTGAACACTCTGAAATTTGATATTTTTTTCCCCTCTATATTTCATTATCTTAAGTGACATTTGTTAAGTTACTTGGTTTTTAAAAGCATGTCTTAACCAGATAGTAGCCCTTTAAGTATAAATCCTGTATACCCTGTAGTACTGAACCAAAGAAGCTGCCTGAGTAAACTTATTTGATTATTCACTGAAGAAAGGATCTAACTGTTGAAGCTCAGTGGGCAAATGGTTTTCATCAGTTCCATAAATCTGTTTGTATATGAAAAATCTACAAGTACTATTACCTTTTGATTGCATTTAATATTCAGAAACCAAACAATACGCTGCTCAGCTTCTGATTTTATTTCAGTTGTATAGCATTTCGAGCTTAATTTAAACACAATAATAGCAAAATCTACATCCAATGCCTTGATTTCAATTGCAAAGCAACCTACAGAATCATATAGTTTAAGAAAGTTTTGTCTAAAAGGCTCCATATCAGTGCGTGCTTCAAACATACTTTGCTGAAGCCTTACTTGGGGCAAACCGTCAACTAGAAGTCCATAGTACTTTAATGTAATTTTGCACTATTAAAAATGAACTAGAAATTCAAATATATCTTATTAAATGGTGATTTTAAATGTATTACTTGTAGACTTGTAAGTAAAAGTATCTTTTGAAAAAAAAAAATCTGAAGAATATTTTGAATGGTTGGAGTTTGCTGTATAAACTTAAAATATTGTGGGATACACTGTTCTGACATTTAATTGACCGCAAATTTCAACCTTTTCCTTATATACTATTTCATGAAATGTTTGAATTTCTAGGCTACATTAGTCACATAACAGTGAACAAACCATGAAGAAAATGAACTCAGTAATTGCCAGTGTTTTGTTCCATACGTGAAAACATCTGATTACCAATGGAGCTAGCAATGTGATGCAAAATCACATGTGAGCAAAGAAGCTTAGTTCAGGCACAAGTGATTTTAGTTCTAGCTTAACATCCAGTAGCATATAGGACCTCTCTTGGTTTTTCTTTCAAATCTGCTTCCAGATTTTATGTTTTAAAAAGAAAATACATAAGGTTTTAATGTGGTTAGACTTTGCAGAGCCCAAACCCTGAGGAATCACCCTTCTCTGATCAGCACAACATAAAATCAGGTCTTCGATTTATGGTGACAGTATACGGGATATTTCCAGTGAGTGCTCAACAAGCTCAATTGAGGAACACCTCACAAGACCTTCAAATGAACATTAGTTCTTATCATTTATTTTAGTGGGCTGAAATTCTTTAGCTCTGACCATTTATGAATATATTTACTCTTTTGGGGAATAACTGAATTCAAAACCGGTAGTGTGACAGAAAGGCCTGGAGCTGGTCAGGGCCAACCCCCGGCCTGAGTGCTAGGTGCGTGAGCTATCCCTGCAAGGCTGGCAGGTTTATTTTTTCTGATTTTATCTTTTTTTTTTTTTTTTTTTTTTTTTTTCCTTGCCTTTCCTCCTGGGTTGGTAGTAGAGGTCTGTATTATAGGATTTGTAGGATCAGTTGCAACCACTCGCGCACCTCAGCTAATAAGGAAACAAGCAAATCAAATTTACAGGAGCTAGTTAAATAGTCCTTAAACTACATCTGCTCCAGACTGCATTCATGAATAAGCATACTTTTTTAATAAGATGTTGATCCTGCCGTTTGCATGTATGAGTGATTGTCTGAGAGCTGTGAAGTCCTGCTGAGAGCAGGGGAACTTGCCGTGAGATTCTGCCTATGAAGAGGAAAGTGTAACATCTGTTTTTTAAAAACTGTGGTTAAAATTAAAGTTTCTTGAGAATTTTTCAGTGAAATAGTTTCTCAGGAAGAAATCATTAAAACCAAACTTTGTCAAGCACATCTCCCAGAACAGCCAGCTATCTAGTGGTACCTAGCGTATTGGCAAGTGATGAAATCCAGACACGGTTATTTCATTGCAAATGGATGGCTTTGCAGTAGTTGTGTTGGTTACTGAGGGACAGTGCGCTCTCACTTTTGGTTTAAAAGTTGAAAAACTTGAATTTTATTCTCAATATAACTCTGAAACAAATATCAAAGCCTCTATTAAGGAACAGAATCCCTTTATTCAGACTAGTTCTGCATTTCAAGTCTTGGGCCTGGATTTTCTTCTGATCCTGAAATTCTGATGAAATTTCTAGATGTGTATGTTGCTGGGCTATTAAAAAAAACATAGGTTGGATTTCAATGAAATTTCTAATGCTAATTTGCTGAGGAAGGACTATGCTTCTGGGAAGTGGACCTACAACATTTATTTGGCAAGCTCTTTGCACCATTGGACCTTAACTTTGAATTTTGCAGGAGAGTTTTTTTGTCCTGTTGCCAAAAGAAATGAGACCTGTGTGGGTGAGCTGTTTTTCTTTGTTCCTCTCTTCCAGCACCTTCTCTCAAATAACTGTTGAGCCAATTGTCCAATTTCAATCAAGTTTTGATGAAAAGAGAAAGCTGTAAGAGACATTCAGTTTAGGAAGAAAACAGCTGTCTGTATACATTTGAGGGACCCAAATTAATGATTTTACTGAGGAAAAGTGATCTAAAAGCCAAGAGCCAGCTCACCAGTCAGCCCGTAGTCTTTGAACTAGCCTCAGCAGGGACTGTTATCTGCCCCACTGGAGAGGTCAGGGAGAGCTCCTGTGAGAGGCAGGCACCACAAGGGCACTGGAGAGACCAGGGGATAATAGCACAGAGAAATGTTTGTCAGAGGATTTACACTGAAATGTTGCTCAGGAGAGATTTGTTAGCTTGTGCTTGGGTCCTTGCAGTATAATGGTAGCTGTGTAATGTTCTTCAAAGAGGACCGATGAACATATCTACCTTAGGGTGGCTAAGTTAGCCCGAACTGACAACCAAATGTTAAATAATTAAATTGTTTTAGCTATTAATTGTAAGTGAATGTTGTTTTTAATTGCACTTTAATAATGCCATGCCCTTTATAGCCAAAATTAATGTTTTCTGTCTCTCTGTTTCTGAAGTACATGTCAGTTTAATTAAACTATTAATGGTAGACAGATTTTTAAGTACTTTATATTCTTCATTAAATTGTATCTGTTCAACAAGCATAAACAAGAAAATAGACTCAGTTAGAAGCAGATTCACGTTCTGCCTGATAAATCATTCATCATCAGATAAGATGATGAGGCATGCTTGTTTTTCCGTAGGCTCACAATGATAAACAAATCCACTTTTATATTATAATATTTATTGAGTTCATAGAAAAATAAACAAGACTGTTCATTTTTAATATTAACAACAGGCCTGAAAGCTATTGTTTGTGTTTATGACTGGTCAGTGAATAGAAAGCAATATCTTGATGGTCCAAGGGTCAATGTTAGTTCATTTTGCTTGAGGTGCTTGTTAGTAGAATATTTCTCTTGTCTAAGATGTAGTTCTTTCAGGGACAGCAATGATGAATATTTCTATTATTCCTGCAGTGTAACCTAATTGCATCTGAAAAGAATTAAAATGTCTTTTCTATTTGACAGAAATGATATATTTATAAAGCAAATGTTGAATAAGTCTCAATCCTTGTAGGCTTTCAATACAGGAAGGGTGATGAAAACAGCTTTTTTGAGATTGTAGAAGAGTGAAATTATGGCAAGGTCATTTCTTCTCTGGTGGTAAAGCCTGCAAGTCATAATGGGCTGTTAATGGGCTAACAGGAAGAAATTAGGAAATGGTGCAGCAACTGCTCATGATACATTCCAGTGCATATTATACAAGCAGACAAAGATGTAACTGGTTATAATAGAGACAACAATGTCCTTCCTTTGTGTGGCAGATCAATCAATAGCCAGGCATGTGATCTTGTTCACTATTATGTTAGTAATGAAACCTTCTTGTGATGTGACAACTGTGGAATAACATTTGGTCACAAAGCTGGTGTTAACAAGCACAACTGGCACTCTGGTAATTAGACTGATTTCTGGTCTACTTTCACAGATTGTCGATAAATGCAGTAAACAACAGGCTGCTTTCTTTCAGAACAAGTTATATGAAGTCGTCATCCATTTGGCGGTACGTACTGTACTCTCCTTCACTTTTCATCAGACTGTGGCAAGGTGGGCATGCACATACATTTCCTTGTAAAGTCATGTTTCACAATAAAAACTTTGCATGCATTGTTCAGTGATCACCTAATTAACCTCAGCTTTTGTCCCTTGGGAGGAACGCTAATTTCTTGTTTACAGGTAGGCAGTTAGATGGGGATGTGCTTCCACAAATTTCCAGTATTGTGCCATCTGACAAAGCTGTGTCTGCTGTGGACAACCATTAGTATTATTCAGGGATAAACTGAAAATTTAGAATCTATAGATTATCTTTAGTTTTAAAGGCCAAGAATATAAATCATATGAAATTGTAGTATAATTTGCTATATTAAACAAAATAATTAAATTCAGATATAGTTATGTTAACTAGCTTTCCCATCACAAGTTTAGAAATGTTATGCCAAATGTCATTTGGTGTGTTTTTTTTCTTCCCTTAAACCCAAATGCTGCAAAGCTGAGCTGTAGTTTGGTCTTTTTACCTGCATGGCAGAGTAAGATGAATGAGACCTCAGGCTGCACAATTACATGGTAAGCTGGGTGGGAAGGGACTGCAGGAGGGCTCAGGTCTGACCTCCTGCTCAAAGCAGGGCCAGCCTGAGGCCAGACCAGGTTGCTCAGAGCCTCTTTTAGTCCCATCCTGTAAACCACCAAGGATGGAGATAACACAGATGCCCAGAGCCCTTGCTCCACTGCTGTTCCCTGCATAGAGATCACAGAAGTATGGATGTCTTTTCACAAGTTTCTTTGGTTTCAACTTGATTTTGTTTGGAGCCAGTGCTTCTCAGAGGTACACATAGATTTCTATGGCTAAACTTATTGATAAAAACTGAAATCTGCTGCTGATGCATCGTGGAGACTGCATTCACCTGTCAATGTGAGTCTATACATAATGAATCTTTCTAGCAGCAGAAAGCCAGAAAATAAAATCTTAGCTGCTAGAAGAGACTGGGCTCAAGCACCATTTGCTGTAGTAAGTAACAAGTATGATTATGTAGGTTAATAAATAAATGTTTAGCCAGGGCATATATGAAAGCATCGTAAATTTGGAGGAACAACCTATGTATTTGGAAGGTAGCTGAAAGAACTAGACAAGGAGATGTTTTGCCATTCATGTCATTTAGGCTCTGCTCTTTTAAAGAGGTTTTACCACAAAAATGACTGAATGAATATTGAAGAAAGGCAGCATAGTGTGTTTCCAGCTATGTAGCTGGAAAATCTTAGCAAGAGTTGCACATATTTAGACCTAGCTAGTGTACTGTCTGTAGAAAAAGGTTTTTATCAGGAAAGAGCACAGTGTTCTTCCTTCTTAAGGATATATTTCACATTCTAAACTGATTTGTTTGGTAGTATTGAATAAATTCTAGTTCGCTAGCTTTGAAAGGAACAGAGTAAAGTTAGTGACAGCGAATTTGCCTTGGCATTCAATGTTTATTTGCCATCAGCTACTTCCATATTAAATTGTTCCATTTACAAGCTAGTATAATTTTTTTTTTTTTCCTAAGTGCCTACTGCTCTGTCTAGTTGTGGAAAATGAAGCTTGATTGTTTATGACCTGCACTGCACTTCATCACTAACCTTCAGCAAGTGTACAAGTCCTGGAATGAGAATAAAGCTTCACCAGTGGTGACACAGCGTGAGGCAAAATATAATGCATATTACTGTTGCACACCTGTGCTGGCTTTCTCACGCTTATTGAGATAAAAAGTTTGCTTTGCTAGCAGGAGAAATAGGTATGACTTCAGGGGCCGATATATTCTGATTGGCATACCTCACTCATATTAACATTAATGAGCAATATGGATGTATATTAACAAGCGAGAAGACACTTTAGGAAGCACATAAGTGCAGGAACAAGGGGACATTTTTACAGAGCCACTTTTCTGACCATAACAACCCTTGAACAGCCATATAATCTAACTTTTAGACTCTCTAAATATAAAGAGTGCATAATGTGTTTGTATTGCTTAATAGCTGGCAAAAAATCTAGTGAGAAAGGACAAGTCTACTCTTGACTTCTGGGACAAGATGTCAGATTCTCCCAACTTAGCATTAGATCTGTCCTCAGTGAAACACCTCTTGACATCTTCCTGCACGTTTTACAGTTATCTTCCAGCTTTCATCTTTTCCATGGAAATGATTAGTTAAATATTCATTAGGAAGGAAGCTTTGTCACTTTCTGGAGACCTCAGATTTATTTCTTTATTTCTTTATTTTTTTTTTTTTCACCTTTCCAGTCTGGTTTTGAAGGTTGTAGATGCATGAAAGAAGGTAGAGGAAGAAGGTTGCTGATTACTGGTTTTCTTCTGTCAACAGGCCTTTCATGTTACACCCTACACACTGCAGAGCTGCTGGAAGGGTAGGTGGACCATGATGGCTGGATGTAAGGGGTCAGCTCACACGTATTGGAGCAGTGGTGAACAAGCAGCTCCTAGCACCAAAAGCTCTCTTCTGGGAAGCTGTTGGTTTGTGTTTATCAGACCCATCTGTGGTATGTGCAGAGGGGCAACAAGGAGGGTCATAGTTGCAGCACCTGCAGTATGCCTGTGTTCATGAGAATCACCCAATGGCTTGAGTGGGAAGGGACGTTAAAGATAATCTTGTTCCACCTCCCTTGCCACGTCACCCACTAGATCAGGTTGCCCAGGGCCTTGTCCAACCTGGTCTTGAACACCTCCAGGGAAGGGGCATCCACAGCTTCTCCGGGCAAAATGAGAAGTCATGCTGCTGCTCAGGTAACAGCTAGGAACTGTTGCCAGGGTAATTTAGACATTTTCAAAAGAAATGATGAAGGTGGAAAGCCTTTTGACACTTAATTCTCTGGTTCTTTTTCTTCAGATGCACAATATCTGTCCAATTTCTCACTGAGAGTTAGATCCCGATTTCCTAACTTGACTGCATAAGGCAACTAGCCAGAAGAAATAAGAGATCAGCTGAGGAAGTTTTAAAACTAGGTTTACTGGGGAGCCTCAGGCTTCTTCTGGCTTTTCAAGCTGCAGCAGTAGCCAAGAACATTTATTCCCATTTCCACTTGGCAAAGAATGTTTTTATTATTTTTTTTTCCAGATATGGGTATCATTGTTACTTCTTTTCTGTCTTTCCCAAACTCAGTTACTGAAAAACTGCTTTCTGGATGCCTTTGGCTAATACTCTTGAATGTCCATTTAAAACAGATGGACGCAGATTTGATGTATAACAGCTTTTTGGTTTTGTGACAAACCTGACCTGATTGAACCTTCATTTTTAAAGGCATTTTATTCTACATCTGAAGAAAAAAGCTTAGATAGTTTTGGATTCCTTTTCTCTTGTTTTAATAACTATCCTTTTGCAATCATGACACATTTTCATTTTTAGTAGAAAAAAGCAATTTGAAATCTCTATTCTAAAATGCTAAAATAAATAAATAAATAAAATAAAAAAGTTCTTCCTGCTCTTTCAGGCCCAGAACAGAACCTGCGTGAGCAGCTGAAGGCCATGAGAGCCCTCCCAGGCTCTGTCTCCCAGTTTATGGTCACCTGAAATCTGGTTTGCGTTCCCTGAGACTGCTCCTCAGTGTGAACCATGGTGCAGAAAGGAGGACAACAATCTCCCCTCTGTACTTCAAAGGTTTCTTCCCTCTTCAAGCTGTAGCATAAGCATCCAGACCATGCATCCTCAGCTGCCTCAGCAGGGGTGTGTGCACCCACCAGGGTTAGGAGATGGCAGGTGCCTACCTGGCTCCCCAGCCAGCTGACAGGAGGACCACAACCTCTGGATGGCCTCTGGGAACTTCTGCTGGGAACAGGCACAGGGGCCACCACCACCAATTCTCGCCAGGGAGGAACACCACCGCTCTGCAGTGCTAACACGGGGCCACGCACAGTTGCTCTCCTGGTCCTCCCTGGTCCTCCTCTGCAGCTCTTGTGTCACCGTGGCACTTGTCAAGAGAAGTTGCATCCTACCTTCCTCTTGTCCCACTGAGTTTCACCAACTTTTGGGTAAGTTGCAAAGCCTTGTTACTTTTCCAGTGTTTCTACTTGGGGATGGTTTCCTGACATGTTTGAGGTCCTGTGTCATTTGGAAACACTGAGCTAGTTTAGTTAACATTTAAGTTTTTCTTGGATTTATAATTGTTCTCATGTGTCAAGAGGTCAGCTAAGACAGCTTTTTAAGCTGGAGAAGCTAGCAACAAATCCAATCAAGTGAATATCCTTCGGTTTCAATGGCTTTTCCTCTCCTTGTTTCAAGCCCAGAAGGAGGCCTTAAAGTTGATGAGAAGATAAATTCAATTATACTTAAAGCTGACTTTGGCTCTTAGCTCTCCTACTACCTTTCCCCATCTTTACCATCCATCCTATTGCAATCGTTTAAATTTGCCCCAATAGTAGTTTGCCTATTAGCTTTGCTAATGAATTTACTAGTGCAAAAGACCACTTGCAGGGCTGTCCTAAACATAATGAATGTAATTATTTAGCACAAAACTAGGGCAGCATCTTTTTCTCTCTTGACAAGAATAATTCTTTATTCTCTCATTAGCTATGTGCCTTGGTCTCAGTAAACTAGTTATTGACCTGCTCATTTAAGGAGCTTCACTCTAAATGCTTCTTCCCTTATTTAACTCAGACAAGTTCCTATAATTTCCCCTCACCATGCAGTGCTAGCCTGTAAAATGTAACCATTGTTCATTTGTTGTGAAGAAAGCTGGAAGACAGGAAGCTATTCTTAGATGGATGCTCAGCCTCCCGAGCCCTGCTTGCTTGTCCCTGGTTATAATGGATACAAAACTGTATGGGGCTTAGTAGACATCATGTAAACTCTATAGGAAATCTGAGCCAATGAATCATGGAGACAGACCCCTACTGAGCATTGTGTGTCTGAACAGACTGCAAATAGATAGAAAAGCAGCTTAAGCAAGTGGCTTTTATATGACAAGAATGCATAAATTAGAAATGAATTGAGAGTATCTGTTGTTTTAAGGCAGTTGGATTTTTACTTTCAGTACCATTGCACTGTTATAACAAACCACTAATTGCTCAGGCTGTGCTGGAGGCTGGTGCAGGATATTTTGCATGTGCGTGGTTTCTGTCACTCCACACCTTGTGCCCTGCATTGCACGGGCTCTATGCGGCAGCCCAGCAGTGCCATCCCCAGCTGCTCCCCTCGTCCAGGACTGACCTCTGGGCATCCTTGGAGGCTCCCACCCAGAGCGCGGCAGAAGCACCCAGGGAAAGCTCACTCCAGCTGTGTCAGGGCTTTACAGGGCCTTGCCATCTCCCAGCCAGGGCGTGAGCTGGAGCTGTGCTGTGGTGGAAGCACCCCACTCCGTTTGGCAGCAGACTCACATCTCCGGGCACGGAGAAGGCTTTCAGGTGCTTCTGTCTGCAGGAGGTGGGCTGAAGCTGCACCCAGCATGGCCTCAGCAGCAGCAGAAATCATCTCTGCTCCGCAGCTGTGAATGGTGGTGAGTCAGGGAAAAAAGCACTGCTGGGGTTAAGGGCTCCATGCAATGACCGAGCATGGTTTTGTTGCTTGCTTTTTGACTGTTTTCTGGCCTTTTTTTAGTACCTTTTTTCTGTTAACTTTGCCATTTCCTAAGATGAAATATCCTGTCTATAATTGTTCACAGATTGTGATAATCATCTGCGGGCAGATGGCCCATAGTCTGTGGTCCAGCAATTGTAGGAAAGAGATAGATAGCAGCCCTTGGTTATGTTTAGAAATATGGGAGCTGCAGTGTTGCTGTTTCTCGTGGCACAGTATGGGCTGCAGTATGTCCTGCTCAGTTATCCTCTGAGTCATCTGTGCCAGAAGAAAAAAAGGAAGTCCCTGGCTATATTTAATCTGAATGTCTCCTGATGTAGGCTGGTGCTGCCCTGAGCCACCTCAGGGTACCAGGGGCTGTCGGGAAGAGCTGTGTCTGTGGTGTCACCAACCTGCCAGGCATCTCACCATGCCCTGCACCTCTTGGCAGCATTGTGTGTCCTGCATGCCACTGCCCCATCCAAAGTGCAGTTCAGCTTCACATGAAATGCTCACGAAATCCTGCAACCTGCAGACCCTGTGGTTCTGGTAGCCTCCTTGGGAACAGCAGTAGGGAAATAGACGTCCTGATGTACATGTGCCACGTCTGGTGGCTGCAGATGCCTGTGCTGTGCTAACTGCAGTACGTCTGTGGAAAGGGGGGTTTTGTAATGTAAAAAAGCATCAGGTTTTGTTTGTGAATATAAATTCCAAACCTACCCGCCACAGAAAGTCAGTGCAAATTATTCATGCTTCAGAGAGGAAAATAAGGTGCTGTATTTTAGCTGCCTCATTTTCTCAAAATTATTCTTAAAAATCTAATGTTTTAATAGAAAAGCTTTTAGGGTAAGTATTTGCTATGAGGCAGCTTACTTGCAAGGTGTTTTTCCATTTCTCCTTGGTAGATTCAGAAAATAAATGCTTTATTTTAGCCTAGCATTTGTCTGTTTGAATGTAATTGTGCTGCAAAAACTTAGCAATAAACACCTTCACCTTAGGGAAAGCTGGTTAACAATTTCATTGCATTTTTATGTTTGAATAATGATGCTTTAATATATCTTTTCTGAACTGTAATTTCTGCCATCCTTAAAAGAACAACTTGGCTTCACAGTGCATGAATTCGAAGCTAAAAAAGAGACAAATTAGGACAAAGCCTGTTGGCAGTAGAGAATGGGCAGCAGGACAAGGCGGTATGACTAAAAAATACTGTTCAAAGCAGCAAGGTTTTCAGCTTGAGATTTAGAAAGCTTTCTGGCTTAATTCTGTTCAAAACTGTTTAATTACAGCTTTTGTGGGGCTTATTGGTGCGTGTTAGGCTGCAGGATACGGTCTGGGTTCCCAGGTCATGGCTCGTGGAGCTGCCTATGGTTGCGTGGCTCTACAGAAATACTGGAGATATGCACATGTAAAAATGATGTACCAGGCACTGTATCAGTCCTTACAGGTCTGAAAAAAAATAATAAAAAAATGCATTTGTCAGATCTTGATGAGGAAATTGCATGAGCTACTTCTTGACTTGCTGCTCCCTGAAATGCAGAACTAAATTTGGATAACAGCTTTTTTTCTAATGGCATCAAGGTTCATTTGTAATGTCAGCAGCTGATATGAGGGCAGTGCGTATGTAACGTGATCCCCTCCAGTCCTTGGTACAGTGAGTGTGGTGCAGTGGCATTAAGTTTTTCCGTTTTGTCTGTACATTTCTAGCTCTGATAGCCTGCAAAGTTTCTTTGCAAATCTCCATTAGTTAGTTCACATGAGATGTAGGTAAGGAAAGAAAGCAGGGAGATTGAATCCTAGTCCTTCAATCCTACTTACAACCCTTTTCTCTTTCTTAAATCACCGTTTCTGTATGAAAAATGATTTGGCAGTGAAATATTATGGTGTAAATTGCGAGAGGAAGATTAATAAATCTCCCATCTTGACAAGTTTTCCCACTGTGTCATTAATATTGAGATCTTAAGTTTAGCTTGTTTTTAGCAGCTTAATGTAACTCAGAGAAACATGGGGTTAGTTTCATTTGATGCACATGCTCATAGACTGTTCTTTAGTGCACGTTTAGTTAATTTATTTATCTCCATTTTAACAAAATCAACTGTGTATCAAGTGATCACTTGTCAGATACTTACAGAACTCCCACAGTTTAGTAATTGCTAAAACGAAGAACAGGACGAAGCACGATGTGTGCATTAGGAGACAGTGCAGTCTTACAAAGCTTGTCTGTGCAAGACAGAAATGGGATAAAGGCAAGGGGAAAATGTATTCCCCAAGATTTATATTTGAAAAATTGAACACAAAAGATGAAGGGCCTGGGATCATTTTCTCTTCTAGACGGAATGTCCTTTTTGAGGGTTAAGGTGCAAGCTGTTTCTTCATCTCTAGCAGTGGTCTTTGCCTCCCACCCACTAAGAGAAGAAAGTGCCCTGCGACACCGTGCAGACCTTTGGTGAAGTTGCCTCTTTCAGTTGCACTTCAGGAAGCCTTTTCTTGTTCCAGCTTGTGAGGCTCTCGGGTAGTCTCGTTGGAGCTGTTATTTCCAGCCTCATTGTCCACCTCTGCTGTGGTGCCTGAGCCGGGACCCTCCATACAGCAGAGACCACAGGAGCGCGTGTCCCCTGTTGCAGACACCGTACTGTTTAACGGAGAGTGGAAGGGGAGACAAAAAGCCCTGTAATTGCAAAGGCTTATGATGTGTGCTGTGTGATAACCTTGAATCCGTGATTTTTTTTCATCTCTGCAGATACGTATTTGTATCTAAACCCATCCTTTCAAGTTCCTCTCACTTGACTGATCATTTCTTGGCATCCCAGGAGAAGGGGGTCATCGGGGCACGGAGGAGGAGCCAAAACAGCAATATTATACATCGCATAAACACTTTAAGAATTGGTAAACGAACGCAACGTGCTTTGCTCCAATACTTATCAAACAGAAAAAGGAATCTGTCTCGGCATGCTGTAGGATGATCATTAATTCTTAATAGTGTTAATGTTTATTAGTGACAGATGATTGACTTTAAGTGCCTTATGAATAATAAATAAATGATGTGGATTTTGGGCATCTGCCTCAGATTTGTATGCAAAGCCAGTGGGACTAACCTCTGCAGTTTTAGAGGAGCGTAGCTTTGATTCCTGGACATATGCTGTGACACAAGCTGTAAGACTTCTCAGATTTTTAGCTCCAATAAACCTGAAAGGCCTCTCTGGCCTCTTTGTGAGCCCACATCGATTGTTTGGTGGCTTCAGGATGACAGGGAAGCTCCTTGCAGCTCTTTTGGCTAATGCGGGACTGCTGGAAGGTGCATTATTCACTCTGAGGCTCTGCTGGATTTCATAACACTTAAACACCTGTGTCCATCAAACAGAACACACAGGATCTCAGCTAGAGCTGTTCTTGACTTTGTAATTTCATTGACTGACAGTTTAATATCTATTTATTTTCACATCTGACTCCAGTAGAGACAGGCTGGCATCCTGAATGTCAGGATATTATGCTGACAACTGTGTTTTTTCATTACTATAGGAAAAAAAGAAAAAGAAAAAAAAAAGATTCTTCATAAGTAGAGAGGTTCTTTTCAAGCACAGCAACCATAATAAAGACCAAATTATACTTCATATAAAATTGGTAGTAACTAGTGATAGGCACATATTTATGTGTATGTATTTATTTAGGAACAAGGGCACATGGTTTTAGACTTTCTAGTAATCTGTTTCTTACTTTTATACTGTGAAATGCTATTTAATTATATTGTTTAAAAAACTGGAATAACTGTCTTTACCATGGACTCTCGTAAACTATCTTTGCTAAAATGAAATGTTTAAAGTCAGTTTATTTTGCTCCAATTCTGTTTTCTTTCTAAACAGAAAAAAGTGGTTTATCCCATCTAAATTTGACAATATTGAAACTATTTAAAAGAACATTTCAAGAAGAGAAAAGAGAAATGTGCATGTTTCGGCAAGGCTGTGCTGATATTTAGAGAAAAGAGCGTAAATTTGCTTCCAAGTTGGGTACTGGCCAAGTCGCTGATGATTCTGTAATAATGTTCTCCAGATGTGAGGCAGTTAAACCAGACCAAAATGGCTGCTGCTAACTTGCTGCTATTCAACGTGTGCTATATAAACAGAAAACTTGTATTTAATTCCACTGTAGGTCAATGGATTGTGATTAATATTGTTATTATCCTGAGTCACTTTATGGACCTGACTCTTCTGAGTTTTCTCAGAGCACAACACTACACATCAGCCCTGGTTACATGGTGTACCCAGCAGGGATATCTGATGCAGTTGCATTCCCTGAACTACTGGGTGCTCCAGGAGCAGGTAAGAAACACAACAGCGCTCAATAAAACATTTAAAGAGGCTGAAATTAAATTCCATCCTATCCAAGAAAATATGTGAGCTCCTGCTGTCACTGGAGAGGCACATCGGTATGGAGAGCAGGTTTTTGCATTGCAAGCTCAGGAGCAATTGCCTGAAGTCCACCTGAAGAGAAATTTGGATGCTGTACATTGCTTGAGCCTGCCTCATAGTGACAGTGTGTCTTATTTTTCCCCAGCAGCTGGCTGGGATGCATCTACTTTGTTGTCATCAGCCATCCAAATACCATAAAAAATCAGTCTTCTGGTGGACTCTGCCTTGCTTTACCATGCCATTAAAGACATAGATGGACCCATATTGGTGATCAAAGGTAAAGAGAAGCACCATGTTGGCACATTTTGAGCATATAGCCAGTAAGGTGAGATTTTGCATGCTAGAAGCAGAGAGGATTTCTGCACAGCTAATCAAAGGGGGCAATATTTTAAGTACTGGTAGAGGCTTGGTGCTCTGCTTGCATTTACCAGTGTCAAGAGTATAGCAAGGACAAATGGGAATCTCACATGATCATAATGTTCCTATTTATATACACATAAAATAGAACAGGGTTTTAAAAGCTAATGCAATTTTCTATTATAATGATACCCTTAATAACAATATGGTTTCACTGCAGAGATATAAACAAATATAATAGAAATGAGATAATGCTATGAAATAGATGCATTATTTTTGGAATTTGAAGGACACTTGCCAGAAAACATTTACCAACTTATGCAATCCACAGCAAATGAAATAAAAACTTTGCTTCTGCTGTTGCCTGGATATAATGTATTTATTGTGCAGTTTCCTTATCGCTGTGGATTTCTAACATAATTAGTTGTTTCTGTTGTCTAGTGTACAATATCTGACCTAGAATTTACCAGAACTCACAAAACAAATGTTGAAATAAGATAATATATATTTTTTTTTAATTCACTGAAAGATGCAATACTGATAGTTTGTTTCCACAGTAGAGCTACCCACCAGTGTTAGACATGCTGTGATTATCTCATGTATTTTATAGAAGTCTTGTTTAGATTTTGCATATACTTTGCTGCCAGCTGAATTGAAATGAATTGCAATACCCAATTAAAAATTATTTTTTTCTGCTTTAGATTCCTGATGTTAAAAACATTGTGGTTGAAATAAGAGCTGATCTGAACCTAAAACACATCCTATGATCATGTTGTAACTAGCATGTGTTTATGAAAAATATTAGACTTTCCCTCTTATTATTTAATCCATCCTTTCTGTCTTTGCTTCTGTTTTGGTGGCTTTTAATTTGGTTCTTTGCTGACTGTGTGCTACTTTTAATCATCTAACAGCATTTTGTCACGTAAGTGACCACGTCTTTCTCTTTCGTTATGAAATACTAAAAATAGGAGTGCATAAACAGGTTGCTGGATGATGTTTATTACTGAACTTACGCTTACCATGTCTTCACTTGTCTATGTTGTCAGAATGCAGGCAATCTGTTCTGATTCACACATGTAATGAGTTGAAGCTAGTGCAGAGCATCCCCATACTCCTGGGGCTGTGCCTGCCTCTTGGGACTTTAATTTCCTTCCCTTTGGGGCTGTGGGATGCCTGAAGAAAGGGACCCACTGCTGGTGGGGTGGCTGGGCTGTGCTGTGCACGGTCCCCAGCACGGAAAGTGATACTGCAAGGTAAGAAAACACAGTGTTAAAAAATGAAGGGTTGCTTGTGCCTTTGCTATTGCTGGGTGACCCCTCTGTCTTTCTCTCCAGTTGAAGGGCATCAGGTTGGAAACCTCTCTCCTCCTTTTTTCTTTCTTGCTCCTGTCCTCTGTGGGCTGGCACGGTGCAATGTGCAATGCTGCACGCTCAGCCCTGCAGCAGTAGCTGAGGCTCCGGCACGCTGGCGTGCCTTGCTGCCCCGGGAGATGGTTGCAATAGCGACACTTGAGAGAATCAATACGTCTACCTGTACTCGAGCCCCTCTGTCTTTAACGCAACGGATTTATTATTTTTTTTTTCTTCCTGGTGCTCACAGTTGTCTTCATTTCACAGATTATCAAGGCAATATAGCACAGATGCTCTCCTTATTATAAAAAATGTGGTTAGGTATGTAAAATGTCAGTCTGGATGCTTCCCTTGCCTGTGTGATGCAGGTTTAAATCTCAGGCTGGGCATGTGATTCCAACTTGCCTTGAGCGTAACAAGGAAGTAATTACTCAGCTGTTGAGAAAGGTCCTAATATCATTACAGATAACCTGAATGTCCAGGCAATATCTGGCTATTATTTGAAATGGTTTCAAAATACACTTAAAAAAAAATAATAAATGTCACATTCAAATCACATGGAAATAATACGAGTTATCGTAGAAAGTGTTATGAGATAATTCTAAATGTCAGTTTAGCATATTTTAGCCTATTGGATCTTTAAACAGAGTTGAATAACATCTTTCATGAAGTAAATGTCTTTTTGGTAAAACTGAAAGGGACAATAATATGTAAAGGTCAGTTAACATGGAGAGTTGGTTCTAGTTATTATTATTAAAGATCCAGCTGTATTAGCTTTCCACAACATTACCCCACAAATCCTTGTTAAAACTGTAGGAGCAAACCACATCTTTCTTTCTCTCCCTCCTTCCTGCCATGACTGCGAGATCTTTGGTTCGACTCTCTCTTTTTTGTGCGGAACAATTTCACTAGTGAATAGCGCCGGATGATCCTCGCCCTGCTGCTGCCATGGTGCATCCAAAGGAGTCATACATTACAGTTGCTGTCAATTCCGTGAACGAGAAAAAAAACTCTCATTTCTACCTTACGTTTCAGCCTCCTGCATATGATACAAGCCACCCTGCAAGCAATTGTTTAATAGTTTGGAGCTGCTTAGGAAATGGTAGTTGATTTCAATTTTTTATTTAAAGAAGAAGTTGCGGTAGTGTATTGTACGGCTGCTACTGCATTTAATTGAAAACAGGCAGGCTGTCTGTCTGCCCATCTAGCTGCCTGTCCATCCGTGACGAATTGGTATTAATAGCCTGCAAAATGCAGTGATTCACGGAGCCACGAGCACCCCTCCACCCCCCTGGTACTTGCCTGCCAAGGAGCTGCTGGCAGGGAGTGCATCCTCGAGCCATGCCCCCTGCCCGTGGTGGGCAGCCATGGGGGCACTGCTGTGGGCAACCCTGCCCACAGCTCTTTCACCTTGCCCCATGTTTGGGTAGACTGGCCCCCAGCACCTCAGTCCCCTCCTTGCAGGAGCTGAGGAGCATAAAAGGTGACTGCGGCTAGCCATGGCAGGCTTCTCAACGTGCTGGCAGAGCTGTGAGCTGTAGGGCAGCCTTGGTGCATGGGCAGAGGGTTTGCTCTGAGTTCGTGTGCGGGTCTGGATGTTGCTCTGTGCTGAGCTTGTTGCAAGCTGGCCTTGGACAAAGTGGTGGCGAGTTGCTGGAGCCCAGGACTCCCTGATGGGAAACGGCCAGTGCAGCAGGCGGTCGGTAAAGTGGTGTCCAAGGAGACCCTGCTGCTTGGCAGTTCTTCTCATAAGAAACCTCAGGAATGTATAGTGCCTATTTCCACAAAACCAGAAATGTGAAGTAGCATTACACAAATGGGAGGGTTGTCAACGAGCTGCAGTTTTGGTGTGACACAGCAATGCCATTGCCTCACCTGTTAGTCGTGAATGCCAGGTTTGGAGGGCAGTGCTGCCACAAGGTAGGCTCGTGGAGGAGGTGTTGGCCCAATAGTAACAGTGCTGCTTACAAACGTTGCCCTTTGTTTTGCGTTGTTCCTTCAGCAAATGTGTTTGGTGTTTCTTGCCTTAGGTGGGTGCTGTTCAGGAGTGCAGCAAAACGTTTGCATCTCACCCAGAGAGGCAGGTTGCTGCTGGGCGCAGAGCTGGGTCTGTGAAAGGGGCCACCACCGGTCCCTCCTGGTGGGGACAGGCACTGCTGCAGGTGGCCAAGAGGCTGCTGGCTGCTGCCATGCATGAGCAGGCTGGGGACAGGAGGTGGGCAGAGGTGAGAAAGGGACAGGGCAGTGTCCCGCCGGCCGCTGCAGGGTGCTCATCCAACCTCTCTCCCACTGGTAGGCACTCTGCGCCCTGCCCTCTGGACGTGAGGGAAAAAATGCTGTTATAGTCGAAATGCTTCTATTTGTGAAATATTAACTTTGTGTAATATATATTCAAAAGCAGATACTCATTTAAAGGTTATATTTAATATAGTGCTGCACCAGTTTTTCTATTTTATTATTATTTTCTTATACGTCTTTCCACTTTCAGAGGCAATGCTCCAGTGACTACTGCAATATAATAGCTGCTTTCTCTCTCACTACACAATTTGACAGCATTTATTCTTTCCTTCAGTGAACATAATTACTTCACATATGGAACCTGTGATAGCCTACAGGCATCTGAGAGAAACCAGAATCATACAATCTGTCCCCTTTGTGAGCTTAATTTACATTCACAAGTGTCATTTTAATAGTGCTGGCAACATGTAGGATAAAAATTACAGGTCAGCTGCAGCATGTCACAGGGAACTGTGCTTAAGTCAATAACATGGTATTATTACATTCTGGATAATTTTACAAGGTAGATCTCACAGGAGGAATTTGACCCCTATTTCTTTAGTTTTCTGCCTTTTGTTTTTTTCCATGAAGTAATTCATTTAGAAATGAATGTTGCAAAGCTGCAAACACATTGACGTAGAGGTTATTCTGTAGTAGGCGTTTCCAAATCTGAAAGCAACACCTTTCGCTTACAGTAACTTGTAGCAGCACTTACACTGTGCATCTGGCATATTTTAAGATTCTTACTGGTTATTCTTGATTTTTTTTTTTTCCTGATTTGTGTAATCGAGACACCAAGGGTCATAGTCTTCTGCCTTTTAATTTCATACAGTTGACAGAAGCTTCAGCTTTCTGCAACCGATTAGTATATAGCCAGCTAAAGCAGTGTCAGCCTAGGTGTTTTACAGACATTTTGTCAGAGACATGTTGTGTGCAGAGCTATGTAGAATACCTCATTTAATTTATGCTTTTATAATATCTAAAAGTAATATCTAATTTCTCATCCTGGCATCTGTAATATAAAGTTAGGTGCAATAAGCGATCTATTAATAGATAAATAAACACTGATTGTTTTTAATAAAAATCCAGTTTTGGGTACAGAGTCAAATCCTAACATAAAATCAGACCCAGTTAGCATTACTGATTACTTTCTGTTTTTAAAAAAATCTGTACTTGACTGCAGTTTAAGTAAGTTTTCAAAGTTTGCTAAGGGAAGTGCTCAAAGTCTTGTGTAGTTTCACTATAGTAGTTTGATGTTCAGAAAGTCCATATATGTACAGACAGGGAAAACGCATCCCCAGGTGCATCCCTGTGTTCAGGCATACCCACACACGCTCATTCTGAGTCATGCATTCATTCACTCCCCCTGAAATTTGCATCCCTGTCTTGCTGTAAGCACTTTTACTCATTTAAACAACACAAGGGGAAATCAGTCTTTTATTTAATGATGCATTTTCTTATCACCGACAGCGTTGGAATTTGAGTGCAGAACACCATCTTTAATTAAAAATAAATAAATAAATAAACACAAAGCATTTTGTTCCTTTGAAGAGGCTAGGCAGATCATACTTGTATGTTTGTCTATTGAAAAAGTGTGACAAACCAACAGCAAGGAATTGGAATGACCTCTGTGTATTTTCTTGGTGAGCCTTCTGGAGTACTCTGTCAAATGAAAAGATGGTTAAAAAAAATTCAAGTAGGTTTAAAAGAATGGAAGGAATGATTCGAGGTCTGGGAATTGTGATTGTACAATGAGAGCCAGGTCAGTCTATTAACTCAGCTACGTAAGTATCTACATCCAGTGAAGATGCCTGCTACCTGAGGACTTGGAACACATCCCAGGATGTGAAAAAGACATATAGAAAGATCTAATGATTGCAATTTAAGCTAGGAAAATGTAAAATTGGTAAATAACACGTTTTTGAGAGTGAGGTAATTAGGCATTGGAAAGGACTTCTGTTGGGACTGATGGATGACCTATCAAAATTGTATGGCTTTGTAGAAGATGTGCCCACTCTAGAAGGCATGTCCTATACAGAGAGGCTGAGTGTACTTGGTTTGTTCAGTCTGGAGAAGAGAAGGCTGAGAGGTGACTCCATTACTCTCTGTGATGTCCTGAGGCAGGGAAGACCAGAGGGAAGTGCTGCTGGCCCCTGCTCCATAGGAACTGACAACAGGACACGAGGGACAGCACCAAGCTGCACCAGGGGAGGTTCAGATTGGGCATGAGTAAGGATTTCTGTAACGTGAGGATGGTCGAACGCTGGAACAGGCTTCTTAGAAAGGTGGTTGATGCCCCGTGCCTGTCAGTGTTTAAGAGGCATTGGGACAATGCCCTCAATAGTATGCTTTAACTTTGGTTATCCCTGAAGGGGTCACGCAGTTGGACTTGATGATCTTGAAGGTCCCTTCCAACAGAACTACTCTAATTCACTCAGCTGGTGGCCTGATGTTGGAGGCCAGTGGGTTCCACTTCATTGCTCCTATTTTACAGGTAAGACCGAGTGTAGCTATTCCTCCAGGCCTTATTCCCTCTGAAACTATACAGCCAAGCTCTGAAGTATTTGACCAGCCTTTGTAACTGTATACTTACCGTGTTCTTCAGAGCCCGGAATAGCAAAGTGCTTGCCTTTCTGATATTCTTTACAACAGCAGAAGGTTCCAGTTTTGTTTTCAATTCTCAGTTGCTGCAAGGCTGTAGGCTAGGAAGCAGGAGCTGCAGGAGGCATGCTGGAGATATTTTTTCATCCGCTGGAGAACTCCCTCACCCCACACACCCCATTTTAGCAACTACATCCTGTGGCTGAGGTATACAATAGCTTATATGCACGTATCAGTGTTTTATGTGCCTGATGATCTACTGACTAAAGTGTTTTACCCATGAAATATTTGAAAGATAACAATTTTCATTCTTTATGATGATCTGATATGATCTACAGTTCAGTTGCAGATGTAATATTGTTAGTTCATCAGGAGACGTGCTAGACTGTCTTGTCCTCCTCTCCTTCAGCTTCCATCTTCCCCCTCAGCTGACATTAAGGTTTATTGCCTGTGTGATTAATGGTTCCCATATCTGGTTTTCCTATTTTGAAAAGGGGAAAAACAAACAAACAAAAAAAAGGTTTACAGGTGAGGCTTTGTAGACAGGAGAAAACCAAGTACGAGGCTGTGCCTATGAAGTGGTGGTGGCATGCAGGCCTGTGGGCATAATCTGTCAGTGTTGCTTTAGTAAAGTGAATGAATCCTTATGGTGCTACTGCCAGCACGGAGTTTCTCCTGTGCTAAGAAAAGCTGTGTGCTGGGCTGGGGACGCAGCACCAGGCTGTGTTTGCCAGGCAGCGCACTGTGCCCACTGCCCACCCTCCTCCCCTGCATGCAGTAGTGTGACGGGCAAAGAAGTCCTGATGAGAACAGTCAGTCTTTCATACTGTGTTTTCGGAGAGAAGGATAAATCTACAGATTGTGTGTGCCATTTTAGTTTATCACATAGAGGATGATGCTGAACAGAATCTGTAGTTAATATAAAATTTAAAAAGGTGATGAAGTGTTTTTTTCTCCAAAGCTGACATACAATCTTCTTTCCCTTAGTTCTTCTCCTCCTCCTCAAAAAAAAAAAAAAAAAAAACAAAAAAAAAAAAAAACAAAACAAAACAAAAAAAAAAAACTGCCAAGCTCTTGCCTCTGATTTGTTCATAAATACAATATCAAACACCTCCTCTGTGCCTCTGATGTACATTAGAGAGTCCGTGTGCCACTGTGCTGATTCATCTGGAGGATGCCCTGCCAGAGAGTGGCTTGGCACAGTGTGGTACAGGAGAGGAAACTGAGAGTGAGAAAAGCAGAGGCAACAGCATAATTATGAAGGATTTTTCCCCCTCATGGTTATTCATTCTTTTTTTTCCATCTTTCCCTGGGTTATTTCTCTTCTCAAAATGAAAATAACCTGGCAAGAAAACAGTGTTTCCACTCCCATCATTTTTTAGGCAAGCAACATCAGGCATGTTTTTTTTTTAAAGTGCTAACTGAAGGATGATTTTTCACCACTATTTTTTGTGGAAGCAAGCAGGCTTGTTAACTGTGGTGATGTTTTTAATGGTCCTATGATCTCCTTGTGTCATTATTGCTTGATCTATCTGTGTCTAAAGGATTATTTTGTTGAAAAACTTACTATGGATCTTGTGTTTAGGGCTGATTTTATATGCATACAAGCATGTGTGTGAAATTGTATGAAAAGAAGGGACACAACTGTTAAGATGCTTCTGTTTTTGCCTTTTGACTCTGCGTTATAAAATAGAAACTGTAGCCTTGAATTTCCATGCTTTAATGTGGCTGGCTTCAAAGAGAAATTTCATAATCAAGAGCAGCTCAGCTACAACTATTCTACGGCGTGCATCTGTGTACTCCCTCTCCTACAAGTTCCTGACTCACCTTCTGTCATCCCCCTGCTTCTTCCTGCGGGACTGCTGCTCGCAGCCCTCACCTCCCCACTGTCCCACCCAGGGGACGTGTGCCGTGCTCTCTGCCACCCCTTGCTGCTGTTGCGAGGCCAGCCACAGCCCTGCTGTCACCCACACTGTCCTTGCCTCCTTCTCCTACCCAGTGGCAGTCACACACACACGCACAGTGATGCTGGCAGCACCTGGCTACCAGCACCAAGTCTCATCCCTTCTACCAAAGTCTCATGGTCACACTGCCTGGCGTGCTTGCTGCAAGTGACCAGCTGCACTGTAGGGGATTGTTAATCCTATGCTGAGCCTCTGCCTTTCACGTGTGGCTGTCGTGGGTCTCTGAAGGGTTATAGCCAGCACGCCAGTGTGGTGGTAGTGCTGTTGTTGAGTCTGCAGTGTCAGCCCAGCACTGCAGGTATGGGGAGAAGTGGGTTTTCCCCCATTTTAGTTTAACAAAGGCGTGTGGGGCTGCTGGGCTTGCAGCGGCTCGGAGCTGCAGCTGCCCAGCATATCCAGCTCCTGCAGGGCTCCTTGGGAATGCAGAGCCTTTTCAGCACCAAGTCCACAATGGCCAGTTTGTTGTATTAAGTCGAGGCCAGGAGGCTGAAGTTGTATAGATAAAAGGAACAAAGTGCCTTATTCCAGGTGGGTCCCCCACATGAAGTTGGCTGTCCAAAATCACCTCGTTCTTTGAACAGAGACTAGGGAAGGGGAAGACAGAGCACATTTTAGGGCCACTCGGGAGCCCTTTAGGTGGGTTGTGGCCATTTAGTCTTCAATAAAACATGAACGCTTGTGCTTGCCATGGCAACCCCAGTGGCACACAGTGCATGCGCTGCCTCTGAGGCCGTAACGCAGGCAGACCTCTGAGACTGCCAGCGCTGTAACACAGGCAGCAGAGCAGCCAGGTGATCCCCGCAGAAAGTCTCACGAACACGCAGAAGGAGATGTACAAGCAAACAGCCTTGCTTCAGGAAGTGGCCGTGTTTTCCCAGCATGGGTGCAGGAGGTGGCACAGCATGCTGCCGGGTGCCGTGGCTCTGCTGATGTGTGCTGCTGAAAGGGGTGGTGCGTGTGGTGGGATGGTGGTGGGGAGCCAGCACCACCCCGAGTGCCCTGCCAGGGACCCCCGTGTGTTTTCCTTAATCCCCACTTAACCTGCAGAAAGAGGCAAACTGTTTTGCAGTGCCTCTGTTCCTCAGGAGGTCTCGGGGATGTTTAACATCATCTTCTGTGACGTTCTGTGCTCTTACCCCTAGGGCTCCCCTACGATAAGCGGGTTTGGATCCGAGGCACTGCTAGATCGGCCTCCTGGAAAGAGGGTGCTCCGACTGGTAAAACCTGAAACAAAATGTTTATTGAGGAAGTATTAGATTAGTCACAGATTACTTATGATTGTCAAGTATTATTCATCTGTAATAAGAGTGAATTCTTCACTCAAGATTCATAGCAAAATAACATTATTTTTCAAATAGAAGTAATTTAAATTGAAGTAAGACCTTCTAATACCACCATCTGTACAAGTAAATTACTTTCAGAGTAATTAAATATGCATATCTGGGCTGTGTACTGTACTGATGAACCAAGTTTTATGGATGCAATATGCTTATAAATCCCTTAGGTATTAAAGATGAAGAATCCATGGCATTTTGCATTCATATAACCATGAATAAGAAAAAAATATTTTGTCTGTTGCATAATTTTGGGGAATATATTTTTATTAACTTTTCCTAGTTAATTAATATTTTTGCCAAATAGCAAATATGATCACCATATTTATTAGTTTGACATTTCACGGGGGCTTAAAGCTCCATAAGATATTTTAATGTTGTATGTGTCTGAATTTATGATCGTGACACACTCACTTATCTTCTGCAGGTTCCCAGGAAGCAGAGCAATGCAGTGAAACTGAAATCATTATGTTGACTGAATTCGTTACCACTGGACTCGCCCCACCATGAAATAGCACTGTGCAGCCAATTGGGATTCATGGTCACAGCCCTTTATTGGATCATCAGGGTTTATAGTCCATAACAAATACAAATACAGAAAGGAACAATAACAGTATGATACATCTGACCTATTATCCCACCTTACCAGAATCTGTCCGTATCGTGAGTACCAAAATAGCGACCAGCTGAATGCTTTCTGAGGGCTTTCTGTTATACAGACGAACGGGAGAGTCATGTATGAAATGGAAGCTATGTCTCCAAATACAGTGCTCTTGGTGCGGTCTTGAATGACTAAAAGCCATCCTTATGCATACAACATATTGTTTGTGATTTTTTAAAATAGTGGTTTGTAGGGAAGCTTGGAAGCTTTGCTTGAAGCATGTGAACACTGCAGAAATATTTGGTTAGAGAAGTAACTGAAGTCAGTTCTGCAGAGTACTTCAGAAGAAATCCTAAATCCCAGCAGATCACCCTTTTCAAAGAAGCAAACGTGACTGTCTACCTGTCATTAAAAAGGTATAAAAATACACAGTCGGCACAACCTCTGTTTGCAAGTCAGCCATTCTGCTACACAACATGGCTGATCCTCATGCATTTTGTCAATCTAATGTTTCTTTTGAAACATATGGAAGGTCTCTATAGTAGAGAGATTTAATCTACCTATGGCACTTTCACAGTTATCTGTTCAGGTTAATCTTGGGAGGCTGGTAATAGATATAGGATGTTAGATCAATTCTTTCTGTACTCCAATGGTAAAATAAAAAACGGTGATCTGAAACTCAGATAAGCAGGGAATCATGAGGGCTTGATTCCTCTTCTCTAAGCCTTGTACTAACATGTATGAACTATCTAAGACTTGTACTAACACGTAGGAAACAGCAAGATGTGTGTCCTAAAGGTCATGTCTTTGGGAGCTGTTTATGTATATTTTAGATCATATTTCATGGTAGATGGAGGTGCATGTTTATATGCTGAAGCAAACAAATAGAAATGTGTGTGCCAATTGACAATCCTGAAGTTTTCCAAGTTTGAACAACATAATTTCTGATCTAGTATAAGGTAAGTTTGGTGAAAGATTCAGTTAAAACTGGTCTGATCATGCACATGTATTGTATCGGAGTTAGCCACTCTCTGCATGTGCTGTCTAATGTTTGGATCTTTTCTTTGGATGTCTTGTCACCTTTGTCTTTCTCAACCCCAGATCATGCCCAGCCTGCAGATCCTAGTGCCTCTGCTTGCTTTGTTTGCAGGCTTTCATTTTCCAGAACGATCACGGAAAGACTAAATGGTGTTTTTTTTTTTTTTTTAATTTTATTTTATTTTTAGCAGATTTTTCTAGCAGAGTTGAGGTTTGAAAGAAAACGAAACAGGAATTTGGACGTGGATGTGCTGTGTGAGTCCTTGGGAAACATGCTTTGGCAGATAGCTGTGTCGAATTGCTCCTAGGAGGGCTGTATATAAAAGACTTATATAGTACTCCTGAGCAGATCTGATTTCCAGGTCAAGGTTTGACCCATAAGAGACAATAATAGTTATTGCTTTAAAGCAGTGGAGTACAGGCTGGAATTTATATAATAACAGCTTTTGTACAGGAAAATATGCAAAAGAAATTCTACATATTCAAAAAAAGGAAAATGGAAAAGTGGATCTTTATTTGGTTTCTGAATGCTTGTGTGTGTGTGTGACCAGTTTGCCATGTTCAAATCCAGGTTTATGATAAAACATTTTCAGATCAGCACTGTTAGGGTAATGTAGCACAATTTCTAATAATTTGGAAACTGACCTTCCAGTGTGTTTTGAAATACTACTGTGGGACAAAGATATTAAAATCTTTAAAATCTGTCTTCCTGTGTCATGGATGCTTCGTGCTCAGGATATGGTTCTCACAGAGGCTGGAGCATTATTTTCCATACCCTTTCCCCCCCATTTAGCTTCTAGCTACTTAGACAAAATTGAGTAAAGAAGCCTTTACCTGAGAACCTTTTTACTGGTTGCCATGCTTTTAAAGCTTTAAAAGCTTTTGCTGAAAAGGTACCTATTTTCTTATCACTTTTTTTTTTTTTTTTTTTTTTTTTTTTTTTTTTTTTTCCTCGAGAAAAAGGGCATCATTTGAAGTTCTTTTTTGGCAGCTGTATTTCATCATGATACATTATGTCAGGGCACATCAGTCACATGAGATTTTATGAGAAAAAAAACATACCCTTTTTAGATGCCCCTCTCTGCAGCTCCCTTCAAAACATGGTGTTTTTTCAAGAAACTCTTCAACTATCAACAGCATTATGATACTTGAAACATCGTGGGTGTAATGGCTTCATCTTACTCAATTATATAAATGCTACTTAAAGTAGGAATGTAGAATGTAATGTGGTGAATTTAGTCATTCTAAAAAAAAATTGACCATTTTCACCTTTTACTGATGTTTACTTTTCAGTGCTGGGGAAGGGCTTCTTCTCTTCTGTAACCAGACTAATCCTGTGTTGTTCCTTATTTTACCATAAAATGAGAAACATTCTGAATTCAAATGAAAATGAGGTACCTTGATGCAAGTGGGCTTCAGGTGTCGCACACTAAGCATTGTACATTTCTATTTGCTCTGATCCTCTAGCACACATAAGATTTCACCTCTTCACCTTTGAACAAGATTGCACTAACTTTGATCTTTTCAATTTTGTTCAACTCCAGGGAAGGAGCAGCTACTTGAAACATGTTATCATTTAGATGTTCAGAGGTTCTTTTTTTTTTTTTTTTTTTTTTTTTTTTTTTTAGGAAAAAAAAAAAAGGAAGAAAAAGAAATAAAAAAAAAAAGAAATTGAAAGCTGTACCATGAAGTAAAAGCTGTAGATTTTTAACTTGAGCATTAGCTTTTGTAGCTAGCATGTTATGCTTTAACAGCAGAAACTCTCTCTCTCTATAGAACAAAATAATTTGTTCTATGTGTAGAATAAAACAATAAAAAATGCAGATTTTTAAAGCAAACAGAATTATTAAACGTGTAAACATTTATCCACAGTAGTGTTACAGCTATCCTTTTCCAGGTCAAAGCATAAGCTTTGTGTTCCTGCTTCTTTCCTTATGGTCTCAGTCTGTTATTTGAGCCTCTGTACTACTGTGATATTAATTCATGATACTGACAGTTAATCTATTTTTATAACTGTTATTATCTGAGCAAAATAACAAACTAGGTTCTTCATTTTCTCTTCAAGTCTGAGAACATATAACAGTGGGAGCAAAGTTAAAGTATGATATTTTCAAGAACTCACATGGTTTAGCAATAGTTCTTATAATGATTGTCACCATGTGTCAGTATAGTAGCTCTTTTTCTTTTCCTATTACAAACCAAATTTTTCACCTAAATACCTGAAAATGTAAATTAAGATGTCCCATTTCAAATTCCCATTCGCTTTCTGAAGAGCAAAGTGGCTGTAAGGTCCAGGAAGTTTCATTGACGTTTATATGTTAAAGATGACCAAAGCTTGCATTTTTGGTCATTTGCTCCTTTTTCTTCTTATCTGTTTTGTTCAGACTTGTGTTGTTTTATCCCATGTCTTCTCTGCTGAGGCTGCAGTTCTTCAGGGGTGTTCACTGTAAGGAGCTTTTTGTGCCCATTGTACCAGTCAGTTGTCAGATCTTTTTGTTTTATTTTGAGGTTGACTTTGCACAATCGTGCAAATAGGGACAGTTTCCTTCTTCTAGGACGTGCTGCTTGTTGAATTCCCTTCCATTGACAAGCTGTTGGAGACAAGTTAATGCCACGTTAATTTACTTTAACATCTGATTCTTCCTGTCTATTCTAAGGGTTGCTTAGACAACAGATCATCTCCTAAATGGTATCTTGTAAAAGGTCTAAAGTCCATTTTAGACCTCTAGTGAGCAATTACTCACTATTGATTTCTGGGGGTAAATACGACAAGCTGAAGTTAGAGTTGGCTCCCGTTATGTTGCCCAGGTGCTCAGTGCTGCAGTGCCTGGCCAAAAATCATCTGCAAGTGAGACCCAGACTATCACTTGCAGATCTCAGGGCTCTCATATCTCATTGTCTGCTGGCTGCAGCTCCAGGTTGTCAGTGGGTATAGGAGCAAGCTCTTTGTAGTGTCCTTCTAAAAGGCTGCTGTGGGGAAGCACCCCCAGGAAGCACTGGCATTCCCTGGGCACTCCAGCAATGAGCACTGGTGATAAAGGCTTATAATTTTGGGGTGGTTTTGAGGTAGATATCTCTGACCAGGTTCAATGGGCATCATTCTACTCTACAGAAATAGTATTCAACTCTGTTTCCATTTCCTTAATTTTTCCAGAAAACAGCCAAAACAATTTTTTCAGTCAAAACTGCAGGAGACACTTAGAAAAGAAATTACTCATAACAACATAACTTTTTTTCTTTTTTTAAAGTAATATATTATAATACTAATTTTGCTAAGTATATGCAGGATAGTATGTAGGACAATATCTATCTTAAAGTCACTATTACCTAGATTTTTTTTTAATAGTAGTTGGTAGTTAAAAGCTGTCCTTATTGTATTGAGGAAGTAAAATCCACACTTGTTAGGCTCTTATTTCATCCTCTTTCCTCTAGCCTCACCTTTTTGGCCCCACTAACTTTCATGTCCATAATGAACTCCATTTAGCTTCCCTGCAGTAGGACCTTGTCTTTGTTAATCACTGACCCAGCGACATGAAGCTGCATAGGAGAGCAGATTTTTTTTTTCTGAATTTTCTGTACTTCCTTCAGCAGTTGTAACTTCTAAGAAACTGCAGAACAAACAAGTATAAAAGATCAGGTAGATGGCCTGAAAAAGTAATGTTTAAAAAGATGTCTCATTCATTGTACTCAGTTTTCTGCTAGCTGCTGACTGCAGACTGACAGCTGAAATCTTAGAAGGAGTTAATGAGATTAGGTCTTTGGCGATTGATTGCTCGATGCTGTCTTCTCATTCAGTGATGTCAGTCTTTTTTTTTTTCTTTTTACTTCTTCTCAGCAACTGCCTATGAACTTCTCATGGAGATCAGCTGGGACCTTGCAGCAGAAATCTCATTTAAAACAACTGGAAATGACTTCACCTTGGCCCACATCTCAGCGTAACAGCCATGTCCTCCTCCTCCAGCCCTGCTGTGAGTCAAAGGCATTTTCTGGGCCATTACTTTTCTGTGCCAAATGACCTCGAGCAGCTTACTGCCACCCCGTCTTTGCTTGGCTCAGCGTGCACATCTCTCTTGCTCTTTATAAACACACACACATGTACTCTCCTTAGAAATGTACCCTTTTCTTAAAAGCTGGAGGTACAAGTCCCTCCTCAGGCAATATGATTCACACATTTTAGTTCATAAAAGCCAATAGTACTTCTGCATGTTCTTGATTGTGAGGATTTTTTCCACCTGACCAAAAAAAAAAAAAAAAAAAAAAAAAGCTGTGTCAGATATGTGGTACTCAACTACTAGTATATTTCTTAGGACCGATTCATTTCTGCCTGTACTTGCATAGCAAGTGCAAATCAGGTGAAAAAGTAGAGCAGTACCAATTTGTACTTGCTTTGCAGGGATATAAATGGTGGGAAGCTTTGCAACGAGGAGGAGAGTCAGCCCACCATGCCTCTCAGCGAAAACACAGCAGAGTTGGAGAAGCCTGGCTTGGACTGGTGTTCTTCTCTACTGGAAAAAGCTGAAATGCTAATAGAGCTTGTGGTCTGCTTCAGGTCAAGTGAAGGTTATCAGACTGCTGGAAACCATCAGTACTTTCCGGGGAAGTGCTGTGATGTTCCGTAGGATGCTGCAGAGACAACATGTTTTGTTATGTGGGGAATCTCTGCTAGGGAACGAAGAGCAGGCTGAGTGATGGAAGAGAGAAAGGGGAGAGCAACGGTGTCAGGGGAGGCAATGTGCTGGAAGATGCTATGGGGCAAAATAGCCATCTTTTGTTTCATCTTTTTGCATGTTAAACATCATGGAGATACTCCCATGAAATGAAGTTGTTTGCTCTGTGTTGAGCACCAGCTTAGATTCGAGCACAATATGAAAAGAAGACAGTTAAAATGTGGGGAGAAGGCAATACTGAGAGCTGCACACTTCCTAGCTGATGTGATGGACCCACTCCTTACATTCAGCAAGGTAACAGTGCACATGTAACTTAATAGCAAGTCCTGCTAAAATAAAGAGGGCTATTTGTGTGTATAAATACACGTGCGTGCTAAAGTGCTCTGCTGGGCTGGGGCCAGGATGCTCAGCAGTGTGCAGGCTGAACCCTTCCAGATGTCTCTAAAGACAAAATGAAAAGAAAGCGACAGTCAGTCCTGCTTATATGGAACCCAATCCAGCTTTTAAAAGGCTACTTTTGATAATGAGGTATTTTGTGTACTGTGGCAAGATGTGAATTATAAACCCACTAATAATAATGTAGTTCAGTCAGGGTAGCCTTGAAATTAGACCCCTAACAGAGAGGTTGCACTGCATAATGATAGTACAGTACCATTTGTTTCAACACATTTAGCACCTCAGAATGGGATTTTTTTTGTTACACACCAGATGTTCTAGTGACCCAAGCATTGACTTTAAAGAAGACACAATAGAATAGTGTGTCAAGGTCAACAGCACAAATTAATCTATATTATTGTGCTGTCATATTATACCGTATGCCACATATGAGCAAGATCTATGGTTAGGACTTTCCTTTCATGCAACTATTTTTCTGTGTGGGTGGGGGTGCTTTCAGTATAGAGATCTTGATCTTTCCAAACCCTTAAATCCCCCTGAAAGAACTCAGATTCTTGCTTTGATAGTTTAAATTGTAAACGTAGCATCCTTACAGAGGGTGAGAAATGTGTAGGAATGTGACTGTAATTTAGCAGAACTGGCAAGAGACCGCAACACCGTGGAAAGCATGTTTTTTCACTGCAAATTCAGCATTTAAAGACTTCAAAAAATGATCAGTGTACCTTGGTTGTCTGTATCTTTCTCTTGACTTAAAAATGTTATGGGGGAATAAATGAATAATCATTTCCAAACATTTGAAGTAATGGCTTACCTCAAGTAGATGCTTTTGTCTCCATGAGTCCCCCGTATCCCTCCTTTTCACTGCCCTGTGACTTCTAAGCTATTGCTGCAAGATGGCAGGATGTCAATGCCCCCAAAATTGAACCTGTGATTTGTTTTTCTTTGATTTATGGGCTTGTAGTCAATAAACTTTATAAAGGAAAGTATCAGACTGAGCAATCAATCAAAGATAAGCAGATTCTTGTCCTTTAAAAGCATTTCACCCCAGTAAGCAAGGGCCTCATTCATCTTTTACAACCGCTCTTGGAGCTTTCAGCTGAGAAAGGACTCGCTGCTGACTACAGCCAGTTCTGCTGAAAAGTCCTCTGTTGTTGCATTTGAACTGAGATTTTTTTAAATTCGTTGCAGCAGTATGCTTTGCTTCTGTATTATTTGTGATCTCTAAAGGGTAGATTGTTTACATGTCGTTACTAAAGGTAGATCTCCTGGCTGTGTAGTGAGGAAATGCTTCTGTTTTTAACTGTCAGGCATGAGCTGTTGTTTTGCAAAAATAGTGTTCATTTTCTTTGTTTTTTGACAAAACAAAACATAAAAAGAGTTCCCATTTGTTCTTTTAGTAGTATGTGAATTTCCCTTTGAGTAAAGCAAATGTTATCCTGCATGTTTTGCTTCTCTGAAGCACAGATGGTGTGCATATGCAGATTGGTGATTTTCTAATCAATACAGTGACACTTGGGAATATATGTAAGTATCGTAATAATGCATTAGTCAGGAGTGATGTTGTAACACACTGAGATCATACACATAAATCTAAGACACCATGTCTAGACACCCCAGGGAAGATGGCATGCCATGGGTTAGAGCAAGCATTAAGGAAGTGCAATATTTCAAATATGATGGGAAAATAATGCAATTTGCAGACTTTAATAAAACCATTGGGGAATTAATTTCACTAAGGGTACACTCTCTCCCAAAACATCCACGTTCCTAGGTTTGCTTCATGGATAATCAGAACAAGAGACACTTTACCTGCTATCTCAGGCATAAACACAGTGCAATATCTATGAATTGTGCTGTATCTTTAATGTGCTGAATATGAAAATAATCCCTTTATAGGTAGTGTTTTAGCAGTGCAAAACTACATTATGCAAACAATGCACAGATAGCATAAACCTTGGAGATTCAGAATTTGAAGAGCTTATAAATTAATCTCATAAGTGTTGATTTGAGCATGTTCAGGGAGTGTGCTCAGCTGTAAAACTTGACCAAACTAACCTTCCCAGTTTTAATTATTAGCTTTTTGATGATCAAATATTAAATGAAGATATGGGATTTATGACTCATCTGCATGTATAGGTTTTCTTTCTTAGAAAATATATATCTTTAAAAAAATATTTGCAGCCTTTAGTTATTTTGTTGTTTCTCTATAGGTCTTGTCATATAATTTTAATCAGCCAACCTCTTTTTAAATATTTGCCAGTTGATAACTACTCACAAGCAAGTAATTTGCAGTACCATGCCAGGAATGTTGTGATAAAAATGTCAATTTAAACTTGGCCAAGGATGACAATCATAACTATTTCCAAGTGGGAAACTTGAATGGAATACATAACACAATAGTACTTTTTGCTTTCTGCTCCTGAAATATGTGCTGGAACTCAAGAGGTTCCTATAGCAATAACCCTCACAGTCAAAACTCCACTTAAAATTTGGCTGCATTGGTAGCTTCATCAGCCTCATCATCTCCTGTCATGTGAAAGGCTGATCGTAGAAAATCTTTAATACATCTGAAGATTTTCAATTAAAATGCAATCAAGTCAAATGCTAGCTGTAATCAGTCCTATTAATTCTGCAGCTATAGAAATTAGTAAATGAGGGAGCTCAGGTTTTGCAAATAGTGACAAAGATGTCTGTCCTATCTGAACTCTGTTTCAGAAAATAAGTGGTGCATGCATTAGCATGGAGTAAAACCAAACATTTCAGTATTTTTCCCTCCCCTCATCACCGTGTCCCTCTCTGCTCTGTAAAGACGCTGATCCATAATCCTGTGCTTGGTCAATAATATGAAGTGAAGATATTTTGAAACCAAAACCTGAAGCATGGTAGTTTTAAGTGTAAGTGGTATTTTAAAATGCACGGGAGATTGCTGGGCGAGGTAGCAGAGCTGCAAAGCCTCTCAGCAGATAGACCTGGAGATAGCCCACCTCCTTCAGAGGGTGGTAAAACACCACTTACGCTTAAGCTCTTCACAATTCAAAGTTAGGTTTCATATTCTAGGGCCTTTCAGGAAATCAGAACGGGCCTCAGGGCTTGTTCAGGGGTAGAAATTTCTCTGCAAAATAATAATAAGGAACGGCTTTCATGAATCTCCATGGAGATTTCTTTCCTGTGAGCATCTTCCAAGGCCTTTGCCACAGTCAGGGCAGAATGTCTGTTATTAGACCGATCCTCCTATTGTCCTCTGCCTTTTCCCATCCAGCTGATGCTACCCAACTATTATTATTATTCTTTATTATATATTCATTTGCACAGTTCTCATTATATAACTGTGGAGTGTCAGTAGCACATTAATGATCATTCTTTAACCTTATTTTTGCCCTCAAGAAATGTTCTCTAGTTTCTTCCTCTTTCCTTTACCTTCCCTCGCTCTGGCACTTGATCTTTGTTGACTCTCTGCTGTGTTTCTGTTGGTACTTCATCCATGGTGATTACTGTCATCCTTCATAACACCGTGTTCTGAAGTCCACTTGCTTTAATCACTATCACTTAAGAACGCGCTAATATTTTAATTTGGAGATGGTTTAGCTGATACCAGTTCGTTAGAAGGAAATTCTTCACAGTGAGGTTCAATACATGTAATCCTCGCTATTTTCTAGAATAGGAACCAAATCCTAGATTCTTCTTTCTTACGGGAGCTACTGTAGTCCAATTTTAACATTATCTGCCTATTAGATTGATCTTCGTAATATATGGGTTGACTACATTCTTGTTTATATGGTCCTGGCTGCATCCCACCATGCTGCTCTTCGATGCTACACTTGTCATGGAGATCTGCAGCAGAGGAAGTTTGCATAAGGCTTACCTTGTCTTCTAGTTAGGTACCCACATGCGCTTTGGATTAGAAGCCTCTGTGGATCCAGTTCTCCTGCTCTTGAGGGTGTTGCCCTCCAGACAAGGCTATCAGATCGGGCTCAGCTGGGGACAGTCCATGATGGTTGGTGGGAGGCTCTCAGTGCTTCCCTGCTACGTTGCCCATGCCCACGGAGCACGTGGCCTTCACCTGATGGTCAGGGACATCATTAAAGCTGGTCATGAAGAATGTCTTGTCATCCTGCAGGAATATCAAGCGCTGGACAGAGCACTCTAACCTTGCTTGACCTTTCACTGGGCTATTTGACTAAATAGATGAATGGGAGTTTTATTGGTGTTTCTCGACCTAGATCTTTTACGTGGCAGTTGTGTCTATCTAAATAGACTAATGCCTTACATTCTGAAAATCAATATAGCTTTATTTTAAAAAAGCTAGAAATGTATTTTATTGTAGTTGTTGTTTTAGGCCTACTATCACATCCTATAAATAATACTGTGTGTGTGTTTGTTTTTTTTTTAGCCTGGAAAACCATTTAATTTCTGAATTGCCCTAACTCGTTAGTCAAATACAGTTCTTAGGTAAGTGCAGCCATGCTTTTCATGCATTACACCTCTTTTGTCCTCCATGTATATATAAAACAGGGATAAATGAGTGCAGAATGGGGCCTTCTGTGCTTACACTGCACTTAAAATTTCACTTTATGTATTTTTTCAGACTGGGGTTTAACTGACAAATACAAGAAAGCAAAATCATAGCAGATTGTGTTATTCTCATTTTACCTCAGATAATGCAGATGTTATGGGACAGTGATGAGAATGTCTAACATTAAGCAGGCCTTAAACAGTGTTATATGAGTTACTATGATTAGGCTAAAAGTTAAAAATAGATTTTATGTTTCAGTCTCAGATATAGTCTTTTCCTGGTTTCTCTCTCTCACTCTTTTTAATACTGGGAATATGAACACTGCTATCTTTGATGTTCAGAATAGAAAATTTTAAGAGAAGGTAACAAAATAATAATATTCAAGATGGATCATTGCTCCATCTGTTGTCTGCTATGTTTGACACAACTAATGTTATACTGCATGTGCAACTGTAAAGGACCAGGAGACCAGTGCAGTGATGTTTCTTATGGCTGCCCTCTGAGACATTTGTAAAGGCACTTTTAAGTATAGCTTCTGCCACTGTTGACATTTCCTTGCTGTGTGTTCCAGACTTCCGTACCAGTCTTTTCTCAATTTTCACTCTGAACACATGCAAAAAATTAAGTAATCCAGTTTTCAAAATAAAATCCAATGAGACAGTATTTTAAAATACATTCCTTATTATCTGGCTCTATGTTAAAGTTTTAATGTAAGTCTTTGGATTGCATGGTAATTAAATGTCCATTTAATCTGTTTGTGTATAGGACACGAAATCCTCTTTTGAGTGTCTTATAGCAAGCATTTTGATGCTTCGGGTGCTGAATAGTGTATCTGGAGTCTGACTCTCTCTGGAAGAACAGACTTGATTCATACACAAACTGAGATGTGATGGGGGGGGTTTAAGGTTCATTTTTTTCTATGCTAGCCTTACACAAATGCAACCAAGAAAGCAATTGTTACATTTCTCTGTTGAACTGGCATGCTTGTTTGTGTATAATTACTTGCAACTAGCTTTTTAATATTTACTGTTATTTGCCTGTCTTGGTTAGTGAGGACAAAATGTCAGATTGCTCAACTGCATTTTATGTGGGAGGAAAATAGGAGTTACAAGAAGGTCAGTGTGACTTTTTAAGGAAACAACACAGAGAAGCTAAGCAACTTCAGTCACTAGTTAGAGAAATTCATGTATAATATTGTTTTCTGAAAATACAGCATCATCTCATAGCTTTTAATAGACTGTCTTCATGAAAAGTACATAAGCCTGTTTTGTATAGAAACTAAAGAGAAAATATGCATTTCTTCTTGTCGAGGGAATGCCCATAAGAATTTGTGATAGGTGTCTAAATGTGGAGGTAAGTAATAAGCAGGTATTGACTTCTATTGAGATCAGTATCGAGATTTGTTGACCCAAAGAGGTTACAATTGACTGAAGAGTGGGGCAGTAAATCTTCTTATTGACCAAAAAGCAAAAGTCAATATATGTATTATTATAAACATTTTTCTTTTGGTAGAGATAATAAGGGTGGAGTGGTTTAAGACTTTGGATTTATATGGCCATGATAGTGTACAGCTTTTATTATTTAGTCAAAGGTTCTAGAATGCCTGTTTTGTGCACTGCTGGTTTGTTTGTTTTTGTTTGTTTACTTTGTTTTACATTTATTTATTTTTAATACAGCTTCGCCAATCATGTCAAAACAGTAAAGTCTGCATCAACTTTCACATCATAAACCCTTATTCTCATTGTTTTATAACTCAGCCATAAAGATTATTTTCAGATTGAAATTTGGCCTGCAAGCTCTTTGCCTAAGAATCACTTTTTTCCCTGGAAGGGTGAAAGGAATAAAGAAGATCTATTGAACTATTTATTGAATTTTAGAGGAGCAAAAAAGGATGTGTTGTGATTTTTATATAATTCAAAATTTAGAATATATTCTTTATTGAATATTATTTTCTACATAAAGCAACGATTTACTTGACTAGAAAGGAGGAGACTGCAAATATTCTTTCAGTGCTTTCAAACACTTGTGAATATTAATCCAAGCTTTATAGTGTAAACAAGTATTTTTATGATTCTTATTTTTTAGTCCATTCAATTATGGTCTGTTGAGTGCATTATATGTTGGGTTATTGCTTGGAAAAATAAAGAGGCAGAGCACAGAAGAAAACAGAAATCCATCCAGCTCAAAGTATTAAACCTATTAATTAAAATCATGTATAAAACATACTCAGGGTGACTGAAGAAATAAGTGTTGAATTACTAGTTTGTAACATTTATATCTGTTAAGATCTTGGCTGCTGGTAGAAACAGTCCTTCAGCACCTCCAAAAGTCTCTAACAAAAGCCATCTCTAGTTTTGCACTGTGGAAACCATCTGCCTCCTGCCTTCTTTTACAAGACCCTCTTATATTTCTGTAGGATTCATGAGCTTCAGCTAAATTAGGGCACTTTGCTGAATCTCTTTAGCAGCCCAGGCTACAATAAACACATCAAGAATATTCTCTGCTCTTTACACTGGCTTGCTGTGAAATTTCAGAAGAAACCAGAGCCTGCATTCCTCACAGCCCTTGGTAGTGGGAGCAGTGCAGAAGCAGCCCTAGGGATGGCTCCTGGAGCAGAGTGGCACAGTTTGTGCCAAGAGCAGAGCTGCCTTCTGCACAGGCCAGAGAGGGACAATGACCTCGTCCAGAGCCTCAGCCCAAGTTCTGTTCTGCTCCCTGCTGAGAATTTCTTTTCCAAAGTAAGCATTTTCCTGGGGGCGTATTGGGTTTTAAGGAAGAGCAGCATCTCATAATGTTTTGACACCTTCTTGCAGTTGTTTCTGTCTATTGACTATAAGAAGTTCAAATCGGTTTCCATTTTCACTCCATTACAAAGGCTGTTGATTAAAATCCTACGTAGCCACAAAGGGTCCACCAATGTATTCAAACCTACTGAAACGTCATCCATTTCTGTTCATAAGACAGTTTCCACCCTTCCTGTATGAATATGCACAAGTTAACGTCTGCCTGTTGGTACCGATATGATAATGGTGGCAGTTACTGATACAGATCATTAGATGGAAATAAAGGATCTCAACTATGTTAATGGTGGAAAACATTTGAATTCAGTAGGAACAGGTCTGATGATATCAAATGAACCTTTAATACATCAAGCTTTCGCATTGTCACATTCTGGGTTGTAACTTCTTGGGGAGAAGCAGATTTTTATTTTCATAAATTTTGTATTTTTGTATCAGAAAATCAGATGCTTTTTGGTCTATAAACAGTCTAAATGACTTTGTTATGTCTGCTGGTCTCCATGTAAAACATGTTTATAGCAAGTGAACTGTAAATCAGCTTTGTGAAGTAAATGGGAAAATCTATTTATGATGGCATACATCCTCCAAAACTAAAGCAGAGTAACTCCACTTCTTCTGAATGAGATATACCTTTTAAAATATTATAGAAAATAAGCACGATATTAACAGATAATAATAAAAATATCTGTTGAATGGCTAAACAGTAGGTCGAATGTCCCAAGGTTCTTTTCTAATATGAAAATAACATTTCTGTGGCTTTTCCCAGGAGTACAACATGACCTGCTTTGGGCATAATGAGCTGTTTTTTGTTTACAGCACAAGGTAGCATGGTATCGGAGTAGTGCAGCGCAGATCCAGAGCCTGGCTTTTAGAGCAAATGTGCAAAGATGGGTCTGTATGGGATTTATTAATTAGGTGTTCACAAAGTCAGCCAGATCGTGATTGTTTTGATCATAATTTGCTCTTTCTGAACTTTCACTGTTCAAAAAGAGCTTTCCTTAATCTAGAGGTGTGCTGCTCTCACCACTGTTTGCCAGAGTGTGATTAATAGTAAAATAATGTTGTCAGACAAACTTAAACTGGTAAAGTAACTTACTTTTTAAAAAAGAGATGAGAATAGTGGGTTGCGTGGGTGAAAAATCTTTCCAGCATCACAAGGTTTGTAAGCCCAAAGGACGTTTTTATTATAGTCAGTGGGGGATGTTAGAAAAATGAGACATTGAAGAGCCAAAATGTGATTCTAGCTGATTCTTGATCTTGCAGGGGGAGGCTGTGCTTTTTGATTTCTTCCACGAAAGCAGAGTGCACACCTGTGGTATTACATAAAACATTGCATAATTATAAGGCTAATACCCTGAGCTTTCTCCCTCCAGTGCTGGCCCAGGCCACCTTTAACGAAGGACTGAGTTGTGGTGGCCTTTGCTCAGGTCTGCCTCTGTGACCTGCAGGTGTTCCCATCCATACTTGTTGCCCTTGATGTATGGTTTCTGGCATTGCTCTTATTTTTGTTTTCTGGGGGAAAAATTAATGATGTTCCATTAAAACAAGTTCACCAGTCAGGCCAGGTTGTTGTCTTTTCTTCTCTTCCACACTTGCAGCCTTATTGTATTTAATAGCAAAATTCAGGGCTTTCCTCTCTCTGCTCCTTGTCACTCAGAGGTATTTAAAAAAGGATTTTAATTGTCTATTTTTTGTGTTTAATCCTTGATCCCTTCTGCCCCCTGCCCAAGCTCACTTATTCACTAGAAATAGCAACCTCAGTCCACATTTTGCAGCTCTGGTTTATATTTGTCTTTTGCTTTTGGAGTATAAATGATTGTTCAATTCAGACATTCAAAATTAAAGTGAAGTTGCCAGTGGAAACGGGTGACTCATTATACAATGACTGAGGACAAATAAAAAGGTGCCTGCGTATAATAATCAGAAGATATTGACTTTTGTTGAGGTCAGAATCACAATTTATTAACCCAAGAGGTAAATATTGACTGAAACTTTGGGCAGCTTTTTTTTCCTTCTTCTTTTCCTTGTAGCCCAGAGAAGACAGTAGAGGATTGACTAAATAACTCCATCTGCCTGCACAGTTAGATGGAGACTTCTGCATTTTGCTTGCAGTTTTGTGCTCGTCATTTGTTCTGGCTCTTCCAAGGGCAAAGAGATTTATAGTGTATTTTAGAGGAATATTTAAAATCGTGCTAATTTCTGTTGTTTTGTCATTGATTCTGCTCCTGACAAGTCACAGCCCTTCTCCTGAAGGAGGTTTGGCTTCTGAAGGCTTCTTCAGGTGCTCCAGCGCCAGCCTGGGTGGCTGTCTGCATCTTCTTCTTCCCCAGCCACTTCCTGACCGTTCTGAGCCCATTCTCTGCTGGAAGCATGCCTGTGTGGCAGCAGTCCTGAGCCAAGGCCACTCCTTTTACCACTGACACCTTCTCGCTCTGCCAGCTGCACAGCTATTGCTTCGTATGGCTAAAATGAGCACCCAAAACTGCTGCCCTTGTTGGAAAGCAAGGCTTTGACAGGCTTCCCCCATCTTTGACTTCTCCATCCTGCTGAGGGACTGTAATGTAGTCTCCATCCTCCTTTCTCTTTCCTCAATATTTAATTTTGCTTTTTTTTTTTTTTTTTTTTTTTTTTTTTTTTCTCTCGATGTCCTTCTTGCCCACTGCCCTGTTTCTTTGTTCCTGCATCCTCCTCAGAGGAAGGCCATTTGTTGCTCAGAGCTTGATTTCTATGAGGCAATGCAAAGGCAGGATTGAGTTTCCATGCATTTTTAAACATTACAAAATAAATCCAGTGAGTTTTTAGCAGGTGAGAGCTGCTTAGTGAGAATTGGAAACGTGCTTTGAAAGCAGTTTCTGAACCTACTGAAAAATCCATCTGTGAATAAGGAACTGCAAAGTATTAGTATCAAATTGTTATATGTGAGAGCAAGGTCTTAATTCAGACTTTACCTGTGGATTTCTAAGAAAGCTTCCAGTGGAGGTGTGGGCACCTGTATAACAAACTTAAGCCTAAAAATAAAATTTTCCATGTTATCACTGCAGAGCCTTTAGAATGAACCCACAGATCTCTGAGCACCCAAGAATTGCAGGCTGGAAACCACTGCCACCAGCTGGTTTAATGCTCTGTGAGCTCTGGGAGGATCTTTCCTGCTGAAGCTCATGTTATGGCTTCTTTGGGCTGAGCAACCTGGCCCAAATGGTGACATTGACTGATTTAAGCATTTTAATCACTGTGTAGAGTTAGAGGCCTAACTGTAGATGTTGCTTCTTGGAGACTCCAAGTCTGTACAGAATACTTCCCAGTGACTGACTTGTGTCTGGTGTAATGGAGCCTGCTTGACCTGATCCAGAGACACCCATTATCTTCACAGATGAGGCTCATAAAACACTTCTGGACTCAGACCAAAGTAAAAGGGCCAAGGGAAATGGGTTTAAAAGCCTTAGCACATCTCCCAGTGGACTCAGCAGTCCACATTGCAAAATTTATATGCATAACTTTAAATAGTTGGCAACTTTAGGAAGCAGAGCAAAGAGCAAAGTAGAGCTACTTTAGCTGATTATTTACGAGGACCTTTTGTCTCAGATGCTTCTGTAAAGAAAAATCTCGGCCATTCAGTAGTTCAAATCATTACATGCTAAAGCTAAAATAAGCTGTTCCTTGCTCTAAACGAGGATCACACATTCACTGCCTATTTAGCAAGCACACTTTCTGTGTTTTTAAATTTAAATGATTTGTCTCCCTTTATTTCCCAATGCTCTGATGAAGACTCTCTCACTCCCCAGACTCTGCTACTGCTCAGTTGCCCTCTAAGTATTTTGTATGAAAGGTCATGGTCTCACAATACTGACTCCTCACAGAGTTCAACTGGCTCTCTTTTGTAGGATAAAGCCATTCCCCATCTCCACAGCAAGGGAGATCCCCTGGCAGCAAAACAAATGTGGTTAGTTATGTGTGGCATGAACCTCAGCTGCACTGGGAGCTGAGCTCCAGATAACGTGTAATGGCAGTGTATATAGAATTACGAGGCTAACCCATCAGCCCCTCTCAAGAAATTTAACTATGAAATGTTTTATTTTGCCTAGGGAAAGTCTACATGGGTCTATCACCTAGTTTTCAGCAAGGTCCAGCACTTCCCCCTCCCCTGTTGCTTGGTAGGATGAATGCCATATAAAGAGGTCAAAAAGACTACTAGTGTCATGCCATAAATCAGTGGCTCAGCTTAGATGAGAGCCCAAAAGGCTCTTGCTCATCTGGTGTAAAGTGACTTGTTCTGCTGCAGTCAACAGAGATCTGACAGCAGTGGATTTGCCCCAAGAGCTTCTGAATTCCCACTTTAGATTTATCTCTCTGGTATTTCAGATGCCACTTTCTCTGCTGTCAATGGGGGAGATTTTATTAATATCCCTCTAATAAATGTTTTTCAGCTGCAGCTTCATAGGGTATCCATGCTGCTCCCCTGCCCGCAGATAATATATTACATATATGTGATTATAAAAATATCAGTAGCCAATTTAGTTTAATTTAAATTTAGATTTTGCCCTAAACAAATACTGATGTGCCCTGTATATTTTTACTGCCAGAGCATGATTTACTAACTCCATTTTGGGGGTTAAAGAGAGCATGACCTTGCTCCATATTAATATTTAAAGATTACCTTGCACATGAAATCAGATGCTGACACAAGTCTCACAGGACTAAGAGGTTTTTAATCTTTTGCAGAAGCAGTGCCATGTTGAAATATGTATTACTACATTCAGAGCAGAGCATGTAACAAATGTCCCACTAGCAGGCATCAGAGACTGCAAATTTCATTCAGTGCAATCTGCTCCACAAATATCAACTTTTTTCTAGAAGGGAAATTGCAATGCCACAAAGGCCGATGCTTGACATCACAGCAAAGGCCAGCAGCATAATCTCAGACATTGCAGTAAAAAGGGTTTGCCATCCTGTCCTAAATGCAGGAGCCATTTAGTGCCCTTTTCAAAGCAATACATAGATTTTACTCTTTCAAAAAGGTGAAAGTTTACTTACATTTTTGTATAAATGCAATTTAGGGCAGTTTAGGAACCATGTGATTTTTGATTTTTACAAGTGCATAAGCCTAAAATATGAAAAACAAACAAACAAAAAACTCCTGATTATCTTTTAATACAGTTCGTTAAAAAGAAAGCTAGCCCTCTTTTAATAGAAATCACAAACAGTTATTATTTAACATAAACGACTGATTTCAAGATATTTTTAGACATTGCTGCCTTCTTAAAAATTAAAACACTTAAGCCTACCTAAATGGTTCTGTGATTCTTAATCTATCAATATTTTAATTCATTTCTGTCCACTATACCTAAGCCTCAGACAAAAATATGAAGTGGCAAGCTGTAGAAGAGATTAATTTCTCATTGCGTTTTGGGAGCACTCAGTTTGTATGAAAATGACATAGATGAGGTCTGATTACAATAGTACCTGTATTTTGACAGTGTTATGGAGGTACTATGGGATTCGAGAAGGACAAGAGAATGGCTTTTCCATTCTCCTTCAAGGTGGGGGACAGAGAGTACAGTTTGATGTTGAGAATGTTCCCGCTCCTGCTCGTGTCCTGTTTCTGCTAGGGAACTGCAGCAAATGCCCAGCTGAATGATGCCTCTAGGAGCTTGCTATAGTGCTAACAGAAAGCAGTGGTGTAGTTTGGAGGTGTGGCTAAAACCTTAGACTTATGTGCAAGTGTTTGAGTATACAGGAATCCAGCCCTGAGGAGTTGGGAGCCTGTGAAGATGACCCTGCACATTCTTTTTAAAATCACTCTTATATTCGCTCAGAAGTTTATATGCAATTACAGTAGACATTCAAAGTAAAAAGAGCTAGACCTATTATTTTGGAGTTATGGAGGCTGTGCTGAAGGATTTGGTGCAAGGAGGTTAAGGCAGTCTCACCTTGGGCATGCAGAGCTGCTTGCCATGGAGCGCTTAGTGCTCCTGGCTCACTGCTCTTGTGGCATTGGCCAGGCTCTTAGAGGTATGGTCATCATAAGCTAGCCCTCGCTTGGCAATTTTCAAAGCAGGGAACATCATCTTTGTTTCCTTTACAACCTCTAAGGTTGTCATCTTCATTTTTCCTCAGCGTGGCCTCCCCTACTCCTTCTTTCTGCCCTCTGTTGCCTCCCTCAGCAGGATAATGAGGAGCAGATGCCACAGAAATGCACACACCTTCTAATTGAGTTAGAACGTGAAAGGGAACGGTAAAAATGGCACAGAAACTTTTGCTTTCAGTGCCTTCCAAATATTTGGTGTTAGTTCAACATAGGTGATCAGCTAACACATTTTCTTCTAAATCTGGTTATCTTCTCAGATTATTTTTTTTTTTTTTTTTGAGACAAAACTTATTAAATGTTTGTTGGTCACCATAAACACAATTGGATCTATTTTATCCTAAATTAGTGTTTCTCTCGGCATGACTTACAACATCATACTGATAAGTCTCAAAACAGATTTTCAGTGAGTCACGAGTGCACCAGGATGGCACGATTCCCTTTACAGAAATAACAACTACAGACACATTAAAATATAGAAAGAATTTGAGAATCTGAAGTTCTTTGCAAAATCTGCAATACTTTTATTATCAACATTGCTGATAGTGCAAGTGGGACTGAATCAATTGATAAGTGTTCTGTCTGGTCCAATGAATTCACTTACTGTTTATGATCCTTTTAGTCACATTTTTACCTGTTTTGTCAGTCCCATTAAATCTCCCTAAATATTCTTGCTGGTTCAGTGCTCTCGACCAGGAAGCTTGTGAGTTCATGAGGATTTGTACAGGATCATGAATGATTCATGAAGTGAGCTTAGAAAACTAAGTTTAACATCTTATTCAATTTTGAGGAAAAAAGAGCATCTTCTCCCATACTTGTAGCAACTTGGCTAAGGAGGAAGTGTCTCAATGTCTCATTTTAAAACACTGAAATTTAGAGCATCTGTTGCCTTTCCAGCTAAACGTCATATCTTCTAAGAAGCAAGAGGAAGTGTTTTAATTTGCTGCCATAGTCAGGCTAAAAACAATGGAATTTTGTTTTTTGTTTTGCTATTGCATGTTACCACATACCTGGCAACATGGCATGGCTGAGGTTTTGGTGTACAGCTGACAGACAGTATCTGGCTATGTTGACATTTCTCCCTCACATTTAATCACATGTAGTGTTTTTCTCTAAAAGCTACATGTGAAATCAATTGGTCTTGTTTTAAATTGTTTATGGTTGATTCTGCAGCAGCATTTCTGTATCTTTCTTAGGACAAGAGAGAGCCTATAAACAGGAGTGTTAGGGGCTGATGCCTTTACTTCCTTCTTTCCCTTGACCTCTCTGTGCTCTGTAATCCTGCCTGGCAGACAGAAATATTGTATTCTTTACTACTTCATTTCTAATGTATACATATGGCATTCATATTCTGGGAACTTACCGTACTATTTTCCTGCTGTGCATATTCCGTACAGATGATGTTTGAGTCTTGGTTTTCGCACCAGTGAAATGGGGATAATTGTGTCTCTTTGATGTGCTGATAAAAGTGCTTTGTGAGAGCTAAATATTTCTTTGTGGAACATGCAATAGTGTGTTTGGAAGATCTGTGTAGCAAGAGGTAGAAGGAGGACAGAGGCATGGATCTGATGCGAAAAAATCAAGACAAAACAGAGAAGGAAGACCATGGCTATTCCCTTGCTGTTCTTTGTCTCCTAGCTCTGCAAGAGGACGAGGATTTTTGCTCTTCTTTTGCAGAATGAAAAGAGATGCCTGCTGAGAGAATAAAACACAATAAACATGAGCATACTACGGTGAAATATATATTTTGCTTGTACAATAGAAATTTTGATCCAGAGCTATAGAAAGTTGAAACGCAACCCATAAATTAAAATCAATTCAAATACTTTTGTTACTAAACCTCTGGGTGTTTTTTGTTTTGTTTTGTTTTGTGCTGTTGTTGTTGTGCTTCATATTTTTTAAGCTGGAAAATTTTTGATCTCTTGGTTAAGAGCATTCTAAGGTGTCCCCTAGGACTCTGAGTTTAAACTGGTCTTGCATTAATTGCAGTTTCTCTGGCTGTTTGTTAGGCCATTGCCATGCTGTGTTAAGGTCTTGATGCTTTTATCTAGCCCTCCCCTATTCTCTGTTTGTTCTTCTGTGAGGATGAGAGGAACCCTTACAGTATGCAAATATATAATGCTTTCTGTGCTTCTTTCTTTAGAGACATAAAAGGATTTTTTAAAAAGGCAAGTTGAATATAAGGCAATAAAGACGTAAATCTTCAGAAGCAGGCAAGCTACACTCCCTTTGCACTTCACAAATGAAGCATGGTTTTTGCAAAGAAAGAGTTTGTTAGGAGAACCACAGAAAGCAGAATTTCCATAATGATTTGCAAAAAAAAAAATCTGTAACACATGGCACCGTATTTCCTTCAGAACTGCAATCCCCTTGGGACCAAATTCTTTACTACTTAATCACTGCAGTAATTAGAGATGATGTTGGCAAGTGTTCATTGAACGTTGTGTCATTTTACATCTTAAAACATTTTGGCATTACTTTCCATTTCCTTTATTCAGTGTATTCTGGCCCATCCACTGGATGATTAGGCACAGCTGGCCTTTTCTTTAGTACCAGGTCAGTTTTGCAATTAAGAACTGTGTTGGTCTGCACTGATAAAAACAGGGACTAAATTGTTCTATTTATGGCTTATGTGTTAATTTTCCACCAAACATTTTTTACAATGGCTTGGACACAAGCGACATGATGTGAAACAAATCTTCAAGCAGAACAGAGAATCCAGCCACAAAAAAATGGCCTTGTTCTGCAAAGAGACTCCAAATGTGGAAAACAGCAGTAGCAAATTGTGAATAAACATCGGTCTGAATGAGGCAGAGCTGCATAGATGCAGAATAACACTGTGGCACCAGACGTGTGTGAGAGGCCCCGGTGATGCTGCCCTGCGAGCAGCATCCCCATAATGCTTCTCCTTCCCACTGCCCAGCATGCACCTGACCGAAGCGACATTGGGTGAAGAGAAAGAGAAAAGGATGGTTCATCGCCCAGATCTGTCATTTAAGAATCTGTTGGTGAGGTTGTGAGGTGGGTTGGTTTTGGTTTTAGTAATACAGTGGTGGTCTGGCTTCTCTGCATTTCAGCTTTGTGCCTGTAGCTGTGACTTCAGAAAAGTAGACAAGAGCCTTCTCACAGAAGATCATAACAGCTGAAAACTGGGTATGTGAGTACCATTCTCTTTCCTAAAATCCAAGTATCATTAACAGCTTTAAACAACTTACCAAGGCAGCGGGGCACAGTGTAAGATCCCTTCACTATTTGTTTGGGTTTAGTCTATCCTTTTACACTTTAGATCTTACATTAATGTTTTGAAAAACAGAGATGATGCGGGACACATCGCATTTTAAATAGCCTTTGATGAAGGGCTGGAGCATTCCAAAGGTTAGATGTGGAGGGTGCAGCCACAGCATGGCTGTTATGGATGCTTCTCCCTGACCCTGTGTGGCTGAGCATCCTTCCAGCCAGGTACACTATCGAACCCCTTGAGGTGGCCCTCACACCTTGTTTGGCTCTTGACCAGGGAATAGTTCGTAGTTTCCTCTGCCAGTCTCATTTTTTACAGGCTGAAACAGAGAAGCTGTAGAATTTAAAGTTCAACTTAAGTGACAATTTGTGGAACTAATGACCTTTTATAGGACAAGGTGGTGGATTGTATTGTCTTTTTAAATGCTTCCAGAGTAGAAAAACACACAGTAAAATTATATGACAAAAATTAAAAAGAAAACAAACTTAGTAACACAAGCAAACAGTAAGAGCCATTATGTTTTTAAATTATCTCTCCACAGCCTGCAAATCTTTGACTCATGCACACTGTGCATCTAGCAAAGGGAAAATTAATATTTTTTTACCACTCAATTATAATTGATGTACTATTATATCGTGTTAGAATGTACAAAAGCTGAAAAGTACACACAAGAAAAAAATAATAAAAAGAGCAGTATGTAAAGTGCAATAGAACTTTACAAAATGCTATTTTCTACACCATCTTTCTCCCTCATACACATCTGTATGGAGAATAATTGAACTGTGCTATCATGGGCTTGAAAACCATGTGTGTATATATTTCTGTATCTGTCTATTTTTAGACACGTTAATGTGGCAGACCAGGACCCAAAGAGGTAGTTGTGGCATAGTGCATGTGCTCTACAAGGCACTAAAACTCTTAGAACTTCATGGCAGGCAGATGTGTTTGGGAGTTTCTATCCACATTTATATACATGACTGCTGACCATGCCATGTGTGGCAAAGCATTGGCAAAATTACACAAACTGACACTACAGGTGGCTAAGATGCAATGGTAGCACTGTGGCGATACTGACTGGCGCGTGTCAGTGCACAGATGCTACAAGAAAGGAAAAAAGATGTGGTTTTTTTTGTTGTTGTTAAGTTTTTATATATAATTTATTTTTTAAAACCTATATCTGGGAACTGTAAAACACAAATTCTTTTTTATATAGAAAAACTATGAAAGTTTGAGGACCTGAAATCTGAGACAGGCTGTAACAATAATTCTAAAATTAACCTGGCACTGTATGGTCTAGGAGCAGACAAGAAGTCTTAATGAAAATTGGTAGTGCGTAATAGCTCAAAACTGATTGAAGGAAATTACTGCTCCTTTTAATTCTGCTTACAAGCCTTTTCTGCAATCTCAATTATATTTCAGAGGTAAGTGATAGTGTCTATTCTTTCTGCAATTAATCCATATGTGTGGTTTGCATGTTGTTTGAGAAGTCCACTGAGATCCAGAATTAATGAGATAGTGGTATTTCCAGAATAAAGCTAGTTCTGTGAAACTTCTGAGAAAATTCGGGCATAAGGCTGATCTCTCTGCTGCTATGATACAGATACCTGTCCATGTATTGGTGGCCTGATATGCTAGGGACAGGGGCTGGAATTGTTTGAAACTGAAATTTAGATTGTATTTGGCAGTTAGTTTCCTTTCTCCAACACTAGTTCTTAAAATTCCAGAGCTGTGGGTAATCAGCAAATGTGCATAAAACAAAACAAAACAAACAACAACATTATTTATGATTTTCTTTTCTACCCTAAAACAAATTTGATTTTTATTTGTTCTTTCATTTTAAGAGTCTGTCATACATATAAATCTTCCAAATGATCATGCTAGTTTTGTGCTGAAAGTTGTCTCTCTCAGACTTTGTTACATTTACAACATATGTTATAATGATACCAAAAAGAAGTATATTTTGAAGGATTTTATGTAGGCAATTTGGATTTTGGATATCTCAAGCCATCTTTCGATTGTAACTGGTCTAATTACTGTTTCCTAGATTATCAAACATCTAAACAAACCTAAGTGTAGTTGAACATTTTAAATGTTACTTCCTTTGCTCTTTTTCCAATGTAAATGCTCCTAAATAATCATGGGACAGTAGGAATTACGTGGTGCACCTTAATCAGAACACTGAACACGTTGTGAGGGGCTGCAGGGCCAGATTCCTTGGCTACTGTGGGTGGGAGCACAGCCAAACCAGAAGTTACCAAATATAGTGGCAAAGGTATAGTATAGTCAGGTTTCTTCATCTGTCTTTGTCTTGCGTCTGGTTTCCATTGCTTTTAATGTTTTTAGATCCATTTATTGGGTTAAAAAACGCAAGGTTTTGCCTGTTCCCACTCCTTACCTTCTCCAAGGTGACAGGATCTCCTATTGCTTAAAAAATAAAAGCCTTTAAATGTGTAAGTGTACTTACAGCTTAGCTCTGACCTGCACCCCCTGCCACTGCATGAACTGTAAAGGAGGCAGGTTTTTTCTCCAATGTGATGTCCTAGGCACAGTCCCTGTCCTGTGTGATGCCAGCAGCAGCCAGGCTCCAGCCAAATTCAGCTGCTGGACAGCCCAGGGATAGAAGCAGACTTGCACCATCTTTGGTGCTCTGCCATGGTGTGCTATTTTTTGTTTCGTTTTGTTTCGTTTTGTTTCGTTTTGTTTTATTTTGTTTTGTTTTGTTTTATTTTATTTTATTTTATTTTATTTTATTTTATTTTATTTTATTTTATTTTATTTTATTTTATTTTATTTTATTTTATTTTATTTTCAGTAATAATAAGAGCCTCTTTGTAATATTTGAAGGCTGAGGTAAAAAATCAGCTTGGTAGAAATACAGCATGGGGATTCATTTACTTCTGACCATGCCGAGCTTTCTGCTTTTAAGCTCAGAATGTAGTTTTTTTCTTCTAGCTATGGGAAAACTAAGCAAGCCAAAACGCATCCTTTCCTCATTGAAATATATGACCTATTTTCTCTCTTGAGGCTCACAGACACCCTTCTCCAGCTCCCCCCCCCCTCAAAAAAAAAAAAAAAAAAAAAGAATTTGTGTTCTGCAACAATAGGAAATATAATTATAAACTAGACTCTCCTCTTTTGGTCACTTTAAATCCACATGGTATTCTGTACACTATTCCTCGTGCTGTCAGACATACAGGAATTGTACCATGTTGCAAAAAACTATACTCTGTAAAAATGAGCTTTACTTTTTAAGTCATGTCACAGTAGATTGCCTGTGAGTGTGTTATAAAAATTGCCATACTTCCTGCGGGAAAAGAAAAGTGCTGGAGAAGTAAATTTCTTATCCTATTTTTTGAATTTCTATCTGTTGTTTCAGAAAAAAATTGAAATCTGCAAAACTTTAAATGGTTATCCATACAAGCAATAAATTCAGAAATATTTTCTGTATTTTAAATGTGTTTTATGTGAAGTTCTGAGTTACAGCAGTGACACAATTTCCTGATGTGGTTCATATACACACACATTAAGGTAAGCATAGCAGGCTGAGCTAAAATTACCAACTAAAATCGCAATGCTTTGGATTATTCAGTGTCTTTCCTGATAAAAGCTAAAATTATATATACTTCTAAGAGGTATATCCTGAAATGTGTGCCTTTAAGTCAGGAGGTCAAGTGCAGCACAGGTGAAAATCAGTAATAATTGTGCAGCGGCTTGCAGCTATATCGGAGTTATTAATTATACCTCCATATGTACTGTCACAAGAAGTGTCCCTCTTGTTGGGAGTCTCAGCAGAGAGGTCAAGGACTCCAGATGGAGGTAGGCTGAGTTACCTTCTCGGTCTTTGATGGACCTTACTAGGTCTGGCTCTGTTACCATAGTTTCCATTTTGTTCTCTAGATAAGAAATAGAAGCCTGTTATGATCAGTCGATTGACATAGGGTCCCTGCCTGCAGTGAGGTTTAAGGGAATGAGAAGTAACTATGCAGAGGCCTGTTGTGTGTAGGTAAAAATCAATTTTTGTTCTTTTTTTTTTTTTTTTTTTTGCTTGCTTGTTTTTAGCCATATCACTGTTCGCAGAAGCTTGGTGTTGTGCATTTAAGAAGTCACTGGGTAGGTAAAGGATATCTTCAGTGCTATTTTATGAGATGTGTTGTTTAATTATTGCATAATTCAGGAACTCAGCTGCTGTGTGTCATGTGTCCTTTACTGGGCTTGTTGAGCTCGACCTCTCTGGCTATGGCCTGTTTTACTGGCTGTCCTATGAACATTGTTCTCTTTTCTCTTTTCACTGTCCTTTCATGTGTTTCCTGTACTTGCAAGTCCACTCCAAAATTTCAGAGCAGTGCTTCTTTACTGAGGCACTATGAAGTTATAAAAGCACCGGATGCAGTTAACAGTAATAGTAATACCTCTTCTGCAGAAACAATAATTGCCTTCAAATATCCTCTCCCTCTCCTTCTCCCTTACTAAAATCACTGTTCCTTCCAGCACAAGACAGGCTGTGAGAATACAGACAAGCCTTTACTGTCTATAGCTCTCCCTATTTTACTGTCAGTAGCAATTTCAGATCACTTTATTCCCATGCCACTGTCATTCCCCCTTCTTTCGTCTCTCTGGGCAGTGGCCAGGACTTCTGAGTTAATGCAAGTGTTGTTGTGCAGAAGCAGTATTCTCTGTCACCATTCCTTTACCTTAATAAATAGATACTATCTGCTAGAGAAGAAAAGCAGAATGTGTTTCCTTTTAATTTATTTTGTAGCCACTGTTAAATGGTAGGGAACTCATTATGTTCCAGTCAGACAGGAAGTTTTATTTACAATTCCTTACCTCAACGCAGCCATGGCAAACTATATCAGCCTTTCAATTTGTGCATTATCATTACTTCCCTACTTTCATACCCTTTCCAGAATTACACTACCACTGACCTGATGAACCCATTTTCTTTTAAAATCACTCCTATTTTATGCTTAGAGATTGCTTGGGAAAACTCAACAGCAGCAGCTATAAGAGCAGGAAAGTTTGCCGTGTATAATCAAAAGGTCAGAGTCTATTTTCAGGTGCTTGTTTGGGGCCACCGCTGAAGAAAGCAGGGAGCCATCTGTGCATGCTTTTCCCAAAGCTGGGGAGAACAGGTACTGATTCACCTGATGCCTCCTGTTTCATCATGGATGCTGGAGAGGGCCTGAACAGATTTTCATCCCAGGACACAGCCAATTCACATTCCACATGCCCAGAAGCAGCCATTCAATTTTTGTGCAGTGGCTTTGAAGGAGTGGGACTCTCATCCTTTCACAAACACTGACAGCTAGATTGATATATGGAGCTGAAGTGAATGGATGACAGTATGATAGGGATCAATGACTCTTTGAGGTTTACTTACTTTTTCTACAGAGATCAGATGTTTAGGTACGACCTGCCAACACAATGCTTCTTGCATTTCACCCTTCTGTTCAATTATTCCTATTAACTAAACTTGTATGGAGCAGTAGCCAACATCCTGCTGGGACCACAACCCTAGCCCTAAATTCTGTATTTGTGGACTGAATCTATTGCCCCAAGCCCTAGCATCATAGGATTATTTTCTTTATCTTGCAGCTCCTTTGCTTTCTCATCTCCCTACCTAGAAAACAAGCTTTAGCACTTTAAACGCTCTACCTCCAACTCTCCAGCTGAGCAAGGCAGCATAACAGGCCTGAAAGCTTTGTCTTCTCTTCTGTTTTCAGTAGCTTTTCTTTTCCAGCCTGAGCCCCTGCCTGGCTCCCTGCATCTCAGGACATTTTATGCTTCTGCTCCTTCCCACATTTTTGCCCATATTTCTGCTTCTTCACAGTCCTTCCCCCTGTAGCACAGGGCAGTGGTGTACCAAAGACCACTGTTACTACGTGTTCCGCTGCCTTGTGCACGAGCACGAAAAACAGTTACTGCTGCCACAACCATACAGGTCAGCTTAGAGCTCATCCTTATTACCTGGATTAACATGGTTGCACTAAAAGCTATCTCATTCTTGTCATTTTCTCCTAGAAGAATGACTAAGAGCTTGATTAGTTAATCTTAATTATCTACCCTAACTAAGCATGCTGTCAATAAGGAAATAGGCTGCTATTATACAGCAACTAATATGCTAAATTATTAGGGACCATACTGAAGAAATGTAGTCATTTATTGAGTATGCTCTGAATTGCTGCTGCTCAATTTGCCATGAGTTGTGAATTTGCTCTGAGTTATTTTTATCATCTGAGAATTGCCAGGCTTTATACCATGTTTTGCACAAGGACTCAGCTGCCCTTTTGCTTTTGTATTTTGTATTTGTGGTTCCCTTCCAAGGAAGCTGCCTGCTGTTCCCAGGTTTCTCTCTCTCTCCCTCTGAGTATCTCCTTTAGACATGAATAGTCCAAATGACTGATTTAAATTCTGTGTTTTGCAGGGAAACTTCCTGCTAGAACTTGAGTCTGGCCAAGCAATGTCTTCTCACTGCCTGGAGAAAACCTTTATCCTTCAGGTTGATGACAGATGCTTAAAAGGAATCCTGCTTGGTCTGTCCGCACTAGCCACTAGTGAGAAGGAAAGAATTGCTCTTTCCTGGTAATCCCAACTTGTACAGGCATAGTATTAGGACAGTTTTTCTCAGGATTCTTTCTTCTTTTGCATCATCCAATGGGGCAGATTGAGTTACCACTTGATTTTATTTTTTCCCCCCAGTGTGAAGGCTTCATTTTTTTTATGTTTTTTTTTTGTTTGTTTGTTCGTTTGTTTGGTTGGTTGGTTGTTGTTTTTTTTTTTGATCACTATAAATCCCAAGTAATGGTCCTTTTCTAACCATATTTGTGCTGTACCTCCTGGACAGAATGTTTCTGTGGGCTGTCAGCCCCTCCTTTGCTTGGGATGATGGCAAAGAAGTCAGCACAAGAAGCTGCCATTTGGTGCTACCTGGGAGACCTTATGTTACTTCTTCATTTTGCTGCCTTTCTCATGACAGGGCGAGCCCCTGGTGCAGTTAAAGATGCATTAAGTGATGGTGGAAATGCGCTTGTCCCCAAAAAGGCAACAGTTCAGTATTACTGTAGATGAAAGACAAATGCTCTATATATGTCCTTAAACCCAAATAATTTTCGTTGGAGTTGCTGCTGGTCATTCTTTGCTGACCGGGACCCCAGCACAATGCTAAAGGGAATGTTATGTTTAATCTGTTTCCCAACACTTCGTCTTTCCTTCACCCATGGCAACTGCCTGCACGTTTGTGAGTTTTTCATTTGAATGAAATTTCTCTCTAGCTGTCGGCAAAACATGGAAAAAATCAATAGCTATTAAGATATGTAATACTGCGGGATATGGGATCCAACTAGAAGAAGTGAAGGCCCTTTATTTATTCACATTCCCAAGTGCCAGCATTTGTTACCTGCATTCACTTACCGTGTCCTGCTCCTTCACCCGGGTTTTCAGTCAGATTTTTGTTGCCAAAAGCTGAGCAGAGGGAGTTTTGCCTATTGCACTCGGTTGCATTCTGTGCTAGTCCCCAATGAAAGTACCTCCGGGTACTTTCCCAGGGCTAGCACTTTTTTTGTTCAAGAACAAGTTAAGAAAAAAGAGTTACTGGTGGTTTTAAAACCCATTTTCTTTTTATCTAGTGTTCTGTTAAAGCTTTCCTCCTAAGCAGCTTACGATAATATAAACAACCTGCAGAAAAAAACTTGCTGTCAATCTGCTGCTATAAATTCCTGCAGGTCCAGGGCTTCAGGAGCTGGGTACTGCACCTACAGGCCTTGGAGTCAGAGATAAGTATCAGATAATTCACTCCTCCAGAAAATACTGCCTTGTATTCAAAACAGAGCGGGGGGAGAAGGGAAGCTGGGATGCAGCAGCCGGGAGGTGTGCTGAGAGCGCAGCAGGAGCTGGGGACCTGGCGTCCAGCTGGGGAGTGATGCTCACAGGGCTCCCAAAGCCGCAGCTGGGTAAGTGCTCACCTCTCCTCACGGCTGTGCGCTTTACTGAGCTCCATAGCTGCACATCTCCTTCCTCACTGCAAAACATACATTTCCTCATTTCAGCTTGTGAGGGCCCAGACCATCATCCCAGCCCCAGGGGCTGCTCTAGCAGGAGCAGCAGCTGTGCCAGCTGCCCCAGGTCGGTGAGGCATCCTCCTGGCATGCAGGTTTGGGTTTCTCCCTTTGGCCATGGCACTCTGCTGTTTGTGGGCTGACAGTGCTGGAGCATGGCTGTAAGGGTGTGCAGCAGTGCTGTGCTGCTCTGGCTTTAGGAGGTGGTTGGGAATTCTGAGAAAAATCTAATTAGGAAAAGTGAAATACAGTAGGTTAAGCCAGCTGCATCAGTGTGTGAAATGCAGCCATTATAAAACAAAACAAAAAATGTTGTAGAGCAGCATCTCTGGAGCTCTGCAGACTTTAAATGATGCTGCCAGACTTCCCTGCTATCTGAGAGCCAACACATGGGTAAGAGCTGCTAATACCTTGGATTGTCACTAACTGGAGCTGTGCCACTCCTGGGGGCATGCAGGGCTCTGCCCGTGGGTGCTCCTTGCTCTGAGCATCTCCTGCTTGAAAACTGGGGACTGTGGGGGCAAAATGGGCCTGACCATGGCAGGTGGTGGAAGAGAGGAATGAGGGAGGAGGTGATAAGAAAGCATCAGTGCAGTAGAAAGATGAGGGAAGTGAAAGACAAGCTGGGCAATGAGGGGGCAAGCACGAAGGGTGGGTGTGGAGTGAGGCTGAGGGAGCAACCAGCTGACCATTGCAGGCAGAGAAACTGCTCCGAATAATCTGAGTACATGTTTATTTCTGAAGAGCTGGGTTTGGCCAAGCCCCCTGGAAATGCCTGCAAGAAAGCTGCTTTGCTTGGGTGGCAGAGGGCACCAGGCCACTGCTGTGCTCTTGGGATGGCTCAGCAAGTGCACGTGTGTCCATACAGTGACACTTCCTGCATTGTGAAAGACAAACCAAAACAAAACAGCAACAAAACAACAAAGATTTAAAATCTTATCCTTCTGAGATCACTGAGCAGGGGGCGTGGACCAGATGATCTTCAGGTGTTCCTTCCAACCTCAACTGTTCTGTGATCAACACGTAAAGCTTTAAAACAAGGTAATTGTGTTTGTTCATGATGCTACAATTTATGAAATGGTAGGATTAATTTTACTATTTCAGATATCCTAAAATGGGAAAAATGTAATTAAGATTTAATCTCCTGCTGAAAAGAGGCATCTTTAAAATCAATCAGGAATGACTGCAAAGCCCTTAAAATATGTTTAATGGTAATTGTTTGCAGTTCCCTCTGTCTAAAGTTTGGAGAAAGGGCATCTTGGATGCATGACAGTGAGTTCAGCACAAGCGAAGCTGCTTTCAAATATTCTGGAAAAGATATCCACAGTAATAGGATTAGCACAAAAAGAACACGTCTTTGTATCTAAAATTCAGTGGCTAATTTGTCTTGGTTCCACCCTTCCAAAAACTTTTGTAATAAATTACTTTCATCAGGAACACTTAATGATGTTTCACTGGTAAAATGCTCACAAGAAGTTCCCTGCTGGGAAAATTATCTGTAAAGGTTATCACAGTAAGGCTAGGATGTAAAATGTCAAAGGACAACTTCATCTTTCTCCCCTTCCTCGCCCTCCTACCCCAGCTACAGGCAGGAAATCTGGGGGAGCTTATGCAAGCCCATCAGAGGGGCAGGAGTCTGTTCACTTCCAACCTGTCCCCACACTCAGAGTGCCCTGGCATGCATTTTATTTAAGTTAATGGGTAATTACAATTAATGCACTTTGCTCTTCCCCATGAGTATGCACTGAAGTGGCATGAAATAAAATAATAAAATACCTACTGTACATAGTAATATCTGCACGGCAGGTACTTTTACCCAACACAATCTCTCTGTCAGTACAATGTTTCCTCTTGATATCAATTATAATCTTGATAATATCTGCGATATTATCTGTGATAGTATCTGCAACAAGATATTTCCTATGTGATATCTTCATAATCAGATATATTGGCTTTAGCTGATACAGGCAGTTTATGACTGCATTAAAGAATTTTGAAGAATTAAGTTTTTCTTACAAAAACTAAAAGCTGTAAAAGACATTGAGGTAGTGTTTGATGTGTGCCTGGTGTATGCATGTTCTTATTCATGGTGAATTTATATAACAGATTTCACTTCCGGTAACAAAAATGTAGAAATACCTTGGGAGTAAAAAGGCACCATTTATGTTCTTTAGGCTTTGATAATGCATTGACTTCCTCAGCGAAACTACAGAATGGGTCAACGAGCTTTTGTGTATTTTCCAGTAGCATGTATTGGAATATTTCTCTGGTTACTCCCATGCCCTCTCAATTTCCAGGTGAACACCGTTACAGCTGCTCTCTTACGGACAGCTTACTGGTGTTTTATGCTGTGTCATACAGGTACAGATTTCTGACAGCTACAAAAACGTGTCTGAGGGTGGGAAAGAGAAAGCAGGTTGCAACACTGCCTCTTCTTGAGGTGGAATCCCAGAGAGTGCTGTTATGGTAATTTCTGATGTGGCACCCTGTTCGCATTTTCTGGGTTAATCTCAAAATGAGAGAAAGTTTTCCAACAGGGCCAGTTAAGTTACCGGGTGTCTTTGTGGCTGCAGAAGCACAGACTGCTATATATACAGTCCTGCACCTCTCAGGTGGCTCCACTGCAAAGGGAGCTTCTCATTATTTTGTCATGTAATAAACCTTTTACAGCCATTCCCACATTGTTAACATCTGTCAGGGAAGGACACTAGATACAGGGTCAGCAGCAGTACCACAGAAGGACTATATGTGGTCACACTTGGCAGAGGGTTGTCTCGTGGGGTGGCAGAGCTGTGCATATCTCCCAGGTGTCCCCCACATCCCTGAAGAAAGGTAGGTGGGGATGTTAGCACTGGGTCTGGTGCACCAAGTGGTCTAGAGCACAGGCTCTCTGTAGCTCACCTGTAACTCTCAGGTAGTCATCGCCGTTCCGGCCCTTGGCCGCGTGTCGGGACACTGACTGGAGGGGAAGGGCTCTTGGGTGGATGTCGCTTACTAAGGAGCCAGCACATGTTGACACCACAAACAACTCATCTCTGAATGTTTTCTGCAAGACTAACTGAGATAAACAAGCCTCAAGAGCAAACAGAGGGGGGAAAAAAGCCAACAACCTCAAAACAAACTTTAAAATGCTAGCCCAGCCTATTCTCAACCTTTGTGAGCAATGCTTAAGTGAGCCAAGTTCTCTGACAGCACAAGTCATAAGTGGAGGAATTTCACACACAAAAAGCATATGCACAGCAGGCCTCTGAAACAACAGTGCTAGAAGACAATTTCTAAAGGTCAGAATTATTATAGGACATTAATTAGCAATCAGATAATGCTCAAATTGCCTTAGCAAATTTAGACACTGTGTAAAGCCACATGCTGCAGAGGGTGCAGCCACCTGAAAAGAATTTGGACACTTTAACCGAAAATATGCCTTGCTCAGAAGAGAGCTAGAAGAACATAATGAGAAAACAATATGACTTCTCTGAAGTAATTAGGAAGTGGTATCGAGAGTAAATAAGCTTTTGCAGAACAAGGTATGAGTGAAGCAAATAAGAGCAAATAAACCAGCAGTCAGGGTTTCTCCAACAGCAGAAAAAAGGTAGATAACCCTTTCTTTTAACAATGGTACTTGAGATGTTAGCAAAAGGTAAAATGTCTTTTCAGAAAGAGGACATTACAAAACAGACAGAATACACATAACAGTTCCTGATCCCAGATTTATCAACAGTCTTTCCTCTGCCATCAGTGATGTCTTTATTTGGCCCCCAAAGGGCTGAGGTAGGTCACACAGATTTCACACAAGATGACATGCATTTTTAGAAGCAGTGAAAAATGCTAACTCCATTGTGTATATTTTTTCATTGCTCTTAAATTCAAAGTAGATCAAGGCTGGATTTATATCTGTTGCAGTTCAAATGTTGCCTTACTACTATCTTTGATAAAATGATATTGACTAAAAGAATATTTAAGTTACAGATTTTGGTGAACTAATCTGCTTATTTGTTAATTATATGCATTTTTTAACAATATAATAGCTGTTGGAGGAGAGTGATAATTGCTCTAACTTTTCTTCCTTGTTATGGGAGGCTGAATGGCAGACCTGAAGCTGAATTTTGAATATGTTTATATTTAGTGAGTTAGCTTCATTCATTGTAAGAAAGAATTGAAGCTGGAACTTTGTCTTCCATTTCTGGCCTTTCAGCTTGCAACAGTGCAGGGTGGCTGGATGTCTCTTTTTGATCTAAATGAATAGGTTTTAAAGGCTTTTTGTATAATACATAGATATGTATATGATGATGTATATATGTATTTCCCTAGTGGCATTTGCTAAGAAATACTTTCATGACTACAACATTGTCTTAAGCTACTTATTACAGGTGGATGTGAAAACTGTAGCCAATTTGTCTTCTCAGCTGTGAGAAGAATCTTGTAGTTAACCTTTCCCTGTGAATACTCAGATAAAGAGTATAAAAAGAATTGGAAAGAGGATACATCTTGTAAAACATGGAACAAGAAATTTGAAGCTAACTGTATCTATTTTCCATTATGAAGTTCCACTGAATTGGTTCAACAGCCTGAGATAAAAAGAGATGAAGATTTTTTTTTTTTGATGGGGACATGTAGATTGAGGTGAGAACTCTCCAAAGATTATCCGACGAGTGCCAGCTTTTAATGAATCCCATTTGTTTTCTTGATTAAGTCTGCTATTACCCCTGTTTAGTCTTGTCACGAGCCCATTAGCTGGAATTCTCATATCGTGGATTAGAAGAGAAATTAGTGTACAAGAGCAGCACTCATCATCAGTCAGTTTTCAGCATATTTAATATAGTTTACAACATATGAATTCAGGAACCTGTAGCCTTGCACATATATATATAAATATATACATATGTAATAAATAACTGTTCTTTGCAGTGAAATTCACAGGCCAATAAGGGTTGCAAATACCAGTTTGTGATAAGATTGAATATCACTAATATATTTACAGCTACAAGGTATCTTCAGTGAACTTGCATTCGACAGGCTCTGTCAGGTCTATGATTTGTGAGACAGAAGTTTCTTTAGAAAGAAATGACTCTTGAAATGTTTTAACCTCTTATTTCCAAAAGATAAGCATCCAGGAGGCTTATCAAGCCTTGTGGTCAAAAAAGTACGCAAATGTTTTGGAAGTGTTTAAAATGCATGTGCTGGGTACAATGTAAAATTTGTACAGATGTAGCAGGGTTTTGAAGTTCTTGGCTTTCTTGAAAACGTTGTGAGAATAACCCTTTAAGACATTTAAATACCCCTATCCTTTTTCAGATTCTCTAAATGAAAAGAGCAGACTAGGGTGAAATGTACTTTTTAAATGACATTTTTCAAATTTCAAGAGAGATCATATGATCCTCTCCTGGAGGTGAAGATTTGGACAGTGAAATTTGCAGAGCTGCCACAGAAGTATTTCATCAGTGACAAGAGTGAGAGAGGACTGCGACTGAATCATGGGGTGATGCCCTGGCATTATTCTGTAATGGGAAACATGACTTTGCTAGCTACTTGGAAGCAAACATTGCAAATATTTGGACATTATGCCATTACTTAATATTACCCATTGTATGTCCTCTTTCTCTCTCTTTTATTTATTTATTTTATGTCATTCTAAATGTCTAGGCTAACTTGTTAGCATTTCATTTCTTTTTTTTTTTTTCTTTTTTTTTTCCTTTTTTTTTTTTTTTTTTCCTTTCTTTTCCTCTTTTCTACCCTCTTTTCTGTAAGTCCTGAAACAAAGTGGGATCTTGATCACTCTGTTCTCTTCACTTAAATCTCCCACATCCTTTTGTATTTGATGAACAGTGTGAGAAACATCCTGTAATCAAAACGAAAACAACTCCAATCATATCACTGTTCCACAGGAGCTCCCAGAGATGCCTAGAAGAATTTACTGCATTTCTGGGCCCACAGGGTGTTATGGAGAACAACAGCTGGTAATCACAGCTCTTTAAACTATCTGAATTACTGAAGGAAAATCCTTTTCCATATCCTTACCAAGGCTGGATCAAACACAAGGACCCATTTCATAACTAACCGAATCTGAAAATTTCAAATCCCTGCTTAATAAACAGGAAAATAACCATCTTTATAAAACTGGTAAACAACCGTGCCTGCCTCTCTAAAGAATTATTTCCTAAGAATAATTTGGATGGCGCAAAAGGAGCGTACCTCTCACCAAACACACCATTTCTAAAAGCCTATAGTTTCCCTGCACAATATTCTCTAGCTACAAGACCCTTTTCTTTCAGTAAATGTATTATAACCCTTTCAGTCTGTTCTGTTTTACCTACTCGACACCATGAATCTGTAACAAGGTTAGGGGTGAGTAACAATTTAAATCTACTTTCAAATACAGCTGAAAAGCCTATTATAGATGCAACCTTGAACTTTAATTGTATGAAGACAGCTACTTTCTTAGTGTTCACACAAGTGACAGAGTTTCTTGCTTTTAAGTCTGCTTGGACTTCCTGACTGTATTGACAACTGTGTATTCTGCCTCTAGACTTAGAAATAAATAAATAAATAAAAACACTAAGTTTCCACACTGTGTATCACCATAGCATCTATTGAAATTTGTATTGATGAAGGTTATTAACATATTTGAGTTGGAGAATTTAATCTGGCTAATTATATGTTTTTCTTCCTGCTATTTTACTAGGCTACACAAGAGGCTGCTGAAATCCAGCATTTGTTTTCAGATATACATTGATGCTTTTTAAGGAAATTATTGTAAAGAACCAGAGAATTCTTTAAAACAACATTGGTCACAGCGTTTCCAGCATCAGCACAAACCGAATAAATAAGGGAAAGCTTAAAGGATCCATAGAAGGTAAACAAAGAGTCTCCATTTGTGGCTGGTTTGTAGTGGGTAACTGAAAATTCTGGTAGTAATTTGGTGATCTCATAGTTTTATACCTTTCTGGCACCTCTGATGGTAAACCAACATCACCAAAAAAAAAAAAAAAAATACAAAAAAAGGTCAGTGTACCTGGCATTAACACCTGTAGTCTGTAAGCTGTCTTCATAGGAATATAACTCCTTTGCAGCTGCAGCTATGGTCTTGATGGAAAAGATCAATTTCAAATGAAAGTTTGAGCTTCATACCCCAAAAATTTCCATTAAATTTTCCAGTCATTGTAGCTTCAGCAAAGATGGTAATGTGATTATGTATGTAGAAATGAGGCTGCTGCTAATTCAGTGCAAACAGATTGCAAACGGATCTCAAACACTGGTAGTAACTATGGATCTGTTCAGCCCTGGAGTAGTTGTGTAAAAGACCAAGTGAAATTTCATTATATTTAGTTATTTTGTTTTATTTTTACCAACTTTAAGCCATGCTACTTCTGTCCTCCTAACCATATATATATATTTATATATATAAAAGTCTTCAAAATACTTGATCAAATAATTCATCTATTGTTTAGATAAGAACATATTTATCATTCGTTTTCATTAAAGAAAGCATGATGTTATATGAGTAGATCTGCCTTTATCAGACCTTTCACTCAGAGAAGTATGATATAGAAAGGAGAGCCTTGTAATCCTTCCAGTACTCCCTGTAATGCACACTTGAAAGCACCTGAGATGTGAAGTGATGTTCTGAGTTACTGATTCCTGTGTGGAAGCACATTTGCTCTCTGTTAGCTGAAAATTTAAAAGAAATTTTAGGCTTTACAGTTTGATTCTGTCATTTTTGGCCAAGATAACCTCATTCTATCTTATTAGCACACATAGAATAGCCCTTGGAAAAAGAAATTCGGATTCAGAGCTACACTGAAAGTTTTTGGTCCCTAGACAGAGATTTGAGATCTTTGTATTTCCTCTTCATTCAGAAAATGAGGCACAAATTTTTAAAATGAGATGCATTTTGAAAGATTATTATCTAATTTGGTAATTCAGCTAATGAAATGCAGCTAAGTGAATATAGCACATGATATTAATTAGTAGCAAGATATATGTCCTCTTATGGTACTTATCAACAATATCGGTGAAAGAATGTCAGCAGGGGCACTGTGGTGTGAGCACTGGGAATATTGTGTAATGTTGCATGCACCAATCCTGAATAATATTGACTTACACTAACTCCTCAGTCAGCTCAGCCCCTTCCGCTTACCAAAAGCTTTCCCATCTGGAAGAGAGATTCATTTCTAGGAGGAATGTAATGAGAGTCTTCATGGTGTGGGCATTTGACTGATTAAACTGTTATATGCCAAATCCCTTTATGATGCCACAGAAGGAAGAAAAATTAATAAATAAATAACAATTAATATGCTACACTGAATAATATGCAGTGTAGCTTTGCAGCTATGCTAGCAAGCTGCTAGAAACTTCTTAAAATGCAAAGAAATTTTTACTTCCTTAAATGTTTTTTTCTTTTGAGCTGTATTGAGCAATTACGCTTCTTCAGAGGTGGTTAATTTTTGTGAGCAGAATATTAATAATTTATAAGTGTGTTAAAGGTATTGATCATACAAGGGTAGAAACATTATGCCTGACTTCCTTCTGTAATCCGTTAAAAAAGGAAGTGAATTGCTTCAGTTTACTATTAAAATATGAGGCTAACAGACTGTAGTTTAAAACAGATGTAAAGTTGTTTTCCTGCTTTAACTGCAGTCATCCATCGTAGAGCCGGTGGAAACATGACGAGATTTGCTGGGACTCAGCTGCAGGCACTCCATACAGCAAAGAGCAGTCTGTCCTCCTGCTCCAGGTGCCTTCCTCTCCGTCTCTGTGCCAGCTACGCCCTGCAGGCAAAGCTCCCTCTGGGTCCTATGGGCTGATTTCAGTAGCTGTGGCTGAATGCCTTGGTTTCTTCTTTTTGTGGTCCTGTTTCTGGGCTCATGACACTGTATTTGGGAGCCGACAGGCTCTGCCTGAGTTCTCCTGGGGAAATGGTGAGGGACTGGAGGTCTAGCTGGTCTCTTAGTTTTCTTCTGCCTTGACCATTTTCTCATGTTTGACCCAAAAAGCATGCATAAAAGTTGTAGGTGTGCATAGTGGGTAACCGCAGCAGCATCAGCGAGGCTCGTTGGGTCAAGGAATCTACCTGCATGGGACGTTTTGCTATGTCAGGGAGTTACTGTTTTCTTGACTCTGAATTGCTGCCCGATTTTGTCACAGTTGCATAAATAAGGCCTTAAAGCTCAGGACCAAGGTGGGATGTTTGTGACAGGAAGGGCCATTGTCTTTGAAACCAGTTAATACAATTCCTATTCTTCTGTTCCTGTCCTAATGGAGAAGGAAGAATGATATAAACTGGAGGAAATAAATGATTGGTGAATAATTTTATTAATCAGATTCCTTCTGGAGCACCAGTCTCATTATTTGTTTATCAGCCGGGCTTCTACTAAATCTATTCACAATTAAAAAAAAAAAAAAAAAGTGAACGGTATCGAACTGATCCTTAATTAGGGCAGCTGAGATGTCTTGTATAATTAACTGGGCTTTGTTCATAATTATTTCCTGATAGGTGGAATTGTTTTGTACAAGTAACCAAGCAATGGTAATGGTAGCACGAAGAAATGATTTTCAGTGTAAAATAATGGCTAGGCTAACTGTGCTTAAGTTCTGTGAGACCTACTTGTTCCCACTGACATCTGAAAGTAATCATATCACTTTGACTTGTCCACATAGGAAAGTTTTTGCAAAATCAGGTTTATCTGTGTAGAAATAAGCATGTATTTGATTTTTTAAAATGCCTCTCTTCTGATTTGTGCTTTTTGATGGTCAGTGTGAGGTTACTCCTCAGGCAGCAACTCCTGAGTCCTGATGTACAAGTACCACGACAGGACTGTTCGGGAGAGTTTCTGTTCTCAGAGCCCACAGCTTTAAGCTGGCGCCTACAAGGGGTCTTGTCAAGCATCACAGCCAGCACCACGTGCCCTGCATGGAGGTGTAGACACCACTCTGGTTCCAAAACTGAGGTAAGACCTCACTGTGATGTTTGTGATTCTCTGAGAGAAGCTGGGGAAGCTGTGGGTGCAGCCTGTGCTTTCTGGGGAAGTTGTAGCAGGCTCCAGGGCATGGGAAGTGCCATTTGCTAGAGCGTTGCCTCTAATTTCAAGAAAACTAGTATCTGCTCTAATCTAGGAAAATTGTAGTTGTGTTACAACCTGAGTTTTTTTGGGATTCATTATGAAGCTGCATGAAAGAGCATGTGGGTTAAACAGGTTCACTGCTAATTAACACCTTTGCTTCTAACAAAGTAGCTCTTTGCTCCTGGGGCTAGGCAGCATGTGAGGAGAAAAACAAGCAGGGAGCTGTCTGCAGGCTCTTTCAGGGCTGAAGCAAAAACTGAGTGTATGTAAAGTTTAGGGAGCAGGGCAGCAGCCCTGCCACCAAGCAGGGAAGCCCGGTAACTCAAACACCCAACAGCAACTGAGATCTTGCCTCTCAACAGCACTAAGGCAGAGGGGTTGGATTGGTATGGCTGAAATCAGTTTGTTTCTAAAACTCCAGAGCTCAGAAAAGCTATGGGTTCCTTTTTGTATAATTTTCTGTGAGATTTGTTTAACGTGAGTAGTCATCCCCTGAGAGATCTTGGACGGTGCCAGGCTGCATTCAGGCTAGGAAGCACAGAATGGAAGCCGTGAGAATTGTTCAGCTGCCTCTGCTCTCTGCCTGGCAGCACCTCCCTTAATCTGCTCATTTATAAGGAATCTGGTGAATTTGGCTCATTGCTTTCTGATCACTCTGTTGCCAACAGTGAAGCCAAAGTCCATAAGCTGTAGAAACCTTTCAAAGTGTCGTGAAGATGTGAACAATGCGACTGCCTATTCCAAATCTTAATCATTGAAAGTGTGGTGCCCTGGGGTGCCCTGACAATCATTGCCTTTCTCATTCTCCTCCTGAATCAACTGACCCATTACCTATGCCTGTTTTGTTATTAGCTAATGCCTAATTATTTTTTTCGCTGTTGAATTACTTGCAGCTCTCTTTAAAGTTTAGTCAATAAGAAGATTAAAACATAAATGCCATTAAATATGCTTTAAATATCAGACCTATTGAAATATTTCCAGGTTCTGTATCCTCTTAAAAAATAATCCCCATTCAAAACAGAGATGAAATGTCAGCTGCATGAGTGTCTTCTGAGTTTAAGATTGGATTATACAGGGAATTATGTAGAGTAGCTTTGGAAATCTGATAATGAAAAAACTTTGGACTCTTTTATTTATGACATTTTAAACCGCTGTAACATTTGGGGAAGTTTTCAGCATTGTACATATACTGCTAACCTCGCGCGTAAAATTTTCCTGGGTAACTTCATGTGAATTAAAGGTCATACAAGCTAAATTTAGATTCAGTCAAGCTGGATTTACTGGGATTTGAAGGTGATACCTGGATCTGCATGAGGTTGTAATGGAGGTGCGGGCAGATGAGGCTGTTGCTCTCAGCCACCCCATACGGGATGCTTGCTCGCTCCATAGGGAGCACAGTGAGAGAGTTGCCAAAGGTTAATGTTAGCTGTTATGGATGTCCTCCTGAATCATCCTCTATGGGAATCCCACATCTCCAAACAGAAATCTCTACACTTCAGTGCCAAGTTATTAAAAAGTGTAGTGAGCCCTGGGAGTCCCTCAGAAAAGGGCCAAATGAAGCCTGATTACAGCCACTTCAATTTCTATGTTTAAGTGCAGTAGGAAAATGCTCACAGAAGGTCAGGACAGGACTTCTCAGCTACTCCAAGCCCTGAAGCTCGTATCCAGCATGGGATGCCGAAGTGTCTGTCAGATGTCTGGGACAACCCTGCATCCTCTCCCTGTAGGCCTGCCACCACAGCAGGAATTAAGGGATCCTCAAGTCTGCCCGACGTGCCAGGGAGCCGGACTCTCTGCCAGGAGGTGCAGAAAGGATTCCTTTCCAAGGCTGCTGGATATGCTGCTTTTGGAGGCAAAGAGCAAAACCTGAAAACCAGCTTGGCCTTTTGCATTGTGTAAGCACAGCAGGACTGGAAAAATGCCAGGTCACGCAACGCTGGGAAGGGAGGGAGGGAGGGAGGAGGACTGTGAATAACCCCAGCTCTTGGGTGTGGGTTTACCATCTCGCTCTTCCCAGCCTTCTGGGTGGAGCAAGTACATTGCAGACCCCAGAGCAGAGAAACACAGGACCTCTGTCTCTGGTGAAGTCTGCAACTGGTGTTCATTGGGGCTGGCAGTGCGTGGCTACCAGCTCCTTTCACAAGGCAGTAGCTGAACTGGAAGACATGCCCATTGATGTAGAAATGCTCCTGGAAAATATTGACCGGGGAATTTATCATAAATATGCCATGAATCTATGAGCTAGTGGGAAATGTTATAGCAAACATGTTTAGGACAGAGGCTTTCAAAACAGGCCAGGAAAATTCTTATTCCAGCAAGAGGTGACATGCGCTTATTCTTTCTTCAGCTGGCTAAGCAACAGCGGGAGTGTTTCCTACTAAACAGCCTCATTAGCATAAGAATAACTACAGGGTAAATTTTCAAGCTCATTCCAAGTGAATTCGAGGGGAGGGGGGAAAATATTCTTTTAATATGCGCAACTCATGCAAACAATGATATGAAACTAATTCATTTCATCATATTATCACCATATCATATTAACTTAAAAGAAATAATAATGCAACATGGAAATGTTTGCATATTAGAGAGAACTCTCATTGTACCCTATTAGCACCATATCGTATTAGTATTGCATTAGGCTATTATGCTCCAGTGCTAAAATGATGAAATCCCACTGTGAAAACTGATATTGAATTCTTGTAATGTTTCAGAACCATTTTTAGCACTGCATATAAATAATTCATGGAAGCAGATCTAATGAATTGATGAAAACCCCCCATCCCTTGACATTGTGAGAGTATTTATGAATGTAAAGTCATGAACAGGATTTTTTTATTATTATTATTATTATTATTTATTTATTTTAAACAGGGATGGGCTGGGACTGAAATGTCTGGCTTACCCTCAGCCCCACGTCACTTAGAGCACCGGGCTGGGTGGCCACACCCCTCTGTGGACACGGTAAAGGCAGCATCTGTGTGGCGAGCAGCCCAGGGTCGGGCAGCGCGGCGCTGACCTCCCTGGCATGCTGAGCTGGGCACCCCGGGGTCCCAGCAGTGTGACGCCCAGGCACCGGGGCACTGCTGCTCTGGTCTACCCCATCGGCTTCCTGAGTTGTTGAGGTCTGAGGCTACCAGCAATTTTTTAATGAGAAATTATGTATTGAACTTGAAGGCTTTAGTGGAAATAGCCCCTTAGCTTGCAGAGCATTTGAATCCTACAATGTGGCTGTGAAGGTGGTTGTTCTGGTGTCCCGGTGACTATTTAGGAAACCAGAGTTCTGTAGCAAAGGGAAGTGTGATGAACTAGTGAGATTAACCCAGCCTGTAGAGGCCCCATGAGGAGTAGCCCTGATGCAGAAGCCATCACCCATCTGTGTGCCCGGGAGAAGGGGAGGAGTTGTGGGGCCGCTTGGAGCAGATGGCCTGCTTGCTGGTCGGTCACATTGTTCCTTTCCCTCTGCTCTCTCCAGGCTTACACTTCATCCCTCTCCTGCTCCTCTGGCTGCCTGCTTTCACGTCCAATTCCATGCAGCGCTGGGGTCCCTAAATCCAAACCACACTGCTCCCCAGGCTACTGGGAAAACAGTAACATGGAACCCCTTTGTAAATGCATTAGCTTCCTTTTTATGGAGGTGTAAGTTGAGAGTAAGAGATGTATGCACAGCAAGGCTGGCTTACTGTTCCCTTTGCTTTCCAACAGGACACAAGGATGCTGGCATGCTGTGGATCCTGCTGCTGGGCTCAGAGCAGGAGCCCTGGACTGTGGATGTCGTATCTTGAAAGTTTATTGGGCTCCTCAGGCTTGTCCTTTCTTCAGTAACCTAGGACGCCTCTGCTGTGCTTGCAACAGGAAGCATAAATCAGACGGGGAATTACTATGTTTTCAGTGCAGGAGGCAGTGATTTGGGGGAAGTTTCTCTAAAGGTCAGCGGGAGTCACGTGCTCTGAATGGTCTCCCCTAGTCTGGAGATTTCAAGGGAAAAAAATCAACACCAGGCTATGGGATGTTTCTGGTTTTGTGGGATACAAGGTCAATGCATTTATGACCTTGTTTTGAGCGGAGGATGAGTGGATGAGGTGTGAGATCCCAGGAACAGCATTATGCAGAGAAAGACTAGGTGAAGAGGCGTGAAATATAGGGTCTAATGTGGCTTCTCTTCATATGCACAGCTCTTTTCTTTATGATTGGATGGAGAAATGGATCCATTCATGAGAGTTTGATAGCATGGTAGTGTGGGAGCATTGGTTTTCTCTCTGTTCTTTTTCTTTCCCCACACATAGTTTTGGTTTTCCATCCTTTCCTCCAGAATATATGGGTGCAGAGATGCTGAAAGAGATCTACTTAGCTCCTGTGTTTTGTGTCCAAAACTTGAAAAATGGGCAGTGCTTGGAGTTCATCCCAGCTGGTTCAACTACTTCTAGTTTTCACTGGTGATATTAAACTACATGTACATCACTAGTGAAAGTAGTTCTAGTTCTTCCTGTAGTCCGTATATACAGTTTATGAATAACATGCAAGAGAGGAATATTTTCTTGTGGCCTATTTTTCAGTTAAGTTGAATACCAGACGTCACGTTTGTTTGTGATTTATGTAGACAAGGGTTTTCCTCTGCGAACTGCAGAATTTCAGAGATGTTTGAGTGTTCACCTAATTCATACTAAAAATAATGAATTTTTAAAGTTGGCATGTGAACCACAGTAGCAGCACATGCCAGCTTTACTCCAGCAAACAAAATCACTTGTTTATTTCACTGAAATATTTTATATATATTGATGGGAAATGGACCCTACGTTAGGGCTAACTGAACAGTCAGTAAACTATTAATGTGATATGCTGCCAAAGTATTGTTTTAAATAGATTACAGCAGCTTCTTGTGGCTTACTGAATTTGTTTATGTAGGTCAATATGGCCTAATTTTTCCTGTTGAAGGTCTTCTCCAATTATAACCATGGATCATTTTAGATTAACATGACAATTCATGAATAGTTCTACCACTATAAATATCAAGTGTTTAGAAAGTACAACTTAACCTCCAAACACTTACTGCTATAATTACCACTGAGTATCGTGGTAGGATGGGAGCAACTGTTGGTGGTGAAGAATGACGTATTTTATTCCAAGTGTGAGTGAGAAGACGTACTTTATTCCAAGTGTGAGTGAGAACATTGCTGAGATGCTCGCAGTGCCAGGGGAGCACATCGGCAGTGATGAGGTGGAGGAAGGGAAAGCTGTGCTCGTGCACCTGCAGGAGACCCTGGTGTCCTTGCCAGCAGCACCTGCCATGCAGCAGAGGAGCAGCTCCTGCACCGGAGAGATGCTGCGTCCCCCAGGCACAAGGAACACTGTGCAGTTTGCCAGTCAACAGGTATGGCATATCCGAAATATAAGAAATGCCTTTTGCATTATTAACTAAGAATTCCTATGTGCTTTACTGCAAATCTGGCAGGTTCAGTGAGATATCTAATAGGAAATATTATCCCAGATTGGGCTGGTTCAGTGCTGGAATTGTTTTCAACATTCATGAATAACTCTTCCAATGGCATATTGGATCTCCAGCAGAGATTGGTATTCAAACAGCATACTGGTTTCTGGGCACAAATGTTCAAGTCTATTTGCCACTCTTAAAACATGTTTTAATCATAAGTTTGGAGCTTAGATGTTGGTCCTGCTCCCCAGTGAATGAATAAAACTGGTGTGAATTTGCTTTTGCACTTCCTTGAATTTGGCGGCTGCGGTGCTGGAAATGGCTGCAGTATAAGTTAGCAGTGCCCAAACTTGCTTAGTTATTTCAGCCTCTCCACAGCTCCATGCTTTCTACTATCTCCTGTAACTGCAGACAGCACATCTCCTCCTCGCTGCTGCATGCTTTGCTCTTACAGCAGGCAAAGGATATGTCTGCATCACACACTGTAGTAGGGTACCAGAAATAGCTTCATGGGGCTGTGAAGGGGCCATCCAGGCTGGATTTCCAGACTTCTCCTATTTTCAGGTAGCCTGAATCTCTCTACACTGCACCACAGAGAAGACATACTTCAGCGATAACAGGGTTGTATTGCTTTAGGAAAATCTCTCCCTGTGCACACTGTATTTCCTTCATTTTGCCAGGGAGCACTGGGAGACTGGGGCAGGGGCGATGTCCTGGCCTGTTGCGCCTCATTGTTTCCCTGGAAATCTGCCCAACCCTTTTTGTCCTTCACCTCAGATATATCTCTCCTAAATCCCAAAGCTTTTGTTTCCCTGCTAATTCACATTTCTGACCCTTAGAATCTTAGGTTGGACTGCTAGTGGTATTGACTTCCTTGTGCCTATCTCTGTTTCTAAACAGCAGGGGGGAGAGTTTCTGTGAGAATCTGAAAATAGACAGATTGAAGATATCCACAGCCCTGTGTGAGCTGGATTGCAAACAGCTAAGCTTCTTAAAAATTTGGTTGGGTTTGCTGTATTCACACATACCTCAGTAAACACGGCAAACACTCCTTGGTTTCCAGAGCATCTCAAATGAGTGCACTCAGCTACGGGGACTGACCTCACCGGAGCTCTCAAGTGAAGAAGGGTATGACGAGATAGAGGAGGACACCAGACTGGCAGTGAATTGCACAGAAGAGGTGTCCTACAGGAAAAGTCATGGAACAGGAAGCTAGGGGAGCAGTTTAAGGTCTGCAGTCTGTCCCGTAAGTGCTTTTTGGAGGGGAAGCAGAAATGCCACTTATCTGTTGTGTGTACTGTGGGACTCTGTTCCTTCAATGGTGAAGGGACAAAATCATGGATGTGAAGTGGATCACAAAGTAAATATTGAGATATTTTTGAAAATGAAGTCAGTGAGCTACAGGGCTGGGCTTCTACAGTGATGGTGAGATTGTGCTGGTGCCTGACCATCGAAGGACTAAATCAGTGGTTGTATGGGTGGACTTGGTAACAACACTGCAGCTGGATTCAGTTGTGTGGAGTCGTCGCTGGCAGCATAGCCCAAAAGCTCCTGGGAGAGGCTTATGGGGGCTGCCTGAGCCGTAGCAGAATCCTGGCAAGCAGAAGATGCTGTGCACCTTCTCCAGAATGAGCCTCTGCCAAGTAATGTAGCAAAGCCCAATGGTAGTAAGCCTATGGATTTCATATGGATTTCATGCAGCTTTAACAGGCTTCTGCACAGAGAAAACATCCCGCCTTTGGCAGAATAATAGTTGAATTACTCGAAGTCCAATTACAATCAAATCTTGTTAATTTGTGCCCATAACTGGAGATTCAGCAAGAATGACAAAACTTTAGCAAGTTAGAGAGGAAGTGGTACACACATTTTAAGAAGTGTGGCTAATGCATTACAGAATTCATTATCACCTTACAAACTTCTTCACACTCCGGAAAAGGATGAATGCTCTTAATTCATTTATTTTGACAAGGTTTGTTTCTTAAACATCTTTTGTTATAGCTGATAAGTTTGCACTAAAAAAAAAAAAAAAAAAAAAAAAAAGGAATAAATTGTAATTAAGGAGACATTATAATAGCCCCTTCTTATCAAGTCTGTGCCATTTTTGGGGGTACTAACTGTAGCATGCATGGATAGAAGTGAACGTGCTTCACTTTGTTCTGCTCACAAAAGCCACTTAGCCAGTGCTTGGCAAATCCTTTCTGCAAAGCAGCAATACCAGTGGCTTCATTTGTCATCCTGTTGGGGAGCTGTTGCTTTTTTAAAAAACTAAACAACCAAAACAAATAGCTCTAATTTGGCATGATACATTTAGAAAAAAATAAAATAACAAGGAATCTTTATATCATTAAAAGGGTATCTCTGGCACTCTGAGAATGTGATACATGGAAGAGATTTGAATGAATTTTTATTACTATTCTTAAAATGTTGTCAGTTTGTTCACTGCTAGCATATTGTATCTCACTGAATAAAAAATACAGTTTGGGGGAAAATAGATCAGATTTGCGGGTCAGAGGTTCTGCAAAAATGGGATTTGAACCTAAGTGCAGCAACCTTGAGGCAAAGCTGCCCTTCCTTGAATGCCAGACGTGAAATGAGGCTGATTACCATAACCTGCACTGTCTCTTTGATTCGGACGGTGATGGAGGCAAAGGTCAGCTCACGGCATGAATCTTCATACTGATACTTGGGCCACCCCCATCCGCAGACAGGCACTTTTCTTTTTTGCCAGTAGCACGGCGGCTACAGATACCTGTATCTGACTGTGTACTACTTGTAAATCTATAATTAATTACCATAGGTTAAACAGACTAAGGAAATAACTGGAGTCTTTTTGAGGAAATGTAATCGTCGATATAGCAAGACCCCTGAATTATGGATTCAGCAATGATTGCTATTACAGAGATGGCATTAGACGAGTATCATTTTGTCAATTAACCTTTTTCAATTCATAGTTTATTATAGCCTCAAACAATCCATTTTTAAAGACTTTTTTTTTTTTTTTTTTAAACACAACTCTTGCTGCTTTAAACACTTACTACCTGCTCTTTAGCCTTTTAACATAGATGGTTGTACTTGCTTAGCATAATGGTCCCTGGGTCACAAGGCTAAAGCAAACCCTTTTAATTTATTGGTGATGTCATTTTAGCTGAATATTTTGAAGATGGCAGAATTTCCTAACTTTCTGATGGCACATCAAGCCAACCAAGGATACAAATGTATCTGTGTTCCTGGGTCCAGCCACTTTACCCTACTATAATTTAAGCTTTAATTTCATAACCTACAGTGCCCCGGCTACTTAGCAAAAGAAAAAAGCATTCTTAGTCAAGACTATGTAATAGAGACTTCTGCAATAGCAGATAAAATGGCAATGACAAAGTAATTATCATAAAAATGATTCTTTTCTAAAAATACTTTAAAAATTCTCTACTGTAAGAAAGGGAACAGGCTAGTTTTGATGAAAAACACATGGGAAAATGGCGATATAATTTCTTTGCTATACAAAAACAATTATTTTTTTTTCTGCTAGAAATAGTGTTGCTGTAGCTGCTGTGGTAGAAGGGTGGAAGAGAGGCAAGGTTTGAGGGGAGAGGTAATATTTTTTATTAGAACAATTGACATAGTTGAAAAAAACAGAAACGCTTTCAAGGGGCTTGTGTGTCTGAAAGCTTTTTTTTTTTTTCTCCAACTATATCAGCTGGTCTAATAAAAGATACTCCTTCTGCCTGCAGTCCTCGCTATTTTTGTACATCACCATCTCTGTACAAATGATTTGTCCACTCAAAGGACAAAGAATTCTATAATTTTTAAAACTGGTATAATTTGGTTAAAATTGATTCTGCAATACTAAAAATTTAAAATGCTTCATTAAAATGCTGAGAACTTGGGTTTGGCATTGTGTTTTAAAGAGAATAATTGTAACTTATGAAGGAACTACATATAGATGAGAAAATGTGGTCAACTCTTCCCTTCAGTAGCTTTGAAGCAGCAGTAATCTAACAAAGCACCTTGCTCTTGCTGTGCTGACAATGAGTCCGGTGTACAAAAAAAGAAATTAAACAAAAAAAGACATTTTAATTTCAAGGTTCACTGGAAAAAACATGAAAAAAAATCAATGTTTGCCAAAGAGAAAGACAAACTCTGAAGGGAGATGAAAAAAATGTATTTACAGGATTCACAGAGAACTTTATAAATAATGGGGCAATAAAAAAGAAAATAAAATATTTGTCCACCCTAGCTCTAAATATGTGGGTTATATTCCCAATAAATCCATTACAATGAGATAACCTGAAGGCATCATCAAATTACATTGTTAACAGCTCGAGTATTTATTACAAATAGGAAAACAAAAACAAACAAAAAAAAACAAACACCCAACCAACCTGACAAACAAGCAAAGAAAAACCCCCAACCAAGACCAAAACACCCTATTGTGATAGCGTTAACTAACGATTGGGACTGAATCCGGGTTTGCCCTTGCCCCTCTCCTTGCTACCAGCTGCGTTGAGGCCTCTTCTGCCCTGTCCCCTCTGAAGTCTGTGCCACCAGTGGGTCAGCTGGAGTGGCTACCTCCCCACCATGCAGCTGCATCACCCCACAGCAATGGTCTTCTGCAGCCCTGCACTCGCTGCCTTCCTATGGGGCAGCATGGCACAGCATGGGGCTCCCACACCGCCCTGCACCGCAGTGCTCCCAGGTGGTCTTCTCTTCTGCACAGGCTGCAACCTACAGCCTCGTGCGCTGTAACAAAGCTTTAAGTTCATTTCTTCCCCTCTGTGTCCTCATGCTCTGTGAGATAGAGCATTTATTTTCTTTCAAGTCTGGAATCCCGACTTCACAGCTGAATTTCCTGCTCCAGCCGAGGCTGTGGGAGCCCCAGCTCCTGCACCCCTACAGGACAGCCTGGTGGCTGGGTGGCTGTGGGATGGCTGCAGGCACACCGGTGGCACCCAGGGCCTGGCCAGAACTGCCCCGAGCTCTGGTGGGTGCTGAGCTGCTGTGCTGGTGCCGATTAGCCCTGTCGGTGATACCCCATCCTGAGCAGGCACTGCTGCCCGCATCATGGAGCAGCTGCACACAGTGCTCCCCACCACAGCTCCTGCCCTGCTGGAGCGCCGCACAGGGGGACAAGCCCTCCGTTCCTCCTGACTCCCAGTAACACCCTCACACAAGGACCTGGCTGTCCCCAGGCCCGCTGGCTGCGCACTGTGGGAGCGGCAGGCTCTGCTCTGCTCCTCTGGTGCTCCCCACATGAGCACAGTGGGTGCTCAGTGCGGGGCAGCCTCCTGCTGCCGTGAGTGCCTAGGCAGGCAGCAGTCACCGATGCATTTCTTTCTCCTCATTATTTTTTTCCCTGTTCTCCGTTTGATCACTCAGCCGTTTACCACAATGGTGAGATAAAAATGCAGTGCTTCATTGTTACGCCAAGGATCTCTCTTAACCCAAGGCTTTTTAGTGCATGCTGAGAGCAATGCCGAGCTTTCTCCTGGACAGGTGAGGATCAGGATTCCCGAGAGAAGACTGTCCAGCTACGGTTTGGGACAGGCTTTCTGCTTTTGCCGTGCTGCCTCCGGCTGCGCAGCGAGTGTGCATGAAGCCTGTAGAGAGAGCTACAGCTTCAGCTATCCATGTGGCACAGGCGTACACTCCACTACTGCTCTGCTTTCAGCCAGCAACTGGGAGCTTCGAATGGTTTGGGTATTTAATGCTTTATCTAAATCAGCCCCCTGCTTCCCTTCAGCATGTTCCTGGAGCCCTGGTGGGGTGGCAGAGCTGCAGCTGTGGGCCCCTGGGTGCGTGGGGCAGGCAGGGCTGCTCCGGCTGCCTCCTTGCCTCCAGCACCCAGCCACGACTGCAATGGCAGATCAGGCCTGCACGCTGAGCCAGCCTGGCTAATGAACTGCACATGGCTTTTAATTAGATTCCCTGGGCACATGGTCATCTTCTGTGAACCTGCTCCTGGGTGGGAGATGCAGGGATGAGCATGGTCTGCCCAGGAGCCTTTGCTTCCTGCAGCCACCCTGCCCTGGTGCCTGCACCTCCTGCCTGGAGCTGTTCTCCTCTGGAGTTAAATCGATTTTGCACAAGCGCTAGTGTTCAGGACCAGACCTGTTCTCTCTGCCAGGTTTGTAATGCCTTTCTCCCTATTAGCTTTCTGATACTCAGCTATCACGGCTTTCTGTAAGGATGTTTAGGTTTTATATGTACTTTGTCTGACATATAAAACACTTTATAAACTTTATCCATTTAATTCTCCTACACTGTGCACTGTGCTGTAGGAGCATTATCTTCACTTTAAGATAAGGAGATTTACATTCACACAAAGCCAGATTGGAATTGGGGTAAGGACCAGGCTCAGAGCTCCAGATGTGACGATAACCTGCTGCGTGCTTAAGGCAGTAGATTGTACAGCTCTTTCCCAGCACAACGTTGCAGGTCAGGCCATGGATTTCCTTCTTACAGGCTGCTTTTTGTTTCAGATCAGGCTAAACCTTGCTGGATGTTTACCGTTCATTTCAGGTAATAGAGCAGGTAAGCTTCTTTATGAAACAAAAGGTGTTCCATGACCACAGCTCTGAGGAGAGTAACAGGGACTGGAGTTTTTGGCTAGCTGCTGACATGTGGTAGAAGATAGTAGGAAAGACCTAATCTCTGGTATTTAAGTAGGTAAAAAGGAATGCAACAAAGAACCCAAACATTTCATCTGATCTTCCAAACTAAAACAACTCAGCTTGCTTTGTCTTCCCTTTTTTATTATTTTTTTTAAAATTTTATTTATTTATTTGACTAACTGCATGTGTCCGCAGCCATCACAGTATTTAATTTACAGTCATTAAGTCAGACTGCCCGATCAGCATCAAAAAACATTTACAAACCATGGGCTCATCTATGCACATCAACTATGCTGTGCTAGCCTCAACCCTCCCGAGCATGCACTGATGCTCTTGGGTTTGGAAATGAGGTTGGTGCTGCTTGGCTGGTTTGCATCTTACTTGAAGAAGGTTTTAAAGAACCCAGCTCCTGAGATAGACAGCAATTTAATGATTTAAGTGAAGCAATGTCTTGTCAGCTGCGGAGTTGGTTCAGGGTCTGTAAATCTGATCAAATGCACTGAATACTGTTAAGGCTGGATTCACAACTCTGGGAGGAGAAATCAGCTCTTACTGGACAAGAGGATTTTATACTCAATAATTAGGCTAAATGAAGCTGTTACACAGAATGGTGGCAAAGAGCCACGTTTCGCTGGCATGCTATAACATCACATAATGCATGAACGTAGTGTATGCAGTAGGTGCTGGTTTCTCCTTCCAAAATTTTTATTACAGCCCTCACTGACACTTCATTCTCTGCCAATTCCTCTGCTCCCTTCTCATGCTGGCAAAAATATAGCAGGACACCTAGAACTGTCGGCCTTGGCAGGATCATGTGAATATGCTGAACACATACATGCTGATTAATTCATTGCCTTAGCAACTGAAAAGTCTCACATTATTCGGTCTTGTTTATTGGCCCTTTCAGAGCTAATGTGAGCAGTAAAGATCATCCACAGGCAAAACACAGCATCCATTAACTCCTTGCACCTGCAAGGACCAAAAATCTCCTTCGATCCCACGAGATTACCTGTTCTGCAGGTAAGTGTTTTTTGGTACACAAGACCAAAACCCCCTCCTGTACATACCTGTACATACCGAATACACAGTGTTAGCCTGCTGAACTTGCTATTGTGCCACCAGTGGCAATACACCACAGCTTCCCCTTGTGTTGTAGGTGTACAGACGCAAGGTGTAAGGGAGCAGGGAGTCTCGCTTTTGGATAAAGGCATGCAGTTGGAGCCCTTGAAGGTGCAATGCTGGTTTCCCCTCCGAGAGGCACCCAGTCACACCTGCCACTGCTACGTTCCCTCCCTGCAGCGGCAGAGGCAGCAGCAACTGTCAGCGCTGTGACCGCAGGGAGGAGCCGCGGGAAAGAGATGTCTGGGGAGTCACCGCAAGCACGGCACCTGGGTGCCTCTGCATGTACATTAACCATTAAACGGAGACTCATAAATCCCTTGCTTTTACAGATTTTGCTTCCAATGTGCATGCTGAAGAGGAACCTCCTCGCACACAGCCTGAGGCCATCTACTCCTGGGCTGGGCTTGCTCCTACCGTGCAAGGAGGCTGCCAGAGCTTCCCACTGTCCCCTGCCTGTGAGGGCCACATCCGAGCAGCACATGGCTGGCCCCACACTCCTACATCCATCTAACCATCTCTAATTTGCCTGTTGTAGTTCAGTAAGGCAGAGCCACGCATGGCGCCAGCCTCGTGGTCAGCTGAGGAGCGGTGTCCCCCCAGTAGCACCGCACTCCCCGGGGATGGCTGATGGGAGATGGCAGATAAGCTGGCGGGGTAGTGGGCAAACAGAGCAAGAGGGCTGGCCCATTAGATGGGAACATCTCAGTTCAAGAGAAAGCATTATGTTCATCTTTCATTTTTTGATTTAGCTCTCATACTGCTTAGTTAAAAAACAAACCAAAAACCAGCATGCTGAATCGTTGCTACCAGGTGAGTGTGCTGCTTGACACAGTTCTGCAGGTATGAACCATAGCTGCTATATATTTTTTTCCAATTATTTTAGAAATGTTTTCATATTCTTTTTGGACTTTTGCCTGGTTTTCAAGTTAAAGTTACTCAGCGTCCCTCATTCAGTTGGTTTTGTTGCTGAATCCAAAAGTATTAGCTGGACTGCCTGCTCCTCCTGGTTGTCCTCCCTGAAGGTCCAAAGAAGGTTTTCACATGTACTCCTGTGAGAGTCCTAACAGAAGTCCTGATGATTTTTTATGGAAGACTTTGCAGAAAGTCTCCTTTTCTCTGTCAATCTGTGGTGGCCGTCTCTCAGTGCTGCTGTCCTCTCTCCCCACAGACATTGCATGGAGTCTTAAGAGCCTGAAAATGTGCATGAAAAAAGCACTCCCTGCATTTTGCCCTGCCGTGTTTTGAAGTCCTGTGACAGGTCCTGCAGCCTTGTTTGGGTGAGCACACACCAGCAAAGGGTCCCATCTCTGCCAGAAAGGACAGGAAGGTCCTGGTGCTTATGCCACCTTCTGTACAGGACCTACAAGAATTTCACTGCTTTTAAAGTAGATGCTTCTCTTTTTTTCTTTCTTTCTTTTTCTATTTCTGTGCAAATACAAGCTGCCCCTTGGTAAACTCTGAGCTGAGAAACATCTAGCAGTGCTGTCAAGAGGAATCTACATTTGCTTCAAGGAAAATACGTGACTCATCCCTGTGTCCCTGCTACAGCTGTGTGGAGTGAAGTCAAAACCCCCATGGCTGGGATGAAGCCAACTTCCAGCGATACTTCTACATATATTATAAGTCCAGTACGAATGCCTACAGACGTTTCACAGACTGAACTCAGAAACGTACTCCTTGACACTGAGCCACCATATTAAAGGTGTTGAAGTACAAGTTGTGTAAGCCTGAGGCAATATACAGAATTAATGAAAGAAACACTGCATACTCTGAGCTTTGTAGACCACAACACGAAATAATATCTGGATTTTTTCACACACAATTTTTCACAACTATGAAAATGCTGATTCCAAGTATCCTAGTAAATAACTAAATAACAGTCCTCTGACCCTGGTGAGACAATTCCATGCTAAGAGATTTTCTTGAAATTCGCAGCTGTTGGCTATTAGAAATGGTTTGGGGGTATTGGCTCTGAAACAGTTATTTTTTTCCCTGCTACATACCGCTGGTACTGCCCATGAAAGATGCACTGTTTGATGTGAGTTTTTGCACAAAATGAATATTTGAGTTTTGAGCTATGAAAAATGCCTTCTTTTTCTGAAGTGTGTGATACATACTGAAGCTCTAAGCTCACTGGTTTCTACTGATTGATATCCACAGATGAGCTAGTCTTCTACCTTAAACCACTCTTCTTCCTGCAAGTACAGAATAACAGCATGGGCTGTCGGCAGAGTACCAGGTAAATGTTGTCATGGGCCCAAGGGCTTTCCCTGTCCCAAGAGCTCTTTTTGGAAGCCAGCAAATGACTATCAAATGAAAACATATTTACTTGATGCAAACAGCAGTGAGATGGTGTTTGCAAATGCCTCCTTCTGTTTCCAAACACTACAAACAACAAATTACTGCCTCAGACTGATTTCCACCAAATATATTTTCACGCTTTTCCATTGTTAGCTGGTTGGCTTTCCTTTTTTATTATTATTTTTTTTTTTTTTTTTTGGGGGGGGTGGAGGCTGAGGGCAGGAAGTCAATGCTTTGTAAGCTATCCTCAGATAGGAAAAGGTGAAGAACCAGCACTATTTCAAATCAATGCATTTTAAACAGAATATGCTCTCCGATATTACTAGTTGGCCGATCTTTTTGACTTCCACTGTTGGTAGATTTTTTTTTTCCTTTGGCCTGGTCCATTCGGATAGCACAGAACTTCACGAAATTAGTGATGCTGCCTTTGAAAACACTGCCTATTTTACAGAGAGGAAATACTTAAAACTCAATGATATGAAACTAACTAGATATATTTGAAATATTGATTACATATATCTTCTGGAATAGGATAATGGGATATTCCTGGTTGCTCTATGCATGTTTATACGTCTCTGAAATGTTTGATTAATGTGCACCTAATCTTTCTTTCCGCTAATAGACCATCATATTTCTTACTAAGAAATGAATTATTCGACCACTGGTACAAGTGGCTGAGAGAAGGCCATTTATAATGCTGCATCTTCAGCTAATGTTTCTTCAGCAACTAATCCTTGACCTGGAAAGCTCTTTCACAGAAAATGACTAATATTGTCAATTTTAATTTTTGCTTTGAATATGTTTTTCTGATGGCAGTCTAATCTATCCTAAAATACTTTATACTTTACAATATTAATAAAACATACATAGAAAATAAACAAAGGAAAACCCTCATAAAGCAAAATTTGAATCCTGTTTCTGGAGATGTTATCCCAGAACTTGGAATTTATGCAAAAGCAATATATAGGCAAAAAGAAAGAAAATATTTTCAAAAGCAAAACAGAATTGACTTAACCTATCCTTTTCTTGGTTCACAAAATATATTGTCATTTTAGGCAGGTATTGATTTTGCTTTCCATTTTTCTTTTAAGATTAACTCACATTTGAATGTTTTTATCATTTTCTGTATCACATTTTTGAGCAATGTTATTTTTCATATTTCTGAAAATTGCTTAGTTAAGAGATTCGACAAATAGCAGGTTGTAATAACAACAGTTGCTCTCTGCTGGCCTTGTGTGTATCAGCCCTAGTCTTATCATTTGTACACTATAAGCAGCCCTTCTTCATACAATCATTTTCAAAATTGCTGTGCTAAACTTTAGGGAATTGGGATGTTCACCACATTTGTACACTCAGTCATGAGCTCAGACAAGAACACTGAGCATTAGGCATGGCAAACAAACCATGAAAACTTACAGTTGTCAGACTGGATGACTTTTGTAGAAAAGCTGCAGAGGGTTAGTTTGTTCCTTGGCACCTTTTGTAGGAAAAAATAAGCATTTGCCTACATATTTTCAAAAGCTTAAAAAAGATCAACAGAAAATATAACCCAGTGTCACTGATATAAAGGCCCAAGCACTCTGAACTAGGGTCACAGCCCTGAACAGAAGTCTTAGTATCCAAATTCTTCCAATTAGCAACTAAAAAGTGGCAACTTGTAATTTCTGTCCACTTTAATAAACTGTACAGATTTTAGCCTGCCCTGCATCTGACATCCAGAGTCTTTTAGAGAATATCCAGTTGCCACTCAAAAGCAGGAGCATTTTAAAATGGGGGCCTTCTTTAAAAAACAGAGAACACCCCCTGAATCTGCAGATCGGTAAAATCCAGCCTGGCATTTTGGCATGACTTCAACTTCAGTCTGAGGAAGCCTGAGCCTTCTCTGTAGTAGAATTTTCTGCAAAAGGCATTCACAAGAAGCAGTAATGAGTTATATGGCACTGTGACTTTTTGTAAATGAGAGGAGTGGAATTTCAGCTAGGACTCTCCTCCTACCCTTGGCTCCAGGCTGTAGACCTTCCAAGAGCTATTGGGAGGTTGAATGAAAATAAAGATTACTAGAACTGGAGGCAGCAATGGATGTGATCAGTCCCTCAGTAAGATATGTACTGGGAGTCCTGTTAAAATGAAAATGGAGAGAAAGAAGAGTTTTCACAAACTAGCTATGTAGAAAGAGCAACTACACAGATTATGCTTACCTGGAATAGATAAGCTAGTAACATCCTGCCCCTCCCTTCTCCTTCCTCCCCCACTGTTACTTGAGGAGGTGAGCAGGAATCTCTAGTGGTGAAGAAAAGGGTTTGATTTACTTCTTTGAACATGTGAGTTTGTAATTCAACAACCTGTTCCTGAGTTGAGGGAAAAACATCTATGCGTGCCGCTGAAGTAAGTACATGTATTATGGACTAATATTGTCACTTTTCAAGAGTGCAAGTACTGTAATTTGCTGTGCGTGTGCTTATCAAAGCAAAGTTTAAGAAGTCTTCTAATAAATTAAAAGTTTTATGGAGATTTATTTATTTATACTTTTCAAAAGCTTTTGTAGAAACAGAAAAGTGTCTCTTTGATGAGAAACATCCGCCTTCTTTCCCCTTAACAAGCATTGCCATCTAAACCTGTCTGGGAGCCTGGGGTGCATCTATGCTTTGTATATTGAGGTGTCTTGTTCAATCTTGGGTAGAATTTGTAAGGAGCCCCCGCAGGTCTGAGTAACTTCAGCGGAGCTGGTTGGTAAGCTGTTGTTTGCAAAGGAAGGAGATGTGAACTTTGTAGAGTATGATCTAAGAGATGGTTTCTAGAGACTTCTCGACTTTCTCTATCTTGGCAGAAGACTACATCTTTTTACAAAATCAGGAAAAAAAATATTATTATTATTATTATTATTTTTTAATAAGGTAAGATTTAAACGTAATAGTGAATTTCTCAGTATTTGTATCAAGCTCACTGCTAATAGAAAGGAACAAAAAACACCTAACCTGAGCATTACAGAAAAAGGGCACAGGAAGCTTTGGAAAAAAAAACAAAAAAAAAAACACACACACACACAAAAAAAAAAAACACAACAAGAATATTACAGGAAATGCTATCATAAAGCAGACTTCCTGGGCAGGGGGAGACAATGAAATTCTGATCCTGTTTTGCTACATTAGTCAATCAGTCTGATTTGTCTGAGAACTTCCCATGTGCAACTCTGGTGAGGTCTTCAGCTGATGCTGAGGCCCATTGGCAGTGGGATTGTGTGGTGATGTGTGGGGTATCAGGCAGGCTCCTGTTACCCAGATCCTCCACAACTTCACATGTGCTGAGTGCTTCTTGGCTTCAGCTTCTTTGTATTTAGGTCATATTAAAGAAAACAAATGGCACCACATAGGAAGCTTCTCCCTGAAACCCTTAGCTCCTGTAGGGCTGTCAGGCATACTTTCCCCTCTTGGGCTTGCACCCAGCCCTAAGCAAGACCCTTCTGCTGCCACAGAAACTGACCATACAATGAGCTGCTAATTAACAGGAGTAGAAGGCACTTGCTGGTGAAGTGACTGATTAATTTCTAAAAGAGCAAAAGAGAAAGTATGAAACATCTGCAATCTGAGTACAGCTTTTGGAAACTACATTTGTCTTACAAGCAAACCTTGAGATCGCAGCAAAATTGAAGGAAAATCTTGAAAGACAATGCTAAGATTTTGAGTTAAATGTTCAGGTGTAAGAGGCAGGGAAGTGTAAATGCCTTCAGTTTTCTGCCTTGTTTCTGCAGTTTCATTTTCCAAGCTGTGATTCATACGCTCCTCTTAGGACACTTCTATCCTCCTCGTGCGAGGGAGATGGTGAGCTCAGGTACGTGGCTTGTCCTGGGCTTAGGCCGCAGCAGGAGCAGGTGCTGTTACAGTGGTGCTGTGCCTTCTCACCTGGGCATGGAGGAGTAAAAAGCAGTCCCAGCTGCTGCCCCTGGCCTGCAGGCACGTGGCAGCAGCAGGCAGATTGCAAGGCAGAGCACAGCACCAGCCTCCTGTGCAGGGTGAAGGGCACCCTCCGCACAGAGGGACATCTCCCTGGGTCCCTGCTTTTCACCGCCTTTTGGTGCGACATGGACGCCTGGAGGTGGCATAGGCCTGTCTCCAGCTGGTGCGGTTGGGAACACTTCCCAGAGAATGAACAAACAAAGCTCGTGAGAGGATAGTTATGCTAAGAATAATGAATATCAGCTATTCCACAGAGACTAACTTAACTGGGTACTTAGGTGCCGGATAATTAAGGAAAATGAAGATCGTTAAGTAACTGCTGACGCCTCCCCTTCTCTCTCCAGTGCGGCTTATAGCAGGAAGGAGGCAGGGGATTCTACGAGGTACCTTGCAGAAAGCCACCTGCAAGGCCTTCACATGTCACAAATCAAGTTTTTTGTCCCCCACCCCCTCAGGTAGAAGCTGTTTCAAATGACAGTGAAACATTAGAAGTAGGGAAAGATTTTCTTATTTTTTTCCCTTTCTTACTGGTTTCTGAAAAAGCGTGGTTTATATGCTGTCAGTCATTTCCAATGATCTCAGTCCGGTGTTTATTCAAAAATCACGTTTGGTGTAGCTGGAAGTGTTGTTACTAACTGATGAGCAAGTCTGAATGCTGAAAATGAAAAATGATTGACATTCTTTAAGGTAAAGAGGGAGACTCTTCATCCAGCAGAAGCTGCCACTGCAACAGATGCTGTTATAGCTTCTGACACTGATCGTGATGAGTGGTGTGTAATGTCAGTAAAAGATGAGAGGCTACAACAACAAAGTGAAAAGGAAGCCTCTGAACATGAATCCCATGGCACCCTGGTAACAGTTAATAGCCATGACTTTCCTGGCTAGAAATATGACTAAAAAGGTCAAACACATATTTGTTAACTTATAATCTATTCGGTAAATAAATACAAAAGCTTGTTAATTAGCATTCTATTATTATTTGACTATGTTTATTTATTTTTTTATTTTATTTTTGGTTCTTATTTCCCATGTCTTCTGGCAAATATGTTGTCTGGTGCTCTTTTTTACCATTTCAGGTTTTCCTTTTGGTTAAATATAGCAGAGATTTACAGAGAATAATTCATAGCAGAGCTATGCGTGGTCCTGAATACTTTGAGGTACTCAGGGGTAATACTGCATGTTGGACATCTTTCCAGCAATATTAAGCAGCAAGTTTCCATGTGCAGTTATAAACTTTTTTTTTTTTTTTTTTCCTAAACAGTAACATCATTTTAGGTGTAATACCTTCTCCCCCAGTTTGCTACAGGAAATCTCTCTCTAGGTATTCTGCAGCAGCATCAGCCTAGTGTGGGCAAGGCTGCTGGGGAGTAGCACAGTCGGACCAGGGCTCACAGAAAGCTCTCCTGAGCACAGGACAGCCACAGTACCTGCCCCAATTTACCATGGATGAGGGTCCTTCTGGGGAACAGCTTTTCATTAACCCCAAAGTTGTTGATACAGTTCACTTCTTATAAGTGGTGTTCTTGTGCTTCCTGGAGGGCTGGTTATCTTTAAGCCATGATCTAACTCTTGTCTTGCAGCTCTAGGCTTGCAAGTGAAATTAAGGTCACTATTAAATTGTCCTGTAAGTGGTATAAATATTTACACTGGTGCAATGTGTATACCAGAGTCTCTTGTATACTTTAGTAATAAAATGTGATCTGGTTATATTCACATACTGTCTTGATGTGTGTGCATATGATCAGAGCCAAGTTGAAAGCCAGCACTGAAGAGTGAAGCACAGCCCCCTTTCATACCCCACTTTACTGCACAGCTGTAGTCACATACCTATCCCCAACAAGTGCCTATGGGATGTGCTGCTCAGCTTGCTGCCTCCAGGGAGCTGAGTACAAATCTGTGGATTTACTCTTGGGCTATAGTGTTGTGATAATTCTCTTTTCCTTAAATGCAGGAAATGGAGTTCCATGTTGTCCATTTGGGGACACTGAGTTCAACAGGGCAATATTTCTTCATAAAAGTGCTTTCTCTCACATGGAGAATCTCGCATGCATTTCCCCAGGAGGTACCACAAATTGAAATTGTGTACACATTTTCATACGTTCAGAGTTTTAAGAACAACACTACCACAAGAGTCTTCCTCTTTCTCTTTCCCTGTGTGGCCTCATTTGGGTGTCTCTGGGATACGTGCCTGAATACACGCTTAAAGCATGTTGGGAATGCGGATCTGTTGTGAAGGGCTGGATTGCTGCTTCCTTCTCTGTTAGCACACTGCCCACGAAAGATGATATGGAGCTGGGTGCTGTGATTTGGGCATGTTTAACATGACTAACAATGAAGTTAAATATCCGTCATTAACAACACATTTCTTTTTTCTAGTACTGTGGAAGGTTTGCTGCAGTAAGGATGTTTCTGAGACACTGTGTGTTGGCACAGACTCCACGGATGCCCCCAAGTAAGCCAGGCAGCCCAATTCTTTTCTTTTCTACCTCTTTCTGGGTACTCACTTTACAAGGTAGGTGAGCTCATCACTGCATCCCTGGGCCCATGCTCTGGTTTGCAAAGCATTTTCTCCTAGGTCATGGGAATCGGTGCATGTAGGCTCTTGTGGAGGTAGCAGGTGCATTAGGCAGCCTTGTGCTTTATGTGCTGTTAACCTTGCATTTCGAAAGCTGCCTGCTGTGTGGTGCCTGGAGGGTTCAGTTATTTTGGCCCATAAATTCCAGATTCTTGTTGTACTTCTGCACTGAGCTGACACTGTACGTTCTTCTCCACTGCAGGAGAGTTTTGTTGTTATTGTTTGTGAAACACAGACAAATCTAACTTGTCCAAAGGCCACTTGCAGAAAACCAGTAAAGCATCATTGCTCTTCTGTGACATGCGACCACTTCCAGGTGCCCTGCCTCACCGTTGCTTTTCCCATCCCAAACAAGGTTTCCCTTCTTACTCTATCCTTACCCTTAGGAACTGTCCCCAGCTCAGAGATCCTTCTGCGGGGCTATGGCCCTTCAAAGGAGACCCTTCGTTTGTACAGCAGCTTTGATACAAATGAACCCAGGAGGTTTAACTGCCAGATAAAAGTAGAGTGCATTAACCCGCACAATCGCTCTAATGAAGTCAGGGTGAAGTTGTGAAGTCTGGGTCACAACTAATGGATGAACCATTAACACCTCTCAGACATAACAGCACTTAAAAAATATCAAACAGCAAATGCATTTAGTGACTTTCAGGTGTATAACTGGTCACAGTGTTTTGAGAGCGAACAATCATGAAAAGCTCACAATTTCACTGCATATCCCCCACAGTGCTTTCCACATTTATGTTTTAAGGTCAACTCAACTCTAGAAGATTTTGCCATCATAAAACTGTCAGATGACAGGTAACTTTTTTTTTTTTTTTTTGTGAAGTTCTTTGCACTTCAAGAGCTTGTGTTGATCCAGAGAAACTTTGAGAACCCCAGCTCTGATCAGCATTTCTGTACCGTCAGGTATTTCTGCTGGCATATTCACTGACTTAATAGCAAAATGTTTGAGGCCCTACTCTAATGCAAAAACCTTTCCAATAGAGAGAAGTGTTTTTTTTGTTGTTTGTTTGTTTGTTCCTGATGCCAACGGACTGGATTAAGAGCTGTTCCTTTGTACCATGAATCTGAGTGCTGTGGTAGAGGGACAGGGATAGGCTGTCTCAGTAGAGACTAAGATCTGTAGATGTTTTGACGCAGAAGTTCTTGTTCCCCCTCAGTTGTTGAGAGGCTACTTGTGATCAGTGCAGGAGCTTGTTTAAATAACTGCAGTGTTGAATGCTGGAGGACGTTTCAGAGCATAGCAGGCTCTTGCTGGCAGGGATTTGCCCACTTGGGCTGGGCTGCAAGCCCCAGATGTAGTTTTGTGGAGAAGACCTGCAATAAAGGCTCTCCAAAATTTCTTGAGATTGCTTTTTCTTTCAGTATCTTCTACAGAAGGCCTGGTTGTCATGCGTGCCTTGCCCTGGCCCGTTGTGCTGACTGTGGCCTGTGTTATGTTCTACAGTAAACAAAGCTGCTCTGCACTTTTTCTGGCAGCAAGTAGCTTGAGCGGCTGCTTGCCTGCATGCTGGCCTCCCCAGCGCTCTCACCAGCTGCTCATCCCTGTGCTGCTGCATGTGCTCCTCGCCGCTGCTGCTCTTCTTGCCTCTGTGCCCCTTCTGTCCTGAGTGCCCTGGGGAGGATGCTTTGCTTGTGATAGCAGGGCACTGCCAGCCCACAGCTGATGGTATCTACAGCCACAGCCTTGCTGCAGCTCCAAGTTTGCTTTGGGTGTCTCCCAGCCCTGCAAACACGCGTTGGCACAAAATGCGATGTGCTGTTCCGGCAGCACACCGCAGCATGCAGATGGGGTCAGGGAGGTATCTGAGGAAAGTGTGTGTTGCAGTTCCCTGCCACCAGCTTGCTAGCCTACAAGACAAATGCTGAATTGTTATTTAAGCTTTCTTTGTGTCCGTGTTTTTACACTGAGCAAATGCTGCATGATGAATCCACAAAGTGGGACAAGAGCGTAGCAGCTGTAATTCTGGTTAAAGTGCTGCTTGGTGAAAAGCTGCATTTTGTGTCTAATTCTCTGCTTCCGTGTCAGATCTGTACCACTGTCCATGTTCAGAAGGAGCTGCTGCTGCAAAGCTATGAAGTGTTTAGGCTTCCCGATGAATCCTTAGGGTATAATTTAAGGAAACAGGGTCATGTGTTGGACACTGTGTCTTGCACAATGGTGTCATTATCTCTTATGTATTAGCAGGCTACTAATGCTGACATCTAATTAGCACCAAGAAACTGATTAAGTCTCAATAGGGTCAAGAGAAAGAAGAAAAATAGATCTCAGGCAAGCAATTAGGTCATTTATTTAATAAATTAAAATACTTGTGATTATAAGCTCACTCTAGCAAGTTTTTTTCCTGTACAGAATAGCTGATGGCAGAAACAATGATAAAATAGTAAATGCAACACTATGTTAATGGCAACGTAATCAAAACGGCACACACACACACAAGAAAAACACAAACTTGAGCTTTCTGTAATGGACTATTTATCATCCAAAACAGATGCATTCATTAGGAAAAAAATGCATTCAAATACCAGTAAAATAAATGGAGTCTGTTCAGATTTCCTGTTCTTGCATTTGGGCTGCTCCATGCTATGGAAGCTAAGTATGTAGAAGATGCTTCAATACACGCTCGTGACATGGCAGACATTTATGGTCATGCTGTACCTTTTGTAAAATAATCTGACTTGGGTTTTTTTGAGCATTCAGATAAATATTGAGCAGGCAGTAATTAATATCTTTTTGTCATCCTTTACAATCAGTTTCTACTTCTTTTAACAAGGCAAAATATTTTTTCAGTGACAATGAAACGTAAAACACATCTATGTATGCTAATGGGCGGTGCATTCAACCCACAGAGCCTGGTGTTTTCTTCTCTCTCTGTAGAGCCCCATAAGGGCTTGTCTCTTCATGCATTAGCACTCCACAGCTTTCTAATAGACAAGTCGCCCATACTCCCTTCTTGCATGCTCAGTTTAAAGCATTTCTTAATTGGGTTCATTTAAATGCTAATTTTATTGAATTCAGACTGCTCTAAATCACTGAGGTGAGTTCTTGCCAGACTCCTTCAGTAATAATAATATTTCAAAAGGTTTGAAGTTCAGGTTAGGTTTTGACAGGCTCTGGAAGGTCTGCTCGCACATCCAACGTTGACTGCAACCCACAAGGTATCTCCTATCTTGCTTTCTGCTCTCTTCCTGTGCAAGCCCTCCTCTTCCTCCCTGCTGCAGGCTCACCTCCTTCATCTACTGCTTGCTGGTATTTAAAGGCATCCTAAGTGGAAGTTTTAGACTGCTGGAGACGTTCAAAATTGTGGTTGCCTTTTCAACTTATTTAAAAAGTAAAGCCTGTGTGTGCTGCAGGAAGTAGCCACTGGCTCCCTGTGTTTTTCCTGCTCTAGCTGCATGAAGAGGGGGTTCAGCTCTTGCTTGAAACAAGAGCTCCCTCAGCTTTTTGCTAAATCACTGTGGGGGATGAAAAGGATGCTCAGGCCTTTTCCAAGGCTCTGGACTAGTTTGGAGCTGGCAGTGACAGGCGAGGGGAGAGCTCACTGCCTGGTCCCAGTTGCTGCAGGCACTGTGGGATGGTGGCTGGGAGGGACCCGGTGGTCTGGTCCAGCCCTCACCCTGCAAGCAGCTGCCCTCTACTCCTGCTTCTGCCTGTGGTTGTACTCACCTGGCTGCCAGAGTACCCTCGGTCATGGGTGGCCCTGGCTGATGAACCTATCTTAAAAACACAGCAACTAATGCAGCAACAGTTCCTTGAAAATAAGAAAATAACCTCTCAACATTTTTTTTTTCTTAATATTATCTTCTTATTATTAAAACAAATCTATCAAGGATGGCATATGCAGCGCCAAGCAATGCGAAATTCATCATTTGTACCCAGTCTTAAACACTTGTTTTTTTATTTTTTTTGAGAGACTGTCTTGAAAAAGTTGTCATAAACACCAACAAATGCAAAGCAGCTTTCAAGATGACTTTTTGTTATAGGCATATTCCTGAACTATTCATCTGTGTTAAATGCATTTTGCCTTGAATCATATGTCATGTTGCCAGAAAAGAGTTGTTTCCATGCCAACTCATTTGCAATATGGGGGAAAAAAATCAAAGCTACTAACATCTGCAAGATGTCAGTACTGATATAAGCCACTTGCAATGAAAAACGCAGAACTGCAGGAGGGTTTGCCAAGTAGGCACTATATATAGGGTAGAATGTCATAAACTAATCACCGAACAGTGCATTTCCATTCCTTTTTTGGCTGTATTCTTGATCTAATCTCTTTGCCAAAAAAGGCTTGCAGCAAAAGGAGCATCAGTGGCTTCCACGTGCATTTCTCTTGTAAAGCAGGAATTACTTGGATTTCTTTTTTCTTTGACTCGAGCCTCCACAAAAGCCACTTAATTTAAAACACATAAGAACTAGCACAAGAAACTGCAGCTTCACTTTCCATACTATTTCCTTTCAATTCTCTCAACTGCAGGGTCTCCTTCTATAAAGATCCTATTCATCAGCAAGATTAATGAGAGCTGGTGTCTGAAACTGTGGATTCCATTTCACAGACACTATTTCCTCTGCGCTCTTCCACACCCCCCACTCCTAACCCCTCTATATTTTTTTTTGATAAAATAAGATTGTTCGTTTATTACCCAAGTATTATGAAATGCCAGAGGCTGAGGCTCTGAAGCCCAAACAGTTCAAATATCAAGGTATATTTAATTTTGAGATGATCCAGGCATTGCTGTATTGTATGAGCCATCAGAGGCAGCAGTATTTTTTTATTATTTTTTCCCCCTTGGAGGTATTAGAGCAGTTTTAATTTCCAAAAGTTTTCTACAATACTGATGGAAAATCTGTTATTTAGATCTGGAGAGTACAGCTGATGCTCAGCACGCCTATTGTACTACATCCATTGTCCTCTTATGCCTCACGATACTGTGTGGTGGCACTCGCTGTAATGCCTGTGGTCTGGCATTGGGGATGGGACTAAGGCAGTGCTCCCTGAACATGCTGGGCCGGTGCTGCATGGTACCTGGCTGTGCTGGGTGCTCCCTGGCACGGGCTGGAGCATCCCTCATTGTATGGGCACCCCTTTTGCCTCTCCCCCCTACCCTGGGGCTCCTGGGTGCTGGGGCCTTGCTGGGCAGCAATTTTTGCTGAAAGGTGAAGGGTGTTGTTTTTGAGTCATTGAGCAATAAGAGAATGCTTGCTTCCCTTAGTGAAGAGGCTGCCAGCCATCTATCCCGTGCATGTGGTGGGGCTGGAGCATAATCTCCAAATGGCCACTTAAAAAGCCCATCCCCATCGTGCAGTGCTGGGGCTCGTGCAATGCGAGCCTCTGAGTTATTTGTAATTGCTGAATTTCACAAAGGAATATTCATGCTTTCTGAGTATTGCTTACCCGATGAAAGCAATTACCAGAGTTGTCACGGAGATGTTACGCGGCAGTGAACGGAGAGGAGTTAATTTCATGGGAGTCATCTTTGCATAAGGGAGATTTGAAATATCAAATTGAAACATCCATGGCAAAACCTTTTGTAAAGGAAAGGTCCTGTCTTTGCTTACTGGTAAGGTGGGAGGATGGGAAACAACCAATCTACTGCATTTCAGATATCTCCATAATTTTGCTTCTGCTATTGTTAGAATGATAAAAATTCTCACACAGATCATCATTGCACTTCATAAAGATCTCAATCCAAACTCATCCAACTTTGCTTTATTAAAATGCCTCTATTAAAGCTTTTTAATAGAAGGTTATCACAGGCAAGCAGAATTGAGAGCAAATGTAGGAATTGATTCCTACAACACCTTATTTATTTCACTGAATTTTGCAAGTTAAAGCACAAGTAAGACCACTTAAGGACGTACAAAATTACCTGGATCTGTTTTGAATGACAATGAGATGCTGTGAGCTTTGCTGTTGCTGAGCAGAAGTTATGGTACTAACACCTAGGCTGTACAGCACACACCTGGTAATATTGTTTTCCTGTGCAACTTCAGTTGTGTCTATTTATTTTTATATACACATATACATACCTTTCACATATTGATATGCGTGTTAATATAATTAATAGGTTAGTGAAAACAATATGAAATTGGCTTCTGTCTGAAATATATGCTGTAGTTAATTCTAAGACAAATGTAATTGAAAGAGGTTAGAGGCTATTTACTTTCTGCTTCTTAAAAAAAATGTGTGCTTTGTATAGTTGGTAGTGGCATGTCTGTGATGAAGCCAGTCCCTTTTTCCTTGCATATGTACTACCTCAGCAGAGCACAGAAGCATCCTTAGAAGATAAAAATATGACTGTAAAATGATTCTTAAGAGTTCATTTGAACTCAGTCAGGCACAACACCTAGAAATGCTATAAATCGGATTTTTTTATCAGATTTCAAGTTGGCAGTGTCCTATGTTGTTACGCACAGAATTGTAACTTCGGTGTGTGTAGCACTTTGTCTGTCTTGGCTTTCAGACAAGCACAGCATCTCTCTGTGCAAATGTAACACAAGCAGCTCAGCTTGAATACAGTGAGCCTTGAAGAAGATCAAGCATAGGTTAAGCACAGTTTCGGCTCCAAGAAATTACACAACAAGGTAGTAGCTGTAGAAGGGCTGGGTGCAGCACAGGGCTGCTGAGGTGCTGGCCTTTATGCGGTGCCTCAGGGCTGGCCCAATGCGGTAGTTGCAGCATCGTGGCCCAGCTGTGACCAGGCCCTTCAGGTGGCAAGGGGCTCTTCCTGCTCCTTGTTTTCCAGAGGTGAACAATAGTGGTTGAAATAAGGCAGCCTCCAGATGGCCATAGCCTGGCTGGTGCAGGCCCAACTGTGCACTGAGCCAAGCATTCGCCTGCCCTCATGTTCGTCACAGCTGTTTTTCATCTGAACTTGAAATGTGAGCTGCTGGCTTTGCTGCTGTGGCTAATGAAGGGAACACCTTGCACCAGGATAGCTTATTTGGTCTCTGTATTTACTTTTTCTCAGGAGTTTTCATCCTGTATGTATCTGTGATGTAGGATACTACTTCCACTTAGCAGTGGTTGCACTTTGCCCATTTTGCTGCATTGTGAGCACAGGGTTAGCTGTAAAATAACATTTGTGTCTGCTACCTGCATAACCCATGACAGTGGTTGCTGGATGAAACCAAGGACTTTCATTAGGGTCTCTTGCTGGAAATACCTGCCTGCAGCAGGGACACTTTAAATGGCCTCTCTCTACTTCAAAGAAATCACATAATTTTCCAGGACAGTTTCTGTCAAAGATTTTTTTGTTTCTACAACTCAGTTGCTGTTCACGAGATCTCTGAGTCATCAGCAAGTTCTTTCCCTGTGATTCTGATGCTGGGTGATGTGCAGCATGTGCAGCAGTGCTCCAAATGCAGGCCGGGCCTGCCTGTGGCCTGTGAGGGAGGCTGTATATAGTGCCACCCCACTGTCATCGTTGGCCTCAAATCAAGTATTTCCTTTTTTTTTTTTTAGCACATTAACACAATTAGATTTGTGTTGGTTTCTGATCTTTTATGATTTCTTTTTATAATAATAAATGTTTCATTATGCTTTCATCTGGTAATTTAGTATTTTAGATCCGTTTTGGCACTTGTCTTTGAACTTGGAGTCTTTGAGAATGTTTCTGACTTAGATAAACATTTGGATACAGATTTCAAGGAAATACTTTTCAGAGGGTTTCAAACCAACCATTCAGATAAGATCTTTTCAAAACTGATGATTCATAATCTGATTAAAAACTAGCTCTTATGCCAGACCATTTCCATGTAACTGAGCACAGGGTGAGCATCTTGTAACTGTCCTCTATTGACTCCCAAAGTGACTGCACACTATAATCATCATGAGCTTATGTTTCCATGTGTGTTTTTTCTGTTGGTTCATGTGACAGAGTTACTCATTTTCGTTCAGAGAAAGCGTACCTGGTCCTCAAGTTTCTATGCCGAGCATTTATTCTCTTTGCTAAATATGCCACCTGCTACTACATTGATGAGTACTGACTCTGAGCTTTTTACCATTTAAGAGCTCATGTTATCATTACTTTTACTGTCAGTATTTTTGGCTAGAATTCTTTTAGAGTATCTTAAAAAAATAAAATAAAAAATTAAAACTGCATTCCAATCTCCAAGAATGACATTCAAATCCTGGCCACTACTTCTTTATTCCCAGTAAATCTTATTTTGTTAAGTCTCATTTGATCCTGATGAACTTCAGTGGGAGGAGATTGCTTCTGCAGACTGCAGGGGTTTGTACAAGGCTTTGAGAAGTCTTAAAGACCTCTCTTTATGTCCTAGTCTGATCCTGAGGGGGGGGGGGGGGGGAACCAAAAACAAAACAGTAAATCATGTACGTGATTTAGCAATGTACTCTTTAAAAGTGACTGCAGTGAGTTTTCTGTAGTTATAACTTTTCAATTAAAATTTAGTTTAAAAATAACAAATAATCAGGGTGCATGTTCTTCTTCTAGCTCTTCCTCATTATTCTGATAGTTTTGAAGGAGTTCACTGACTATATTTTCTTCTCTGTATTTTTATTTTATTTTCTATCATGTTGTGCAGTAGGAGCCTTGCCCCTATATTTCGGAACACTTTTTTCCAAGTGGGTAGCCACGCTTCACATCAATGAGTTTTGCACAGAGATATTCTTACACAGTTTAAAAAACAAAGCAAGCTTTGAGGCATTTCTTGCCTGAAGAAAGATTTGTATGGCTAAACTGCTTTTATCCCTCTTCTATATTCCCGTGTCTAGCATAAGACGCTACTTCAACTTACAAACGTTGTTTTGCTTGCATTTTTAGATCATTATGGTTATAATGATTCTCATTGCTACATTTAGACACTTTATTTCAGTTCTAATAGTGCCCACAACGTGTAGTTAAGTCTTTGCAAACACTTGAATGCAGTCCCAAGGCATTTGTAATCATCTGTTCCCAGGAATCAGCATCTGACACTTGTTTAAATGCCTTACTGTCCACGTAGTTAAATATCTGTGCTGGAGAGCCACACAGGCTGTAAGGGTATTTGTGTTCCCTCCATCTCTAGTTGATGACAAGTACCTCTTGTGTGTCCCCTCAGACGGGTTTGTTTTGTAAGAAAAGCTGTGCATCAGATGGTTTGATCGAACACTGCTGGTTTAGGTTGTAGTCAGGTTTAGATGCTACCTGGTAAAACAAAGCACAACACCTATGGTTCAACTATTATTTCTGCATGGTTTGCTGCTCTAAGATGTTTCTGAGGTTAGTAAATCTTCAAATTCTCTACCTGAGACAAATGTGTATTTGATTGTGCCTTGATGAAGTCAAGCTCTAGCTTCCTGGTGGAGCTCCTCATCACACTGCAAAGAGCATTGCTCTGCAGAGAGGCTAAAGCACCATTTCTACTTCTATCATATAAAAACAGCACCTGGCTATTCCACCAGGCTGTCTGCTGCATGTAGAGGAGCCCCTACATCAACAATAAATGTTACGCCCTGTCCACTTGTAAATAGAAATGTATTTGCTTTGATTTCTCCAGAACTCAGTGTAAATGCTTTGTTCTTCATTGTTTCAGCATGCTTCAAGTTCCCTACCCTGTGTTAGCAGTTTAAATTGTCGGACTGGAGCACAAATATTGCAGAGGAAAATCAGTGGAGGAGGGCTAGAATTAATTCTGTGCTGAAAGAGCTGTTCTAAACAGAAATAGTGCTGATGCACTTTCCCTTTACACCTTACAGGAGAACATTATATATGCATCAACTTGGTTTTACTGTAGACTGTGCAAATATCATCCTTGCAACAACCTGGGGCTATGTATATCATACTTTAATACTACAAATATGCAGTTGTTATGAGCATGCTTTACTGACATTAAATGCTTTGATCAAAATTGCACTAGCATCGTAACTGAGCAGCAAAGAAACACATAGAACATTAATTGATATTGCTAGTGAAGAAGAAAACTAAACAAAGCCAATGTTATGTTGTACAGTCACCTCTGGATATAGTATTCCTATTAAGAGAATGGCTATTAAATTTAAGAAGACCTAATACATATACTTCTTTTTAAAGTTTAATCTGGTCCTTGAGAACCTTATGAGGCCATTAACGCCAAGAAGAAATCTACTGACAAGAAATAGCAGTAAGGGACTAAATTGAAAGCAGAATGGGAGAGTCTTACTGCTACGCTGCACCAATTATACTGCCATGTTGTTTCTTCACTGCAAGACTGATAGGGATCTACAAAAGCGTAGATCCCAAGGGACTCGAGCATGTCTGGTGAAAATTGGAAATCAATAGGAGTCTATAATCGCAAGCAAACTGCATCATTTCCATTGGGGTGAATGATGGCAGGCATCCACAAAAATGCAATAAATGCGGGTCCATCAAGTGCATTTGTTGGACCTTTTTGCTCAACATGAGAAGTACAAGAACCTTATTTCTTGGCAAATTAAGAGTATTACTTGCCTCTTAATTAGCAAGGCAATTCAGTGACCTTTCTATTCAGATGAACGTTTTGTCACGTAAAAGGAAAGAAGAGGATTCATTTTTTTTGGATGTGGTTTTTGAATGTATTGGCAGTCCTGCTGAGGAGGCAAACAGTTTTTAGTTTCCAGTCCTGTCAGTAAACTGCAAATTCATCTCAGGTCTGGCTTGAAGCAAGCTTCATGTTCGAAGGCGAGAGGTAATTTAGTCTCTAGGGTTATTCTGTCTTGGCTTTTGCTTAAGCAAAGTCTACCAATTCAATGTGACAATGAGAATTACAATCCACTAGGGGCCAAACTATGCCCACCAAATGCTTGATTTCCTTTATGAAGCACTTTTTCTTCCCCTAGTAGTTGAAATTGTGTGGTTTTGTTTTCTCTCTCTTTTTTTTTTTTTTTTTTTTTTGAGCCCACTACTTGATGTATTCAATTCCAAACTGTCCTTGAGCTTTCTAAGTCTGAATCCACAAGGTATAGTTCACTGGTTCTAGAGAAATATGCAGCAATTATGAATATTATGACTGTATTCGTCTATAGGGCAGGCAGGCAAGGTATAAAAGTCATGCTATTGTTGATGAATATAAAAGAGATGTCAGTTTTCAGAGGTGGGGGAAATTATGTCTATTGAAGGCTCAGAAACAATTTTTTCAATGTATGTAATAGCTGAAATGATCCTGCTCACTGTGTTGAAGAAGGGTTTGTGAAAGGTCTCAACAGGAGATACCTCTGTAAAGGCCTGATTCAAAGCTCAATGAAGTCAGTGGGCAGCCCTTCAAGCAAGACGTGCTCCTAGACCATATGCCCCTTGAACATCTTCTGCTCCCTTCAGTGTTTGAGAAAGCTGACAAATGGAGGAAAGCACTTGTCCTATTGAGACACATTGGAGCACACCTTTAAATGCTGTTTAAATGTAGATGTCCTTTGTGGTCATTGGCCAATAAAATCTGACAGTGTAGGCTTTTAACAGGAATGTGACATGACGACAGTCCCGTATCTTTCCACAGACTCCAAAAACACAAATTCTGAGGTCATTCTTGTGCTTTTCATTCTCCCACAAGGTACTAACAAATGAGCTATTAGATTAGTTACAGCTTTCATTAGAATGTAATTAAAAGATGTCGTACTTTTATAGTCGGACTCAGCTGTAGCCAAACATATGGGCATAGTAAAACATTTCACAGAGCTGAAAGATTTTGTTGTCCTGCTGAGAAAATGATAGCCTTACAGCTTCTCACTTAATTATTCTAAAATTAATAATAACAATTGTGAAAGCTCCCCTCATTCCAACAGAGAAGTTTTTAATATTGCTGGCTGAAATGCTTCGTGGTGGAGGTAGTTCGGCTGCTAGGGATATAGAGAGGTTCCAGAGCAGCTCCGAGTCCTGCATGCTCCGTGCTTCCAGGAGCCTTACTGCTTTGAGCACACCTATGAAACATTGCCTGTGTTCAGGGGAAAGGACTTGAAAATGTGCCACTTCCAGTTTGGAGAGGGTATCCACACCACCAGGTCTGTCATACTTTTCTGCCTTTTCCACGCCGCTGGAGCTGCTCTGTTGGCTCATTTTTTGCTCTGGGATGGGGATGGATTTGGGTCCCAGGTAGCTGGGTCATTTACCTGGAATGGGAAAATGCGCTGGGGGATTTTTTCCAGTAATTTGAAGCTACTTGTACAAAGTCAAGTAGCTGCAAGGGGAGGGAAATCCACACCAGTGTATCAGTCACTGGGCAGCCAGGACACAGGGGGCTCAGTTCAAGTCACTGCTCCAGAAAAGGGACCGCAGCAGGGTCTCCCTGTGGTACAGTAGTGTCAGCGGTCAGCTGGTGCTGGCTTTGGGGTTGTTTTTGCGCCTTGGCTGCAGATGCATAAATACCAGGGCCCTGATGGCGAGGGGGAGGTCTCTGCATTGGAGAGCTGTGCCCTGGGCTGCTCGTTAGCAGTGGCTCAATGTGGCTGCTTGGCCCAGCTTTGCCCGGCAGCAGCAGTGCAGGCTCCTGTTGGGCCAGGCAGTGGCTCAGTGACTGTTCTGGGGACGTTGGCAAGCACCAAGCAGTGAGACCCACGTGTGTGTAAAGCAGTGGGCAGCGCTGCTGCTGATCCTGCCCGCTCCTCTCTGCAGAGCTGGCTTTAGGCGTAAACAAACAGTGGAAGACTGCTTGGGGAAACCCAGCATCTGCGAGATGCGGGCCTCAAAGCTGATTAGAAACCATCTCCTCCTTCCACCTGGGCAGCTGGGGAGAGAGAGCTGGTTTACTGCTGCCCTGTGTGGGGGCCGGGGAGGGAGTGATGCTGGTGAAGGTGCCGCCACCCAGCGCGACCCAGCACTGCAAAGCATTGCCCGAGCAGGGGCTGGGCACTGCGTCCTCCTGCGCCTGCTGTCTGAACCCACAGCACCAAAATCTGCTGCCTCGGGGAGGGAGGCTTTGTTCCCTTTATTTTTCAGAAGACAATGTTTCGTCTCCTCTGAAGGTCTTATCTGTATGCAGTGTCCTCTGTGTGCCTGGGATCCAAAGAGGGTATTTTTGAATTACAAGTGCAGGCAAGAGATCATTTTCTGAAAGTAATTGGTTGCCAAGGGTTTGGGGGAAATGCTCATTTATTCTAAAAGCTTCACAAATTTTAACACGGATCCCCCCAAATTAACCCAAGTATGCATTGCTTATTGTTATTCACTTTTTCCACTTGCTTGTAAAAGTTGTTCAGAAATAAATCACATCATGTAACCATAGCAGGTGCAGGGTAAAAAAAAAAAAAAAAAAAGTGTATTAACAACCTTAGCGCAATCTATTTGTATGGATTAACTGAACATTTATAAGTAACTAATCTGTTCAGAGGAACCTGAATCAGCCTGCGTATATGAAAATTGCAGAAGTTGCGGAATATAATTTGAGACAGAATTAACAGCTCTGCACTAGCATCAAATAGTGCTAGTTCCAGGGAAAAAAAAGGACTTTGAGTTACCTTGTGTATAACACTGGGATATGGAAAGCACTTGCTCAGTGTGGATGCTGCAGTTGGTACGTGTGCAGCACAAAGAGCCCTACTTTCAGTGGGGTTAATGAATTGGTGTTACTGGTTGGGTTGTAAAGCTGCGGCACTGAGGCTGGGGGTTCTTGGTGCCAGCAGCTCTGGTGCAGGTGTGTGAGCCCACATGGCTGGGATTTTGTCTGACCCATTGTGTGCCTAGGTCAGACAGGGGCGAGCAGCCCTCTTCTCCAAACCTTCTCAGGGCTGGAAGGCATGGGAGTGAGACTGCTGTGGATCTGGGACAAGATAAAGGTTTCGGTGGGAGAGTAAGATCAGCACTGTTGGCGGGATTTGAAGTAGTAGGAGCAAGAAGTACATTTCTGCGCTTTTTTGACTGGTAAATGGAAAATGTTTCCACTTCACAAGAGCTACCTTCCTATAGAAAGCTATCAAAGTATTTCTTTAAACAAACTGTCTTATTCAAAGGACTGTACCACATCCATTTCATCATGAACGTATCACTTCAGAAGGGCCTGACTGTGAGCCCAGGTCCTCTGAATGCTGTGAATCCAGGAGGGTTAGAGGGTAATGTAGCAGTTACAGAACAAACAACTTGTAGGCAAGTAGTTTTATTTGGGGTACGAATTTCAGATAAATGATACAGCGTGGGACTGACTGTTCAGATATCGTGGACATCTGTCTAGAGATTATTCCCTAACAAAAGAGTCTGAGAAATCATTCATATAGTTTGTATTCATGTCAGGTTTTGGTCACAGACAAATTCACACATTCAGCAATGTAGTTAATCTCCTAGATACCCACCACAGAAGAATAGGGATTAATACATTTATCTTGTAAAACAATGCAGTCCTCCTCTGAATTACAACCAGAAATTACACTGTAGTTATCAAATATGCTCAGTGAGGTTATGAATCAAGTCTCCGCATTGTTAAAATTCCCCTCTCTTATCATCTACCATTTGGAAGGCTGCAGACACCAGTGTCAGCTGCCAACTGGATTTGCTGGAGGCAGAGAAGTGCCTCTTCCAGTACAGAAATTCTGCATCAGGGCACTGAGAGGGCTTTGCTTTGCAAATGTCACCCAGAAATCCGGAAAAGATAGCAGAAGACGCCCCTTGCACTCGGTCATCCATAAAGGCTTCATGAAAGTCAATGACTGTTCCAGTGCAGATTGAAGCCATCGCTTACATAGCATGCCAGCCATAATAAATCTGTCCTGTGCACATGCACAGGACTGCTGGGTGTCACACTGCATGCCTGCTGAGGTCTATGTTAAGCCCAGGAAAACTTCCACTAATTTCAACCTTAAAAAATCTCCCCAAAATAGAGATCAAAAAGTCAGTGCTGATTATAAGGGAAGAAAATGTATTGGCTTGTAGTTTTGGAGAGGGGAGAGAGCAAGGGCTCTTTCCTTTCCTGCTCTTTCTAAATGTATGTGGCACATATATTTATAGGTTAATGGCACCTTTGAGGAAATGCAACTCTTGCAGTGATTAACAGAATATTTATTTTCTACAAGCAACGTTATAAAACTCATGTACATGTATTTCCTGCCTCCTAAATTATAATTAATCTGCTTGCACACATTGCCCATCTCAAGACTTCCACAGTGCAACACTGGCGTTTCTCATTAAAATGGATCCTGGAGGCACTTTGTTATTGTTTAGACTGTGAAAACCACTGACAATTTTTTTCCCCCTCTCTGTATGTTTTGTAAGTGCTAAACGCAAAAGGAATTTAGTACGTTCTGTAAAGGGCTGCACATTAATAATACATGCTAGACCACAAAAAGAAAGTAAAATTGCTGAATGGTAGTTGTATAAGTCAACAGCGTTCAGGAAAAAGCGCTCTCCCTTTAATCTTTGCTACAAAGAGATGCCCTTGTAGTAGACAGTATCATCTCGAAGTCGACCGATTCTTGCTTTCTGCGCTGCTCCGTTGTGCCTTTCAACAGTGCTTCAGGGGGTTATTTCAACAGCATTGCAGATGACAAGGCTTGGATTAGTGAAACTTTTCAATTCCATCTTTGGTTTTTAAAAGGCTGCCTGCTGTACGCGAGCACTTGTATGGCCTTTTATGCATCTCTTTCTCTTGCCATAGGTAATTATTTATTAATGTAAACCCTGCAAGAAAGATTGACTATGTCAAGAGGAGAGCAAGGAAATAACAATCTAATGAAATTCCATCTCAGTGCCCTTGTCTGATTCCGATGAGAGTCAGTAGTTCAGGTTTGTGCCACATTGTTTCAGCTAATTCCCAAATTTAAAAACAGTTTCGTTTAATAATGCTAAGACAATACCAAAACAAGCCCACTGTTAGGATCCTCTTTCTGCTAATTGATCAGAGCTGATAACATTAGTGCTGTTCTGCATATAAGCCCGTGGCAATTCTGCAGTATTTACACAATGCTGAGGATTAGCGGAGCTGTTGGTGGAGCTGCTGGTAGTTGTCTGAAATCGGCTGTCACATGAACAAAATGAGCAGGGGAATACGCATTAGGAAAGCAGGTTTACTTTGGTTTTGCATTTTGTTTTCACCCCTGATGCACCGTCGATGCTGTGTTCCTCTTTCATGAGTTTCTTCAACATTTTCCACTTCGCCACTACTGCATGCTGGGGCTCTGGGCTGTGTGCGTATGTGGATAAGCAACACCTTGATGTAGTAAATTTAGGATTCAGAAGAGGAGGCTGGAAAGCTCATGCTTCAAATTGGCAGCTTGCTTACATTTCTGGCTGTACGTATTCCTTGTGAGCTACAATCTTCTGTCTAGGCTCTGATGTATCCGTATGTGGACTTTGTTCTCCACAAATTTGTGTTGATGCTCCTTGCATCTGTTGATATGGTCCATCTCCAGTCCCCTGTGACAGCAGCTTCTAGAAGTTTTTTGCTCACTATGTAAAGGAGCACTTTCTTTCATTTAAAAAGACTGAATCTTCTTTGTGCCCTGTCAGGTGTCTCCTCGTTCTCACACTGCAGGTGTGAATCCTGAATAGAACCAGACTGCTGCTTTGCACTTTTTCCACCCACAAGCAGTTGACAGCCTTTATTAAAACCTAAATTTGAATCTTACCATTTTGTGGAGAGTCACGGTACAGCAAAATTTGCACAGACTAATGAAAGATGAAGTTTTGAGCTATCAGGAAGCTTTGCAAAAGCTCTTAAATAATATCCAAGTCTTCAGTTTCAAATAACTTTTAATATACCTTCTTTCAGTCATTCTGGGAGGGTTGCTGGGATCACGCAATGGTTAAAAAAGTTTACTTCATCTTAAAATAGCTGCTCCTTACTCATCCTGTGCGGGAAGGACAGGGCGGTTTGACCAGGTAAAGTTTCCCTTATACCTGAAAAACTTAGGGTTAGCTACAAAACAAAAGTTCATGGATTTCTCCCTAGGTTTTTTATTTTTTATTTTTTCCTAATGGTAAAATGCCCAGTGAAATCAAATCCTTCAATTCAGTTAAAAAAAAAATAAAAATTAAAAAAAAAAAAAAAAAAGGAAAGAAAGAAGCTATCCTGTATGCCTGAAGTATTAATTAAAAAGAAGCAAAAAAGAAAGATTTGGACAGATCCCAAACCAACTACTCAAATATAAATGTCTGCTACTGTCATATGAACTTCTCTGTAAATTAGACTATAATCCTTCCTTCCTAAAGTAGAAATACTACTTGATAAGCCCAATTAAGAGTGGATTTCTGACAGAATATTACTTTAGGGTGTAGTGTAGTTTCCTACAGGATGAAAAAGTGCCAACTGAGAAACAACTGTATGTTATACACATTATTAAAAAATAGAAACAAGGAACGACATAGTAAATTAACCACTGGAATTGCATATTGGCCTGAGTTTCCCTTCAAAGCAATATTAAAAATGTAGAGCAATTAGGCTATATTTATAGAGCGAATTTGTAAATCAATATTCTACATAAAGCTTTTAATTTGTACAAGTAGAGTGTGATGACTGATGCTGTATTTTAGTTTGTTTGGTGGTTGCTTTTCTGTTGTGTTTTCTTTTTTTTTTTTTTTTTCTTGTTGTTGTTTTTAATCCTTCTTTTAGCATGTTCTGCTTAGAGAGTGGACGAATAATTGCTGGCAGGAAACCCTTTTCTCCTGGCTTGTTCTTCCCCAGCAGGACCTGGCTTTCTGGCATCCCAAGGCTTCTTTTCCTTCTTAACTAATAGAATATTTCAACGTGGCACAGAACAGCTCAGTGCTGAAGCCCTTCTTCCATCACAGTGTAGAAATGCACCATTTCTAATATTACATTATCAGGCCAAGGGGAAGAAATTCCCTTTAGCAAGAACCCTCCTTTGACTCCTGGCAACCTGCTTCTTACAAGTAAATCTGTTTGTGCTGCCATAGTGGCTCATCCACTGATTGATTGTTCGACTTATTGTAGAGGTCTGCATGCGTTTAATTTGGTGAATGCTTGTGGAAGCTGGACTGAGTGGGGTGCTCACCCAGTTGCCAGTGTATGAGAGGCCTGGACCATCACTCATCTGTGGAGTCCATGTTTTGGTTCATTTGTCTTATGCTACGTCTTCCCGAGGTCCCCTCACCTTAACCCTTAAGCCTTAACCCTGCCTGTGGTGTGGTGCAAAGCCCGGGGCTGGGCTGTGAGGTTTCCCTGTGGGCCAGGAGGATGCTGCCCAGCCCAGGCATGGCACAACTCCTGCTGGCCTCTGGGATGCAGGGAGCTGGTCTCAAAGCCCCTCATGTTTGGTGCAACATACTGCAAAGGTTTTACATGGCTGCTTAAAGTTCCCTCTGCTTGTTTAACTTTGTCAAGGCAGGGAATATTAATATGCCATAAAGATTTCTGCTCCGCATGATCCGCAGGATTTCACATTGAAAGAATGCCTATCCGTGCAGCCACGCTTATTTTCCAGTTGCCCAAATTAAGACAATCTATAAAGAAATGTTCATTTATTAGCAACTAGTGTTTGACAGTTTATTTCATGTAAGCCTCCAGCTTTCCTTGGCAAGCTGATTTGCATAATGTGTTATTATGTCTAAATGGAAAACTAAATGCCTCCATGTGGTCTTTAAATGACAAGTGCTTGTCAGCTTCATGCAATATTCAGAAGTAATAGATCCAAATCACAACAGCACTCACTGGGATATACAAGGAGAAAAGGAAACAACCCCCAAAAAACTTGTTGCGCATCCTTCCTTGACAAATTTACACTTCGGTTCAGAATTGTCAATTAGAGTTTTCACGTGTTAAACAGTTGAGTTCAACTGTGAAGGAATTTACTGTAGCTTTTGAGTAATTACAGTTCACAATGCTTTCTTTTTTTTCTTGTTTATTTTTTTTTCCTCTCAAACAATGCTGCTCAAGGAATAAACTTTAGAGGACCTTGGCAAGATATACCCTAGAATTTCTGACTTAATTATTTTTGAAACTATGAATGCTCTCTGACAATAGTTACAATAGCTTTGGAAGATCTGTTGTGATGTTCACATCTGAAATAGTCCTTGAGTCTGAAATTTGCAGAGCTATATATTGAATATATGCTGTCTTAAAATAAAAATCTGGCAAGTTTGTGTGTGCATCCAGGTTGTTAGTGGCTTTAAAAATGGAAGGTCTGTGAATCAATACTCAGTAAACATCTCTTTACATGCTTTGCTTGGGTATTTATGGTGTGCCATTCAGGGCCTTTCAGTCTACCCCCTTCCTGAGCACACCTGACAAGCCGAAGTGACTTCCACTCAAAAATGGAAAAAAAATGAATTACTGGTGTTAACCAGGGAGGGAGAGAGGTGTACTGGTGCACAGGCTGGCTGATCTTCAACCAAGGGGGGAGCACTGGCAGCAATGGGCGCTACGGCACAGCACAGGCAAGGGCAGTTCTGTGCTTTAGCAATGTCACATCTCTTTTTGCTAAATAATCTCTTGTGAAAGGCTAGAAAAAGCACAGAGCATTTTATATTTAAGATTCATTTTTAACTTTCAAGATAGATGGATATCTCATTTTCTTCCTTTGAGCTGCATAAATTATTTTCAGTTGTTTTTGGCATTGGTAAATGCTTTTAAAGGTAGCATGAAGTGATTGAAATTGTTTGGAAGCTGGATGTTTGGTTGCACAAGTTCTGCTTTCCTTTTTATTTTTTTATTTTTTCCCTCCTCTCTTTATAAACAAAAGTACAGAACAAGGACAAAGAGAAGAGAGCAAGATGAGAAGGAATTTGCTATCTGGGTAAATCTGTCTGCTGGGGGGAGGCAGTAGAAAGAAGGGCAAAAAGCCAGATACTGCACACGATGTTGTCTCTTTGCAGGGGCTTGGACTAGTGAAATGTGTGTTAGAATGTTTAATTTTTTGCATCTACTGCAATTTTTGCATTGCTCAGTGTTGCAGGACAAGGAGATGAGGGTTAAAGGGCAGAGACATGGAAGAGAGGAGAAGTGAGCAGTAAAACATGAGGTTAGACAGACACGTGAGGAGGGCTTGTGTCACCCTTCCTGGGTCGGCTCTGGGGCTCAGCCACCAGCAGGGACTCAGAAGCTTGTTTGGTTTTTAAATCTCAGCTGGAGACAACAATGTTACACCAGAAAGTTTTCAAGCACAGCTGGAAGTTTACCAGAAGTCTTGCAGACCCCCTTAGGCAATCCCTTTAACATACACAATTTAAGATGGACAGTTCTGGTGGTTTTTTTGGTTGCTTGGTTGGTTGGTTTTGTTGTTTTGTGTTTAGCTTAGTTGTTCAGCTCGTTGAGGTGTTTTCCTTCCCAATAATTTCCATGATTAACTCCAGATGACTGCCTGATGTGAATGGTTGTTCCTTTGGTGGATTCAGAAGCCCTTAACTCCTTCAGACATAAACCCCAACCACTGCTGCAGCTGCTGCAGCAGTGAGCTCTGGCTGATGCCCTCGGCACAGCTACGGTGCTGATATCACTCCTAGCAGGCGGGTGTCCTGCTGCCTTCAGCCACTCAGCTGGGCTGGGCACCCCTGCACCCTCAAAGGCCTTTGAGTTGCATTTCGGAGCACCTGCACCCCAGGGGCGGTGGCAGGGCTGGCCCGGTTTTGGCCAATGGGAAGTGCTGTGGGGACACTCAAGTATTTTCAATAGCGTGTGTTAACTGTAAGAACCAAAGGACTGGCTTGCAAATAGATGACAAGTAGCCAAAAAGAGTGCCGTTTCCATGGAGAGGTATTTATAGTGAATAATTTGATAGCTGTGGCTCGCCATGCAAATAACAGTCCTTGTTACAGACACGAGAGGTGGGTGGCACATGCTCTGACTCCAGGTGAGGTGTGCGCTGCAGCTCCAGTTGCTCTTTCAGGTCTTCGGCTCAAAATAACATTTATTTCTGTGTCCCTTGAACAGCTGTTTTTAAAGTAGTACAGGAGTTACCATCTCATCTTGGCATGCGCGGATGTACGTAGGTGACTGTGTGTACGAAAATGAGGGTAAACTTCCTGATGCCAGAACGTAACCAAGTACAAAGCTTTCTGCTGCGTTGCTGCACACTTTGCTCCTGTCAAAGAATAGGTAAAATTATCTAAAGGAAACAGCAATCAGGCTGGATCTCAAAGCGAAGTGTCCAACAGTGTGAACTTTTGAAAGTACCACTACTGATTTTAGAGCTATTAAAAACCAAGGCATTTCTTAAAAAAAGTGCCTCACCTTTTTCATGGTAACCTTATTTGAGATTAATTATGTATGTAAAATTCTCAATGAAGAACACAGCATTTAGGGAACTCATGTTGAGTTTCAGTAGTTAGTCTGGTGATATTAAAATGAAACGGGATCAACTTTGTAGGGGGCAATTATAACACATTACGGTGTGAATCCCACACTGTGATTAAACTCATAGGAGGTACTCAGCATCAGCATTTGCTTTGAAAGGGGCACTGATTACCATTTATGCTATGCATTTTGGTAATCAGAAATCATTATGGAAACTATTACATCAACTAAACAAATAACCCCTTAGCAGCATGAAATATACAGATTTAAAAAAAAAAAGTAATACTATCCTTATGCAGGTAAATAAATATATATATATATTTTTTTTCTGCAAGGTCCTAGCACTTGCTCAGCACATTGAATTTGTATGCCATCAGGCTGCAGTAGGACCATGCACTGCAGAATGAATGGTTTAAAGTTAAAACACCTCCTGGGGTTGGGTTTTTCTTTTGTGTCTTAACTTCAGACTGGTTGCAATTACATTATAAACCATCAATTACTTGTGATTTATAAAAATAGCCTTGTGAAAGAATTAAGCTAGCAAGAGGTGTTAACGTTTGCTTTGGAAGTCCTGAGTTATTTCTATTAAACGGCTTTCCTTAGGATTTAAGATAGGGGAGTCTTAAGGTTCTTACTGCCATAAAATACTAATGGGGCTATGTTGCAAAGGCACTATATTTTTCTGGCATATTTTGACACCTAGATCTACTAATATTTTAAGGGATTTGGCAGCGAGCTTTTGTATCAGGGCATTAGCTGGTTTTATTAAAGCATTTTTGCCATTGACTTCAGAGGGCATTTCAGAGGTGGGCATGCCCAGGTGCTCGCTCAGGCACCCCAAGGCCTGTGGCTTGCCAGGCGAGGTGGTTTCAGCACCCGGTGGCAAAGAAGAACTGGGCTGGCAGCAGGTCTCCCGTGCGTGCAGCTACTCAGAGCAAATCTCCATTGCAAGCTAAGGGAAATCAAATAGCTGCTGCTCAGGGATTCTTTCTTCTTCTCTTTGATAGAATGTCATCTAGAGCAAGTGTAATGATAATCCTATAACGTTTCTGGCAGTTGGGCACTATGTGATTGCTTTAGAGATGCAAACTCATCTTCACTATATCTTGATCATCTTCCCTCCTTTTCAGCCTGCCATCCCATTTTGATTGCTTAACATAAGGTCTAATGTCAAGTAATAATAAAGCAATTACAAGAAATACAATTCATTCTAAAGTGCATTAAGCAAGAACTAAATTAAGACATAATTAACAACAACAACAAAAAAAAGATACATCCAGGACAAAATGTTTTAACCCCTATATTTCTTCTAACATTAACTACCTTGGTGTTAACTCAAAAGTGGCAGGAAAAAGAGTAGATTATATGCACATACACAGTAGGGCTGGTGGTGATTTATGTATAGGGAAATTCACAAATCCTCTATGCATGATTCTTTCTATATAGAAACATACTCGGTTTAAGCTGTCATGCTATTTTTTTTTTTTTGTCCATCTGGCCCAATTATTAGAAAATTGTACTCAAGAAGGCTCCAGTAACAAACATGAAACAGCTCAATATTTCAAGTTGCCAGTGTTTTTCTCATATTTGTTCTTTTTAATTAGAGAGCATACCAAGTTCCAACTGCAGGACCCAGCCATTTATTAAGTGATAGAGAAGCAGCATTATTTTATTGACTAATTCCCCAGGCTTTTATTATGTTTCCTAGCAAAATGTGATTTATAGGAAAGTTAATAAAGGTATCTTCACCTACTGCACCTGGAGACAGGACATCCACAAAGGGAAGACATTTAGACTAATAAGTGAAATCACAAATCTAGGAGATGAAATTGGATTTTATTACTGGGATTGTATCAGAGAATAGATGCAGGCTTGGGCATTTAACATCTCCATCCTTAGCTGACTTTGACTATGAACTGAATATAACAGTTTCTCTGGATTTTCAGAAATCTTATACTAACTGATTATACGGTACTTACAAAATTTCACAGATTTAATGCTGAAAAGCATCATTAAAATGTTTCCTATATACATGTATTACTTCCCGTTTCCTTCTCATGAATTGTTGAAACTTTTTTTTTTTTTTTTTTAATTTACCTTGCTCCTGAATTGAAAGTACATACTTGAACACTGTATGCCGTTTAGACTAATTTTGACACATTTTGCCTGCTTTTTCTCTTTTTTATGCCGTTACTACAGTCTCCTGTGCAGGAGCTCAGCACTGGGTCCAGGGGGGTCCAGAGCACTCATGGGCTGTGCAGGCGGCTGCCAAGTGGCAGCAGGGCAAGGCAGGCTCTGAAACTGGTTTGTGCTCCGTGTGTCAGCTCCACAACCAGCCAAAATCACAGTACAACAGCATTGGACAAACGCAATTTAAAATAAATACATTGATTTTGATTCTTAATAAGGTTAGGCATGCAATTGTGTGATGACTAATTTGTGTGCCTAATTACCATGATTGTATGTGCAAATCAAGTAATTATAGAAGTAAATAACCATAATCAGTTATTTTCATGGGTAATTATTCAATTTTATGCACAATGGCAATAATTGGGTGTGCAAATTAAGCATGCAATTGTGCATGCATATTCAACACACACTTGTGTGTCTAATCTTTTCATAAACTGCTTTTTTCCTGAGGATTTTTCTAATTTTCTATCCATTACTGTGGTGTACTGTTACTGGGGCATTATTGCTTGGGTAAGGACATAGAAATGCACCTCTCTGAGCCTCCTGACCGGCAGTTAGCAATTCTTCACTACAAGTGGCCTGCTCTCCTGGAAGAAGGTTTTTGCATTCTTCTTAACACAGGTGCACTTTTTTCCTAATTATGTAGGGAAACTCTAGAGAGACAAACATATATTCCTTTTTCTTTTTAAATTTCAAATATGTAATTTTGTAACCTATTAGGAACATTTCAAATATCTTTGCTTTCATATGCACAATGACCTTGTTTTTTTCTAGATATAAACAATAGTTTCTTTGTCATCAAGAAGTACTTCAAGCTGTACTGCACGACAGGAGATATCCCTAACCTGTCGAAGAGAGGAACACGCTGTACCTGCTTGCTTACTGCACAGGTCTGATTTACAAAAGCACTTCATCAAAGACCTAATTTGGTTTCCATTCAAGACATGTAGAAAGAAATGCCATTGACCTCATTACAGGGAAGGTTTATCACTGCCAAGTGGTTTTAAAAATGTCACCCTATTTCTCTGTTGTAACTGTTTGCCTATAAATTCAGGTCTTATGTTTAAGCACACATGCTCAAACGCTGGAAGCCTGAAGGCCATTGCTGATGGCACCTAAGTCCCCAGGTGCCAGGCCAGTTGTTGTGGTGTTGCTGCTCCTCAGCTCTGTTGCAGGTGAAGTTGCTGTGCTGTCCCCAAGCGGTGTCTGTGGTTGGGATGTGACGCACGTGGCTCAGCACAGGCTGGCAGCAGCTCTTTTGTCATCTTGGCTGCTGCGCTCAGTGGTGCCAAAAGAGCCACAATTTATCAGTACCTTTCCTCCCCCTCCTGCGAGCGGCAGGGAGGACGAGGGAGCACTGGGCTTCATTCTGCCTCAGAAAACGTCTTGCTGCTTTGTTTAACCGTGGGATCTAATTTCCATTGTTTGTCTTCTGTGTCTCTTTTTATTCTTGATAGATTTCCCAGCCTCACTGATGCTAATCTCCTTGTCCAGGAATCAGCAAAGGGTAATTAGCCTCTGTGATAATGATCTATCTGTTGCAAGATCATGCCCTTCCATCACACACCATCTCGCATGTTTTCTAACTAAGCACAGGAGCTGCTGTGGAGAATGAGCACAGCCCTTGCACAGTGTTAGGCGTCAGCTGCCCAAGCTCAGCACGGAAGCGATTCCCACTGCTGGTACCAGGCTCAGAGCCTCTCTGTCCAAGCTGGGCCTCGGCTGCCATTCCCACGGAGGCAGGGGGAGTTTCCTGGTGGGCAGAACCTGGCAGCGGCAGGAAAAGAAACCCAAACTTCCTTTGTGGCTAAAAACATGACAACAACAACAAATTATTATTTTTTTTAAGCTATGCTATGAAATAACTTTTCACAGCATGGTGTGTCTCCCTGTGGTAAAAGAATAGAAAGGTCAAAAGCAGAAGGCATCTTGTTTTCATCAAAACAAAGATTCTTGTTCAGGTGCCAAGCACTTCTCCTGGCCACTTCATTTCATAGGCAATCTTTAAATTCTAGGTTTTGAAGCATTCTGAAATGAAAAGACAATGACTGAAGAAGCAGAATGGTGTGTAAATCTAACCCGTTCTGCTGTGTGTTCTCCTGGCAGCAGGCAGTGTCACCAGTGTCACAGCCAGGCTCCCGCCTTGGGATGGGAGCCACTGCCTCATGTGGGAGCGTCGCACGTCCATGGGGGCTGAACCATCCCATCTCCATGTGGTGGCATGTGCTACCACAACCATTCTTCCAGGCAGCAGCGAACACTTTCTGAGCCCTTTGCTCTCTGCAAAAGAGGTACAGAGATCCGGGTGTTTCCTATTGTGCCTCCTCTAATTGCCGAACTAAGCTGGCCTCCTGCTTGATGAGAGCTCACATCGCATCAGAAAATTGCATGCTCAGTCCTGCATTTCATGTCATTGAAAGGCTACGTAATCTATTCTTTATAGTAATCTATTCGTTATAAAGTACTAGAAGCTTTCTTCCCACAAAAAGTTCAGCTATTACCTTCACAGAAGGATTATTTTTAAATTGCATATATCCTACCCACAACGTTACTACCTTTGAATACACACATACACACACAATCATTTTGTACTATAATCTCTGGGAGAAGACAGTTTTCCAACTATCCATAAATGAGGATAATTGTGCTGGGTTTGTACACAGTAATATGGACACTGAAGTTGAAGTAGGGAGAGAAATCACTAATTATAAACAATAAACACTGGATGTTGTCACTTCACAGTTCTGCTGACTTCACAGAGCCGCAGCTGCTTTATGGAAAGTCATGCTAAACATTTCTTTGTGTCAAAACAATTCTGCTTATATAGCCTATACTTTCCATATTTCTTTATTCTGAGATACTAGAAGCATTTGCATTAAAAAAGTATCTTTGTTTCTCAAGAGTTCATCTGCTTTCCTGCTTAGCATGCACATGCCAAGAAAATGAGATCAGTGGGAACAACAAAAGCCCATTTCCCCAGGTTACGAAGCCTTCTGCCATAATAAACAGGAGTAACCTGGAGAGCATACCTGACCTGCTGCCCTGCCTTCTCCTTTTTCAGACAGATTCAGTCACAGATATTGCTCTGCCCTGACAGGACGTGACCTTGGGGTACTCAGGAGAATTGGGGACAAATTGGAATTCTAAGTAATTTCTTTGGAGTTAAAATATTACTGCAGTCATTCATAAAAATCTTCCCTTTGAAGAGGTATTGATCTCCAATAATGGCAGAATAAACAGCTAAACAAGAATCCTAAGAAAGCCAGCTTCAAATGTATTTCTTCCTTAGCAGTGGGCAGATACTGTAAATTTATGCACATCCAGGAGCCTTTGCTAAATCGTCTGTGTGGGGCGGCTAGCCTGTGGCTGTCACGCAGCAATTTGGGGACGCTACCGGTTATAACTGTACCGCACAAAAACACGCTGCTTGCTGCTATTTCTATTGTGGCAACACTCCCCTCAGCAATTCAGTTTATTCGCCCTGATGCAGCAGCTCCAGAGCTACAGGTAGCTGCGGGCTGGGCTCCCGGCCTGCAGGCCTCGCTGTGGGAGCAGGCACTGACGCCATGAGGGCAGCCAGCAGGAGCCAACGAGCTCCCTGCTGCTGTGTGCTGCGGGGTGTGGGGGGTACTAGGAGCAGCTGAGCCTGGGGACAGGCTCAAAGTGCCTTTGTGATTGTGTTAATTGTTTATCTGTTAATGAGCAAAGGCCGGGAAAGGAGTTGGTTTTGTGCTGAGCGGCACCAAAACGGTGGGTGATTTCTCCTGGTGATGGGGGGACCTTGTGCTTCTCCATAGCTTAACCAAAAGGAAACAGAAGAACTTGCTGGAAAAACAGTGTTGTAGTGCCACAACTTTAGAAACAGAAATACAACATAAAGCATTTACTAAGAAACAAATACAGTATTAATTTAGTAAACAAGGTTTTTAAATGACTTTCTGTGAGAGGCAATGCTAAAACCACTCTTAGTTGTATGCCTTGAGAATAACTACGGATCAAATTCACCCATTTTCCCCCAGCAAAATGCTTTGTGCCCTGCTGTTTATCACATCCTATTACTCTTGATTATACCTGTTTGAGACTTATGCCTTGGCTTAAATAGAACAATGCTGTTATCACAGTGGAGCTGTTACTTGTTTCTTTGGGCCACTTTTTGGCATCCTGTGGTGAAAGATCATCCTTTTATTTGCACAGTGCTCAGCTCAGCTTACGTGGTACTGAAATTTGAGTAATGAATGATGATTCAGGCATCCTGCTTCGTGTATGGCCTTGCCCTGTCCTCCATGCAATGACCAGGTTATTCACAAAGCAGAAACTCAGCTGATAACGGTGTCTGGGACAGCGGTGGGAAGGGTGACTAAAAAGTGTAAAGTCACTTGTTAAACTTAGCTACAGTGGGTTTCTACTTCGACTTCATGTGCTTTTATGTTGGTAGCCTTGTCAGCGGGTAATTGTGCTATTTTTTCTTTTTTGTAAATGACTTCACCTGCAATGGCTGTTTCTCATGTGGTGTCTGTTGTACTTTTGCACATGCAGGATGAAAGAGAGCTCTGGAATGGGTGTCTGTAGTTCTCCAGGAGACAAGGCAAAGCAGAGATGAGAACAAATACAACAATAAGAGCTATGTAAGTGGTGAGTTAACCTAGAAAACCGGAAGACCATGAATGTGTTGTTTGCTTGTGCTTATGCTAAAGTCTTTGAAACCACTGAAGACATGTGAAATCTGAAGCTACGTAAAAGAAAAGCTGTAATTTTGGGCTCATCCCAGAAACCATCATTTCAAGAGACAGTAGAATTAGCTTCTGTGCGTACTCCTGATGTCACTTGTGTCATGGAGAACTTAAAATATAATGGAAATGGGGATTTTTAAGTCGCCAGGGGTACATTTGCAGCTGCCAGTGTGCTGGCTGGTAACATATAGAGAGGAGCAGGGAAAAAAATCCCAGCCTTCAGCCTGCAGAGCTCCTGAGGCAGATGCTAACCCCGTGCGGGTGCTGCCAGCTGGCAGTGCAGGAGAGAAGCCCTTCCCTGCTTCACAAGGATCCTGCCTGCTTCCCCAGACAGCCTCAAGGAACAGCAAGGCTCCTTAGCACTGACAGCTAGAGCATCCTCCTCTGTTCCTTACCTGTAAAATAAATTCACAATAGCGCTTGCAGAGCAGCACTGTACTGGTAAGTCAATGAGGAGACTCTCTGTGGCCATTTGCTTGAGGGCAGGATTTGCCTCTGTATTTCTCTGTGCTATCATCTCGCTATAAAACACAGGAAGTAATCTTTTCCTATGTCATAGGGAGATAGGCAGCTCAATTAAAGTTTATGAAGCATGATCTGAAATCCTTGGAAGCAGAGCATTATGGATATGCAAAGCAAGACTTTAAGTTATTCATTACTGTTTAGTATACTTTGCATCTAATTTTTTTTTTTATTTTTTTTTTCTAGCAGAACAGTGGCTTGATCAGGAAATAGGTCTGACTTCATGGGAATGAGCACAATTTTGAGGAGAGAAATGTGGTAATTATTAATTATACATTATAGCCTTCTTAGTGCATCATTTCATCCAGATACCTGGAATATGTTACTTGGATTGGATGGTAGGATTTTATTTTAGGATTTCTTTTCCATTTCAAAAAATGTGATATTTGTATACACTATCTATAGAGATATGCTTAAAGGTGTTTTGTGATGTGACATCTAATTTTTAACACTGAGGGTTTGTCTACTAATGATTTAGGAAATATTATTTACTTTTATTTAAGGGCAGCTGAGAAGATTCGTTTGATTGGATTACAGAAAGTGATAGCAGTAGATAAAACCCAATCCCCAATATTTAATATATCAGTCACAAAAAAAAAAAAAAAAAAAAAAAAAAGATAACTGATACAGCAGGATGCAGTAATAGTAAGGCAACTGGTTGGCTATTTAAATGGTTGAAATAAAGGAGGAGGAGCAAATAGAGCCCACCTGCCCATCCTTTGCTTTTTAGAAAAAAACAGAAATGGAATTTTGACAGGCAAAATGTTTTCTGATTATTTTCCCGCTCTATCTCGTCTTGCTGATTTGACTGGTCCAGTGAAATTTCATGGAAGCAGTATCTTTAAACTGTCTCCAGATACCCTGCTGGATCCATTATTTCAACAGAGCTATGTAATTCTGCATCATCACAGCACTGGTCCTCTTCATTTATGCTTGCCTTTAAAAGAGGAAATCCTTATCTAACATATCTGGTTGTGTTGCACTCATGACATAGGAGCAGGTGAAGTATCTCCAGCCTTCTCTCATCCCCCAAATTGAATCTGAATTTTCTGGTTCATAGCCTGTACAGATTGTAATGCTAATGTTCTTTTTCTAACTTGATTTGAGTCACTATCACAGTCCTGAATCAGCCTGGAGCCCCAGTAACAGTAAATAACATAAATTATGTACTTGGACTAAAAATAACAAGGTGATATACTGTCACCTATCACAGATTCTTTCTGTATATATATATATATGAATGAAAATACATTAGCAGTGAACAGCATCCTGCTATGGAACTCCAAGAAGTGATATAAAATTAGTTTTGTTGGCACGTCGCAGTAAGAACCAGGATCACGACAACCTATTTGATGGCACAGCAGACACGGTAGAAAAGTTCAACATTCTGCCTCAGAACCTGCTGTCATTTCCCTGAGATAAGGTAACATCTGTGGCTTGAAAAAAAACAACCAACATTTCAATCTTCTTCTGGCTCACATCAGTAAGTCCTGGTAAGGAATGAATATTTGTTATTTTGATTAAATATCAAGCATTTACAGAAATGCAGGAGTATATTCATAATTATATTATAACTGTATTTTTTTCTTTGGATTTCATTTCTTGGATTCTGCATTGACAGATGCCACACAAAGGAACTGCTAAAGGCATTTTGGTTGTAGGCTTAGTGCTGCCACTTCAGCTTTCTGGCTTTTGAGGGAAGATTTAATCACAAAGCACCAGCTGAACTTTGTGGCTGTGTACTTAGAAGATGATCAGGCACCTTTAAATCAGTTCAGCCCATGGGCCCAGAGGAGAGAAAAGTCAGATCAGGAGCGCATACAGATGCACCAAAGCTTTTTCATCCACATGCGGGCAAACTTTCTATGCTGAAGATATATTAAATTGCTAAAGGCAAACAAAGCTACTTTGTTAGGTAGTCTTTTAGGTAGTCTTAAAGTTTATTTTTACCTGATGATGACATTTGCATTGGGAGTGAGGTACAGCAATAGAAAGCCCACAAGGGTAGCATCAATGGAATAGATATTGAAAAGAGAAAAAAAAATAAAATCTTTTCTTATGTGTCTTCCATACTTGTAAATGTAAGACCTATTTCTGTGATAAATGAAGGGGTCACAAGCAAATGCACTAGAGGATGAAATACAATACTGACTTCCCAAAGTTTGTTTAAAAAAAAAAAGCACCCCCCCAAAAAAAAAACAACCAACCAACCAAAAAAAAAAAAAGAACACATTACTGCAAAAAAATCTCAGGCAAACAGTACTAAAGGTTTTATTCACACTAGAGCACATCCTTCCCCCTTCTTTTCCTCTGGTGTATAGGGTTACAGGCACGATGGAGGCAGTCCATCCCTGATGGACTTCAAAATGTGCATTTTCTGCAATAAAATAAGTTTTTCTGTTGTGAGTGTCATACCCAAATGTCTTCCCCTCCACCCCTTGAGTCTGGACTGCTGAGGAGTGTCCAGGTAAAGCAGAAGTGGTACAGAGCAGGAAAGCTTAAAAGGCTAAGGGGAGAACAGAGCTACATAGGACTGGACTTATGTCTTACAAACTATGTGAAGCACTGCCAGGCACGGACTGCAGCTAAATACTATTGAAATGCTTTCCTGGGGTGTTTGGGTTAGCATGGAGAAGTGACAATGACACCTCGGGGCCAACAGAAACCCCCAGGGTGCTTGGCTCCGTCCTCACATCATTCTCCATTGCACCAATTACTTTTTCTCCCTGCAGAAAACCTCCAGAAGTTAGCAGTAATGTCTATTACAGCTCCTCATTCTCTTCCAAGATGCAAGAGGGCTCCTGGCTGAAGAGCTCAACAGGATGCAAGCAGGTGGGGACAACCACCTGCTGACCACTTCTCCATGTGCATGGTGATGAAGAAGAAAGCTAATTATGAACGTTGCTCTGAGTGTGGATTCACTGTTAGTCACACAGGTGAGGACACTAAGGACTGTGTTTGCTACATTCTACTTGGTTCCTCAAGCTAGGCTGCTTCTCTGGGAGTCTGTTTCCACCAGAACCATTTGGAAGTAATTTCTGGCTGGAAGGGAAGAATGGGGCCAGATGCGTGTGAGAAAGATGAGGACAGTAAGACCAGGCAAAGCCCCATATGCCCACAGCTTGTTGGTGAGCACTGGGAAAACGGGAGGAAGGTATGGAGGGTATTAATGTATATGGATTTTGACCCTCGGATGAGGGGCCATGGATTCCTGGTTTCTCCCTGCAAGGCCTCTTTAGCAGGTCTTGCTGCCTGGCTCAGTGTTTTCATAATTAATGTCATGTTAATAATTTCACTGATCTATCCTGTGCCCCACGTCTCTGACTCCCCATCTTTTCCCATCTCTTCATGCCCCCTCTTCTACCACAGAAGACAGCTAGAAACAGGTCCTCCTCCCCTTTCTCTGGCCCAGGTGGCCTGACCACAACTAAGTGTGAAATAATGGTTTGGATCCTGCCTCATGGAGAGGGGCTGTCTGTGGCCTACAGGGAGCATGATTTGGCTCCGTCAGGCTCAGGAGAGTACTTCTGGAGAGAGGTGTGAGAAAGAGAAAGCAGAAATGGAGTGTTAGCTGCAGCTACAGGTCTGCTGTCAAAGAATCTGAAAAGCTTGTTTTTAAAAACAATTTGGCTGTGCTTAAGAGTAATTTCAGTGACCTGCGCTTCTTGGCTCTTTTTTTGTATTTTGTGGTATGTCAGTGAACAAAACTTAGTAATATTTCTCCATATAAACCTCTGTGACTGCATGCAGTTTCAGCAGAAAAACAAAATTAATTCTCTCACATCACAGTAGTTTGTATAATAAGCTGACCTTTTGCATTTATTTTGCATGTAGAAAACACTACTAATTCATTAAGATAGTGATCTGCAGATCAACATTTGCAGTGGTATTATAAACAACAATTTTTTTTATTTACAAAAGTCTGAAATTATACCTATTTCAGCCTGCTAGTGCACAAAATTTAAAACAAAAGGATGAAAATATCTGTTATATCAGATGTAAATATTACAGGTTTCTAAAATTTACATAGTATGAATAGCAACAACAGTAATGCCAGTGAAGACTATGGCATTTCTGATGCAAACTCTTACTGGCTTCTATTCTGATGACAAAGCAATCATTAATTCACTGTTAGTCTGTTGCCTCATTTAAAAATCAGTTACACTGATGAAACATGTTTGCTTTCAGGTAATTCTTTTAATGAATACTTTTACTGGTATATCACCACACAATGTCACAGTACGCTGGCAATAAATAAAAATAATAAAGCAGTAGCTTATTTAGTAGATAAACATAACAAATACTGTTATAAGTAGATCCAAACTGGTTTTCTACAAGAGGGTTTTTCCAAAGATTCAGTATTGTTTCTCATTTTTACTATTAAAGAATTGGTATAGCTTGAAAGAGATAAATATCTAGGGATGGGAGTTGCATCCATTGTCATAATCAACTGTGTGTGCTCATCATTGACTGCTCCGGGATATTTTGGTTCATAGAGCATCATTACAGCCAACGTTAACACCATTATCTCAGTTGCTGGAATTCTCTGGTACGTTCTTTCGATTAGAAAAAGGTCTACATACATAAAAACATAGCACATTTGTAACACAGATGAAGAAACTATTCGGGAGGTTTGCTGACAGCAAATTTCATTTAGCTAGTTTTACTATAAGCAATTTACTCTACATGTGCATTTTTGCATTCAAACTGTTCTTTATTAAGATCCTTCCCTAATAATATAAAAATGTGTTTATAAAGCCTGTAAGTGGTTTCTATAATAAGATTTTTAATGAGTTGGAATATTAAATTAAGTTTTGTAGAAATGCTTGAGGTGTTGTTATAACTAACTTACAAACTGTACACCATTAACTTTATCATAAAGAGTAGTTTTGGCTTCTATCCATGCAACAATAAACAGCTCTGAAGTAGTAACTATCAGCTACTTTGCACCGCAAATGACATTTTGTTGACTATTTAGCAATAATGTCTGTGGTTGTGATATTTGAGCCCTACTGTGAGAGTAATCCAGCTGTTCAGCCGACCCGGAGGTGGTCATGTATCTGGCAGGCTTTAGGCTGTGTTTTTGGGCCCTGTGCTCTTTGCTGGATGGCATAAACCAGAGCAGGCCAATGGCACCACAGGGTGCTCGGCGTGGAGCTCAGCAGGGATCAGCCGGCTCTCCAGTGATTTATGTTCTCTATCCTTTGCTTGCAGCTGAGATTCCTTAAAAGTAAGAAACTGTGGAAATGGCCCCAAACATTTGCTGTCTGAATGGCTAGTGCGCAGCAGATAAAGCATGTCTGACCTTAAGCAGCTTGTGTGTAAATCAACATGATTAACATGATTGCAGATAAGCAACTCAGAGTTTTATAGGTGTATTTTCGCACTCTGTAGTTAATAGCAAAGCATCTAACATTAGATGTACAACATAGATTGCCCACCCCCTTTAAACCTTCTGCTTTAGAAGAAAGAAACTTATGCTTCTAACTTTTGAAAAGCAGGGAAATCGCTACTTCAGGGTCTTCTACAACAACTGACCTTGCTTATTAGTTGCTATCCTTTCTTCCTGGCAAAAATGCTGTGTGTTGTTGCATGATGGTTGCATGACTTGTCATGTAACTAGGAGGCCATGTGTGTCCTGTCATATAACCAAATGTGCCTTTCCTGTAATGGGCAGTATTTTTCATAACTTGATGGATGAGGGAAAGGGGTGTGCAGCTCTCCACTGTTTTGGATAAGAGGCCAACAGTAGCTGAGGGGTGAAACACTGCATCGCACCTAAGTTGGATGGCAGAAGTTGTCTAAGACAGGTAATGTGGCTTTCTTAGAGGTCTCTTACCTCATTTGTAAATCTATACTCACTTTTTGTTTCTTATTCACATTTTGCTTCACTTCATAATACTTTTTCTTATATTTTCATTTACCTTCTCATTTCTTATCCTTCTGTCTGATGCAAGTTTTGTCGTACATCGAAGTGGCACGCCACGGAAAAATCTCCCAGTGAAGAAAACACATTTTTTCATTTTTTTCATTTTGATTTCAAGGACTTTGAATTGGTCCAAGAAAATCCATGCTCTTCAAACCTCAGCACTGTGACAGTAGACCAGTTGCAATAGCTTACCCTCTCTCAACTTCTTCATCTATAAAATGATGGTAATGATATGTACCTCTGTCAAGTGCTAGGTGTAGGAAAAAAAAACAACAACAACAACAAAAAAAACCACAGCATTTTAAATAAAACCAAAGCATTATTATTATCTATATTATCTATTGCATAGAGTTAGCATCCAGCAGAAGCTGAAGTTTCTGAGCCCAGGGAATCACAGAGCTGCTGGCCACGCAGGCTTGAACGTGCAATGCTGTCTGTCACTCTGGCAAGTTCTGCATCCAAACCAGAAACAGCAACAGATAGAGAATGCACTTCTTGCCATGCCATAGCGATGGTAATGACTTTCTCGTTCCAAGCAGAAAAGAAAAACAAGCCGTTTTTATTTATAACATTTGGTTAAGGTATACTGTTACTTCTGCTTGCTTTTAATTAAAAGATATTAAATGCTGCCAATAAACTTAGAGCTGGCAGTAATGAGGAACACAAAGCTGCTGCTGAATATTCAGCAAGACTAACTGCAGCTATTGAGGCATCTACCGTTGCTGCAAATGGGCTGCAACATCAGATTTTAAGATACAGGGGCAGTGCTCCTAAGCTATGGTGCAGCTCAGATGTGCTGCCTCTCTCCATGAGATTGATGAGAATTCTGCTGCGATTGCTGCACTCCAGTGCAGAGCACTGCAGGGCATTCACCGTGTTGAGAAGGGTCAAAACAAGACTACATCAGCCTCTGAACCTAAAAACTCTGAACTCTTTGCTACCTATTAGGATGAACGAAGAAAAGCTGTGTTTTGATGTGTGACATCCCAAAGAATTGCTAGAGGCAGATGACAAAGTTACTGCTACTTAAAGGAAGGAGCAGTAGTCTGCAAGCTGGGTGTCTCAAAGGATGAACCACAGCCTGGCTTGAACGAGCTGCCTTTTAAACAAAAACTCTCCATGGTGAATTGGCTATAGAGTCAGTAATGAGATGCTCATCTTGACAATCATTAGAAGTTTTCCATCCTTTTACAGTTAAGGAAAAAAAAAAGTTCACTGTTTATTGTAAGGCATTATGGAAGCTGGAATAAATGATTCTCAAAGAAATAGAGCGTGGCCTGATGTACACTACCAGTAAATGCCACTTTTTGCATTTCCAAGACTTGTAACGTGCACTGTTGCAGCTTGTTGAGGGATATGAGAACTGCATTTGGTAGAATATTGAAATAAACCTGACATGAAGAAAGCCTGATAAGCTGCAGGGGCAGCAGGAGTGGGAAGGCAGCGTCCCCCAGAGCCTGTAGAATACCAAGGTGGTATTCTACACCTTGGCTTCTAATAACCTGACTGTTATGTTATCAGCACTAATGTCTTTAAGAAATAACCATATTTTGCTTTTTTCTACTTATCTATCGCTCATGTCCTCACCCATGCACACTCACTCTGATAACTGATGCGGTATTTCTACAAGCTAAAATTTTCTTTTTATATCATGTTAAATGAAGTGTGCTTAGAGAAAAAGATTAGTTGTGCTAGTCTGGAAGAGGAAGGTAGCACACAACAAGCCTGGGACTGATCATCTTAATGCCATGCTGATATTAATGATATACTTAAGTACTGCTTCTTTCTTTATAAGGATGTACACTGGGGCAAGGCAGTAAGGTGAAAGACTGCCATGGAGTGACTCAGGGGATAAGCACGCAACTACAAGCTTGCTGCTTCTCAGCTATGGTCAGCATTACTCCCGCCAGGAATTCCTTCTAGCAGCTCTACCAGGCTGTGAAATAAAAATATTGCAGAAAGGTTCTCTTCCACAGCTTTCCCTCTCAACTGATCAGCAGTCCCCTTGCATAAATGTGAGTGTTTCACAGAGGGCTTTCTGCAATCTCTCTCCTTCTTGGTCTTTACAGGAGTACTGTTTTCTATTTTTTGTTGAAATTTTAATGAAGGATGAATTAATACAAAATGTAATGTTTTTAATTGCAAGTCATATTAGAATTTCTGCTGGTACAATTACATTTTAATTAAGTAAAAAACTGGATATAGAAGTCGCTCTCCACGTCTCCAAACTATGTTTACTTTTGTGACATTTAATAAAGGTCCAGTGTACCCAGAATTAAGAAGACTTGTGTTCCGCAGCAAGATCTGGGGAGTTGATGCTGCTCTGCCTGAAATGCTACACCACTTTCAGATTAATTAAAATCTGGATGCTTTTATTAACAAGCTGTGACAATTGCAAATGTAGAGGACAAACCAGAATGTAGCTCTTTTTCAGCTGTCTTCTCTCTGTGTATTCTGCTGCCTGTGTGGCTAATGCAGGTCATGCAAAAGGTATTTCTTCCCCACCGACCTCTGCATCACCACTGCCTAAACTGTGCTGCTTTCCTTTCGATACCTGGAGATGGGCATTGCAAAAGGGCTCCAGTGACCTGGATTTATGGATCGTCACAGCTGCTGAGATGGGATGTTGTGATCTTAGCCACCATCCTTGAAACCACTTTTAATGGAAGTTCACAATCAGCAACCTGGCTGAAGGACATTGTGTACTCTTAGCAAACTTGCTGATGACACAAAACCAGGAGGAGTAGCTGATCCACCAGAGGGCCGTGCTGCCATTCAGAGAGAACTGGACAGGCCGGAGGGTTGGGCCAAGAGGAACCTCATGATGTTCAACAAAGGCAAGTGCAAGGTCCTGCACCGAGGGAGGAATAGCCCCATGCACCATTACAGGCTGGAGCTGACCTGCTGGAAAGCAGCTCTGTGCAGAAGGACCTTGGAGTGCTGCTGGACAGCAGGTTAACCACGAGCCAGCACTGTGTTCTTGTGGCCAGGAAGGCCAATGGCATACGGGGCTGCGTTAGGAAGTGTTGCCAGAAGTCAGAGGGAGGTGATCCTGCCCCTCTACACAGCCCTGGTGAGGCCACACCTGGAGCATTGTGTCCTGTTCCAGGCTCCCCAGTACAAGAGGGATCTGGAGCTACTGGAGCGAGTCCAGCAGAGGCCTGCTAAGACGATTAGGGGGCTAGAGCATCTGTCATATGAAGAGAGGCTGAGAGGGCTGGGCTTATTTAACTTGGAGAAGACTGAGACTGAGGGAGGATCTTATCGATGTATGTAAATATCTGAAGGAAGGTGTGAAGAGGATGATGCCAGACTCTTCAGTGGTACCCAGCAACAGGACGTGGCAATGGGCACAAACTGAGGTACGGAAAGTTCCAGATAAATATGAGGAAAGACTTCCAGTGCTGTCACCCTTACAGTAAAAATCAGGTTGCCCAGAGAGGTGGTGGAGTCTCCTCTGGAGAAACTCAAAACCCATCTGGATATGATCCCATGCAATGAGCTGTAGGTGACCCTGTTCGGCAGGAGGTTGGACAAGATGATCCCTTCCAACCTCAACCAGTCTGTGATTCTGTGATGATTTGGTGTCCCTACTGTTTTTGGAGACGCCTCTTTCCCATCAATACACTTGGTACCAAAATCACAGAATCACAGAATTTCTAGGTTGGAAGAGACCTCAAGATCATCGAGTCCAACCTCTGACCTAACACTAACAGTCCTCACTAAACCATCAATATGAATATGAGCCATGTAGAGCCATGAATATGGCTCTACATCTAAACTAACAGTCCTCACTAAACCATCAATATGGTTTAGTGAGGACTGTTAGTTTAGATGTAGAGCCATATTCATGGCTCTACATGGCTCATATTCATGGCTCTACATCTAAACGTCTTTTAAAGACTTCCAGGGATGGTGACTCCACCACTTCCCTGGGCAGCTCGTTCCAATGCCTAACAACCCTTTTGGTAAAGAAGTTCTTCCTAACATCCAACCTAAAACTCCCTTGGCGCAACTTAAGCCCATTTCCCCTCGTCCTGTCACCAGGCACGTGGGAGAACAGACCAAGCCCCACCTCGCTACAGCCTCCTTTGAGGTACCTGTAGAGAGCGATAAGGTCGCCCCTGAGCCTCCTCTTCTCCAGGCTGAACAAGCCCAGCTCCCTCAGCCGCTCCTCGTAGGACTTGTTCTCCAGGCCCCTCACCAGCTTTGTCGCCCTTCTCTGGACTCACTCGAGCACCTCGATGTCCTTCTTGTAGCGAGGGGCCCAAAACTGAACACAGTACTCGAGGTGCGGCCTCACCAGAGCTGAGTACAGGGGAATGATCACCTCCCTAGCCCTGCTGGCCACACTGCTTCTTATGCAAGCCAGGATGCTGTTGGCCTTCTTGGCCACCTGAGCACACTGCTGGCTCATATTCAGCCGACTATCAACCAATACTCCCAGGTCCTTCTCCACCAGGCAGCTTTCCAACCATTCCTTCGTGGATAGTGAGGGCCACATTCTGCTCCCCATCCCCTTCCACCAGCTCAGGGTACTGAGTATCCAGAGAACAACCAGTATTGCCGCTAAAGACTGAGGCAAAGAAGGCATTAAGCACCTCGGCCTTTTCCTCATCTTTTGTAACAAGGTTTCCCACCACATCCAGTAAAGGATGGAGATTCTCCTTAGTCCTCCGTTTTGCGTTGATGTATTTGTAAAAAGATTTTTTGTTGTCTTTAATGGCAGTAGCCAGATTGAGCTCCAGATCAAAATCCTCTCTATTTAATGAGACTACTTAAAAATCATTGACCATTAAGATGTGAAATACTATTTTTGGAAAGACAATGTCCAAATCTGCACCGATTCTATAAACGTGCCATACTTTATACAAGCCTGTAACTGGGATTAATGCTTGTAGCTTATTATTGGCTCTTCACAGACACTATATATGATAGCAATCAATCATTTAATGATGATAATAGGTTTGGGGTGGTTTACTCAATGTCCTACCTTTTACAGGTACTCTGACAGTCACTAAAAGAGTTAAAATATATATATATCTCGATACTTATATATTTAAGCTGACTTTTCAGCTTCAGTTTAGTAAGGCAGCTCACACTTCTCAGACAGCTAATGTGTCAGGCTGTCTGTACCTCCAGGAGTGAAATGATTTAAAAATTATCTTTCCAACCATAACAGTTGGGATCATTATATTTTTCACTGAAAGCTGAGAATATGCAGTGTAACACCGCCATAGAGGAGGGAGCTAATCAGAATCTAGGCATTCTGGAATATTTGTGAATTTAAAATACAACTTTTGAAGTCCCATAAAATATGCATTTTAATTAATTTCTTTATGGAGTATTATACTGTTGGAGATATACAATTCAAAGGCATGATTGTCCTGTTACCAAAGAATCCCACTGCTAGTACGACAGTTTTGACAGTGGTTACAGTGGAAGACTTGGGACTGAGCCCTAAACATCTTTTTCTTCCTCTGCTACTATGTTCTTCTGTGACTTGAAGTGAATTGTTATGTCCAACGGTAAAAACATACAATGATTATTATGATGTGTCTTACAAAGAACTTGTGAGACTTATTTTTTTTGCTGGTACCGCATTTGTGATCTTTGGATGAAAGGTGCTTCTGACATCTAAGTACAATGTATTATTAAATCTTCACATTTTGTTGCAAACCTCTCCAGAATAGACTGTTCTAGTCAAGCCTTCACTATACTTGTCTGAGTACCTTAACTAATGTTCAGACTAATTTGCTTCGAGAAAAATAAGCCCTCCTAACATATGAATGCTATTAACTTGTTAATTCTGGTGAACCCCAGCCTACTTTATTTTACATGTCCTTACAAGAAAAATAGAGTGAAAACAGCTGAAAGAGGAAAATGTAGAAGCATATGGATATTACTCCCGAAATTGTTGTTGGCTTTATGTTTTTGCTACTGTCAAGCTGCAATATCAATACTTTGTCCAACTGACTACAGTCCTAATAGGGCACTGCATAGGGTGTCACATCTAATTCCAGAAGTAGCAGCGTGAGGAAGCATGCTGCGAGTAAGGAGTAAGCTGGGGAGCTAGATGCTGTGATGGCCTTTTATTTTATTGTTTGCCAGTAATGAAAATACGTGGTGTCTGAACAATAACATAGTGTATATGTCTGAACAATAACATACTGTATACTAAAACTTTCCTTTTTTAACTGAGCATGTAAGTCTGCTGTTTCTCTAGCACTAAGAACATGCCTTTAGCATTGTTAGACAATCAAAAGCCAGAGATTTAAGGTTTAGGTCTGGTGGTCCCTAAGCTTTTTGTCTGGGATGATCTCAGCAACATTTTGCAATATAAATACAACTAAGAACAAAAACGAGTGCATGGCAATTGGTGTTTGGAAAAAAATAACAGTACCAGAGCTGAAAAAGATGTCTAGAGATATGTAAACAGTCTCTACAGCTCTTAGGACTATGTTTGTGTAGAGCCCTGTTTTATTCAGTAGTCTGTCTGTAATAGGAGGGAGCTGTATTGTCTCTTGTTGGGCTGGAACTGAGAGAGACGTGGTGCCTCTGAACATGCTGCTCATCCCCAAATGGTGTCCACAGCCTTGACTCCCAAAGCCAGCAAGCTCCTGCACCTTAAGGCCAAGGCTTAACTCTTCCTGCCCGTATGTAAAATATGATTACCTGGGCATCCCAGCCTATCTGAAAACCTGCATCAGGTGAAGAGCAATCTAGTATTTTGATTGCTTATCACAGGACAATGGCTTCTGTTTCTGGCACTCCATGCCTATATTGCCTGCAAATGATCAATTTTACCTTTAAAAATATATATCTTTTTTTTTTTTTTTTTTTTACATAAATGTTCCTAAGTCACAACATTAGACAGCAAGCATTATATTGGACTGATATCTGAAATAAAAAAAATAAGTAAATGGTATAGACATGTAGCAATCTTCTTTATGGCAAATTTACAATCTAAGTTTTGAAGAGTATGCGTATCACTGGACTATATCTCATACTGTTAAAGATTGCTGCTGTTCATGAGAGAAGTTGAGATGATAGCTGATGTTTATTCACAAAATGCAGATATCTTTCCTGGGTTCAGATATTGTAAAAGGTTAATGAGATATTAAGTCACAAGTGGGCAGAAAGTCTCTAAGGTTTACAAGCAGACAGTTAATAATGCAGTGTGACAAGCTGCTCTTGTTCTCCAGCTACATCAGCAGTCCTAAATGACAGCAGACTACACAGAAGATTACTCACAAAATTATAAAGTACATTAGTTTTTGGAATAGCAAACTGAAGGCTTTTTTTTTTTTTTTAATTATTATTTTTTTTTAATGATACCCATTCTGAAAAAGTAATGAACTTTAAAGGATTATTTCAGATTTGCATCTCTGACTTGTTGCTCTTCTGTCTGGCACCTGTTTTCAGATTCTCAGTCAGCTGATGTGCCTTTTACCACATAACATTTCTAAAACTGTTTATATTATGACAGAAAGAAAACTGTGTCTGCTTTGTATGGTTGATAGAGCAAATTACAATTTTCAAATGGAAAATACCATTTAGGCTAGAGAGGAATATATGTGCCCTCAGAAACATCTGGAGTTTTCTATTATTTTCCAAATTACAAAGACAAGGAGGGCTAGACTTGACAAGGAAAATTACTGAGGTGCCCCTGTTCTGTTCTTGCTACTTCCCCATAAGTGGAATTTTTATTTGCTGTAGGAGGTCAGCTTTAAATTGCAGCTAACATAGCATGAAATTCCTGTGGAGCATGAGGGAAAAAAAAAAAAAAAAAAAAAAAAAAGAAAAAAAGAAAAAAGAAAACACCAAAACAAAACTATTAGCTTATGGATTGCTTTTTGGTGCCTTTTTAGCCCGGTACCCCAAGGTGCAGTGGAAGTTACTGGATCTACCTGTGGTATTCAAACATCATCTAAGAATTACTTGGACACTGATGCTCATGACACCAAAGCTCTACATTCACCAGGCCAGTCTTGCCAAGCTGGAGCTGCAAGTGCGCTTGCCTCTCCCCAAATGAGAGAAAGAGTTATGAAAGACCTCTGTCATATAGAGTATGCTGTTTGGGTCAGGTTTGTATCCTATGTATATGTATTGAATCTTCCACTAATGCTACAGGAATCACAGTTCTGTGAAATGTATATGCTAAAAAGTATCTCAGATGAGTAGGCCTGAAAGAATAATTTTATCCAGAATATTTAATACAGAAAGATACTTAAGTGATGCCAGATAAACTGTTGCTAGAAAAATAGAGGAGGGGGAAGAGTGTGTACAGCAAAGCAATGAAAAACCACAGCGTCAGTGTGTCACCTCAGCTGCGTTCTGTTAAGGGTGTTTATTGTACACAAATCCTGAAGTGAGGAGGGTGTGAGGACACCATGAGAAGAGACTAAAGGATAGTTGGGTAAACTGTGTTACTGAATTTCTACTGGTTTTTGATTGTATGGTCTGCATGGCTGGGAACAGTATGTGACCTATGCTGCTCTATGCTGCTGCCAAGACTTCATAGATAAGAGGGAAAATGGCTATTCAGGTGGTCCAATATGTATTTTATCTTATAATTTCTGAAATTTTCAATTAAAAAAATATTGTCTTTCTCCAGGCTGCTTTGAACTCTAACATCTTGCCTAGAAAATCATTCTGGCTTGCCTTTGGCTGTGGATCAGCTGCAGCTTGCTCATACACCAGTAGTGCGTGCCACAGCAGTCAGACCCTTTGAGTGATCCTGTAGGGTCATCTCCTGGCTTTGCTCAAAGAAATGCTTCAACAGCAGTCATCTTGAAAGCCATCATGTTTCAGTGTGTCAGACTGTCATGCTCTTCTCTGCACTCATGCAACCTCACCTTGAGTACTGCAAGCAGTTTTGGGAGCCACAATGTTAGGAAGTCAAAACTGTTAGAGCGCCTCCAAAGGGAGGCAACAAAGATGGTGAAGGGCCTAGAGGGAATGATGTATGAGGAGGAACTGCATCCACTTGGTTTCTTCAGCCTGGAGGTGACTGAGGGGTGGCCTCATGGCGGCCTGCAGCTTCCTCACGAGGGGAGCGGAGGGGTGGCCACTGATCTCTGTGACACGAAATGGAGTCCTCCTTCATGGAAAAACAGTCAAGATGTAAAAGCCATCCTATTCTCAACTGAAAAAAATGCTGAAAACGTGCATTCTTCTGTGAAAAGTCTTACTCTGTGTTACTGCTAGAGAATATAATTCATGTCTCACGCAAGTATTTCCTTTGGCCTCCACTCCACGAACTTCCTTGCTGCCACTTTTAGAAATGAAGAAGCTGTTTTCAGCTATGCAGTGTGTGTGTGTGAAACTACCCCCCGTCCAGTGATGAATGAGCATACTGTCACCAATACTTTTCTTAAAAATATTGTAATAATGTAGTTTCATAACTTCAGCATTATGTTAAAAGGTTTTTTGATTTTTTATTTTATTTTATTTTATTTTTTTTGTGAGAACTTGGGGTTGATCACCTCTGTAGTTAATAATGGCAACATTTCTCCCTTTAAGAACACTTTATAACCTATCAAGGAAATATTGCCTTCAATTTTAGGTATAGGTTATTTCTTTCAAAGTTATGAAATCACTCTGGAGAAATGCCTCTTTGAGGATTTCCTCACAGAAAGAGATGCCTGCTTTGAAGATTTTCATTTTTAAAAAAACAGTCACATCTCTGGGTTTTCCTCTTTGAAGATATTTTTCTTAAAGAGTTTATATTTTGAATATCTTTCACCATCCTGGATGGCATCCATTTGAAAATCTTTTTTCCTCTGTGATATTCTTTTTTATAATCTACACATTCTTGTAGGAGTCTGTAAAATAATCCCTATTAAATAAGCCTAATATTGTGCCTGTGTAAGATGTAAAAGAGTTTGGAAGAACTTCTGTAGGATGGGATGTTGTGAGAGCACAGTTTTGAAAAAAAAAAAAAAAAAAAATCTACAAAAATAATTCCATTTTCTAACATGAAAGAGTAAAGTGGAAAGGTGAGCTCATCCGTCACTTACATGACCTTTTAAAAATTACTGTGAGACACTTTTTACTCCTTTTAAATTATTAGAGTTCAGAGTTCAAGTTGTGGATTCCTGAAATCAATAGCAAAAGTCCCATTTTCAGTCCAAATGTGCATTCTTTGAAATTGCTGTGTTTTCTTTCTTTTTTTTGAGAACATATTGCTTTAATTTACTATGTTACCGGGGTTTTAATTTCTGGTGTTGAACATGATGTTCATTTCTTAAAACAAAAAACAGTTCATTTCTTTTTTGCCACCTTTTTACTAATCAGAGTTACCGTGTTTGTATATGTAGGCAACCTCAGACCTTGTACAGGCCTGGGCTCTCTGTATACATTGCAGAAAGTCTTCAGTTTGAGGTTGGCCTGTGAGTTGGGCAGAGGGTGAGTCAAAATACATCTAAGCAGCCCATTTAGCTTACATCTAAACCTAGTTTTGTGATACAAACTGCTAACCTATTGCAGCTTACTTGTCAGGTATGGAATTATTTACTCAGGCTTGTGGCTTAAATGTTTGGTCTGAGTTTGCTTTTGTCTGGAAGTAAAGATGGCAAACCACACACCATGAAAGGGAGCCGTCCTCCTCAGTGCTGGTCAGACCTACTGCATGGACAGCCGGGGAAAAACCAGGTTCTCACAAATGGCTAAAACTGTATTAACATACTTGGAAAGTAATCATTGCTTTGTTGTTGAGATATTTTGGCTGGGTCTTGTAGAGTGGTAAGACCAGCCTTTCTTATCGATCTGTGATAACAGAGGGATACATACATTTTATTAGATCAAGAAGCAGAGAACTTCCTCCCCTTTGCCTTATAACCCCACAGACATATATTTGCTTTCAGGAGGAAAAAAAAAAAATCATTTCACCTGTTTGCATGACGGAACACACACTAGGATGAGAGCTGCAGTCGTGCCTGTCCTACAACACCGTCCTTGTGCTGCTGCTAACTGGCTGAGGTGAAGAACAAGCCAACCTTACAGTATGAAAGATACAAGCAACCACTTCTGGTATATAATGTTTGCAAGAAAAAAGTAAAACTGATCTCTAGCCCTAATGAAGGTAAATGTACGTATATTTAACAAGCGTTAGAAAAAAGTGCATTTGCTCTGGAAAATAAATTTCCAGGCTGCTATTGTACAAGAGAAAAAGGTGAGCAGGCAAATAATACTGTAGTTGTCAAAATTTGACTTTTTGATCCGTATGAATGTTTAGTAAAGAATAGTCTAAGATATGTCACATGTTTTGGAATTTAAGATGGTAGAGAGCAGTAACACTCCCAGCTCCCCCTCTTTCCCTTCCTCCAAATAAGCTGTCTTTCTCGGAAAGAGGCTAGAAATAAAATGCTGGAGAATACCCTGTGGGACTTGGACCAGCGAGACACGTTCTGACCTGAAGTTGAAAAAGAGACTTTTATTTAGGGTGCTGTGCTTGTAAGAATTACTCAAGTCACTTCAAAACTTAGTTCAATAAAACAAAGTAAATCAACACAGACTGCTGGGAAGAAATGTTGATTAAGGATATTGTTTGCAGGAGCACAAAAAGATGAATAGCTACTAATAAATGTTGGGACTTTGCTCAAAGGCATCTAGGGAATTTATGAAGTTGATAAGAATTGATTTAAGATAGAATAATGTGGTTTAATATAACAAAGACTGGTAAACTGATCAACCTTTCCCACAATATCCAGAGGAACTGTTGTACTAAGCAACATCACTGTTAATACAAGGAAACTAAAGAGATGATAGAGCTATCTAGTTTGGTGATATGGACAAATGAAGAGTTTTTACTTTACAAGTATATATAACAGCAAAAAGGATAACATTCTTTACAGAAGTTAGTAAGTTTGTTGTTTAGGATTGATTGAAACAACATAATAATAGTTTCAAAAAAAGAATTTGTTGGAGTTCTCTGCCCACAACTCATAAGCTGATACAGGACTATCAAGTACATTCTTTGATATATGAATAACTTATTATTAGTTATTAATGTCAGATTACTACAATATATGTGAAGGGCCAATAATTTTTTTTATTTATTTTTTTTTTTACAGCAGAAGGAGGTCATTGGTAGTATACCACAGGGACCCGTGCTGTTCAGCATATTCCTAAATGATCTGGAAAAAAGAGTGATTATCGAGGCGACCAAGTTTGCTGATGATGCTGAATTATTCATGGTAATAAAAACAAAAGCTGACCGTGAAGAATTGTGGAAAGCTCTCATGATACTCTGTGACTGAATGATAAAATGGCGAGTTAAATTCTGTTCTGAAAAATTGAAGCAATATGCAAGGGAGAAAACAAAACAAACTATACATGTAAAATGCTGAAATCTAAATGAATGACTACCACACAGGAAAGATTGCTTGAGTTCTGTGAAAATATCAGGTCATGGTTTAGCAGAACTCAAATGTGCAAATCAGATTGGCTTTATCAGGAAAAAAAAAATATATATATATATAAAAACATAGATAAAAAAGAAAAAATGTACTATTCATCTATATAAAAGCATTTGTTTTGTAACGTGAATAACGAGGACCATCACAATCTTCTAGAAAATAATTAGGAAGGGTGTAGAAAAAAGTAAGATAAATTACTGAAAATATGGAATGACTTCCAATAGAGGAGAAATTAAATTTACAAAGATTCTTGAAATAAAATGAGGATGGTATATGCCTTCATGAATGGTGTGGTTAGGTGAACAAGGAAAGTCATCTAGCTATTTTTGTTAAGAAAATAGCAAATGGATATTGAAGGAAATGATCAGGCAGCAGGCTTGAAAGAAACAGCAAGAAATATTTTTTACACAATGATTAATTAAATTGTATAACTTGCTTCCCTAGAATGTTGTGAATGTCAAAAAGTGTTCAGATATATTCTTGGAAAAGATATCCTCTGCAAGTGTGGATGCTCTTCTCCTTCTCAGTAGCTCTGAACTCAGGACTGAATTTGGGAAAAGGTAGTGGAGAGAGTATCTCTGTGTTCTGCCTAATTCCTAGTCTTTCACTAAGTGTACACCACTGTTAGTACTGCTGCTGGACTACACAGACTATCAGTTATTAGATGCTCATGAAATAAAAAGGAAACAATCAATGAAAGTGAAACATCTAAATGTACTGATAATCAAAGGGGATTATTTTGGGAAACAAAATATAATTGCAGCAGTAAGATTAATAGTATTTAAAAAGCACTGAACTTTTGTGTAGCTAGTAATAATAATATTCACACTTAAATTCTAGTTAGAATGAGTTGAATAGAGGATATAAACCCTCATGTTTCATAAATAGAACCACTAAATGTGGAGGGTTTTTCTAGATGTGGTTTGCTGCCTAATACCAGATATTTTAGCCTTCTTCTAAGGTATCTGGTACTAGAATTCAGCCGAAAGTTGACAGGGCCTAAGGAAAAGGGGAGTGTTTTAGACAGCAATGTTTTTCTGACCTTCTAAAATATGATAAGGACAAAGGAATTACAAACTACAGCAACAGAGAAAACATGACCAAGTCATTGTACTATCACAATATTCAAAATATGCTAGATTTTTTACAAAGACATCCAAAAGCTTACTAAAGATATTTTAGTAGTATAAAGGGCAAAGCTACATGAAGTGGAATACCATACTTAATAAGCAAATGAGCAAGAAGATTGATTTTGTTAGTTACATGCTGGTTATTGATATATGTATGTATACATGTATATATTATTCCTAAGATTAAATGCTCTAGATAAAATCCAGATTAATTATCAGTTTTATTGCTCAATTCAGAAGGACCAGAGTTTTGCTCTATAAATTCACATCCACTCATACTTTTCATCTTTTTTTTTTTCTTTTTATTTTTTTATTTAACCGTTTCACAAAGATTTGTCAATTCAATTCCAATGTCTTTTCTGCTGTAAACATTCATAGCTCTCTCCTCAGTCTCCCTTATATGGAGGAGCATTTCACTCAGACGATAAATAGAATGAGTATTAGTGCATTTAATCAGATGGATTCTGGTATGTTTCGTGAAAAAAAAAAAAAAAGAAAACTGGAATATTACAACAACAAAAAAAATGAGAAGCATGGCTTTTAAGATGACGTTACTATAAAGGCAGAGGTAAGCAAGACAGGCAGTGAGGTAAGTCAGACAGAAACACAGATTTGATATTTGTAATTTGTAGAAGAACCAATAGTTCTATCTCACACACACACACACAAACACAAACACACACCACCACCACCACCACCACCACAGAAATGGATTTAGATTTAGAAAGGGGAAAAAAAAATAAAAAAAAAATCACCAACATAATGTGGCAACAAACACAGTAAAGGCAGTGGCAAATGAGGTAAGCTGACTATAATGCCAAGCTGCCATTGTATACGACGGGCAAAGTGTACTAAACATGCCAGAAACACCAGGAATATAATTTATTTGGATTAAATGTATAAAAACACACTGGATTTTTAGAGACAGATATAAGAAATTCTAAATCTCTGAAGTCCTCAGTTTTATCACATGCTAACAGTAAAGAATGCTACAAGAAACACTTTTTTTTTCTTTTCTTTTTTTTTAACATAAGAATGTTGAAAATAAGAAAGTAGGAAGAATAAGTGCAATTTTTAAAAGGGGGGGTTATAAGAATGACAATTACCAAATCTTCACTGCTTGTCAGCAAGAACAGATTGGTTTGTGCTCAGGGCACAGCACTGGAAGGCCCGAGTGTGGGCATGGCTGTCAGCTCCATTGAGGACATAGGCTAAAAAATTTTGCGGATCTACCTAGCAGTGTAGTGAGTAGAACAAATGATGACTTGATACCCACCGGGACATCATGAAGCTGTGACAGGGGAGGCTCAGGCTGGGTGTTAGGAAAAGGTTCTTCACTGAGAAGGTGGTCAGGCAGTGGGACAGGCTCCCCAGAGAAGTGGCCACAGCACCGAGCCTGACAGAGTTCTAAAAGTAGTTGGACAACGCTCTGAGACATACAGCTTGATTTTTGGGTGGTTGGTCCTGTGTAGAGCCAGGAGTTGGACTCGATGACCCTCATGGGTCCCTTCCAACTCAGGTTATTCTGTGATTCAATGATTTTTGTCTAATGGTTAGTAGTGGGTGCTGAAAACAGTTGCTGAAAGAAAAGGTGGTTGCAGATACCCAAATGATACTAGTATTTGTAAGAACCAGTATTAGTTCTTTTCCACCTCATAAATTCATTGCAGCAGAGAACCCAAGTGACTTTTTGATAACAGAGCAACAAAACTTAAAAATTGGAATGAGAATTTCCATGTACTCTTAAGTTAATTGCTGTGCTACTCACAGAGACACTTGGAGACGGAGACAGAGATAGTGAAGCACAGTGAACTGAAAAATGCTGGTGTTATAGTTACGGAGATGTGCGTTGTATTTTGCCTCTCAGGTTCTTTATCACGCCTTATTGCAACAGTTTCAGTGACAGACTCCAAGGGGCTTATACTAACCAGAAAAAAAATAATAGCGCAATCAAATATCAGGCTATCTCCTAAAAGGTATTTTTGAAACCAGTATTGCCAGAACCTAATATAGAAAATACAAAGACATTTCAAGTACTACAAAGGGCTACAAAGATGGTGAGGGGCCATAGGGGAAGACGTGTGAGGAGCGGCTGAGGTCACTGGGCCTGTTCAGCCTGGAAAAGGAGGCTGAGGGGGGACCTCATGGCAGCCTGCAGCTTCCTCACGAGGGGCAGTGGAGGGGCAGGCGCTGATCTATTCTCTTCAGTGACCAGTGACAGGACCTGAGGGAATGGTGTCAGGCTGTGACAGGGGAGGTTCAGGCTGGGTATCAGGAAGAGGTTCTTCACTGCAAGGGTGATTGCGCACTGGCACAGGCTCCCCAGGGACGCAGTCATGGCACTGAGCCTCTCAGAGTTTAAGAAGCGTCTGGACTGTGCTTCAGTCATATGGTCTGAATTTTTGGGTAGACTTGTGTGGAGCCAGGAGTTGGACTCAATGATCCTTATGGGTCCCTTCCAACTCGAGACTTTCTGTGATTTTATGAATCACAGTAAAAACGCTTTAGTATCTGTCTGGGCTTGTGATCAGGTGGATTTAGATCATTTTCAAATTTTCCACCATAGGCACAGAAACTTTAGGTTTACTTTTCATTTGAATGCAATCCGGAGCGTCCTGTGAACACCTCTTTTTAGAAACACTGTGAGCTGTGTGAGACCGAGCACAGGAGTGGGGAACAGCAGCACATTTCCTCACGGCCTCAGTTCGTGCCCTGATGCTTCACCTCTGTGACTACACTGATTTCCGCAAAGACAGCCCAAGTTTCTGCAACACTCGACTTGCACTTTCACTTTTATTTATTTATTTTATTATTATTATTATTATTTAGCAGTCGGGAGCAAAGGGAACCGCGGGACGCTCCCTTAGGGGCGGCGAGGAGGGGACCGGGGGGCGCATCCCGTAACGGGACGGGACAGGCTGTGGGCGGGTGCGGCACCGGCAGGTCCCACCGCACACCAAGTGCTGTCCGCCGGGGCGGCTCAGACACCGGGGCAGGGACCACCGAGGCCCGGAGGAGCCGCGGGAGCCGTGCCCGGTCTCGCCCAGGCGGGGCAGCCAGGCGGGGCGCCTCCCGGGCCGGCCGGGCGCGGGCAGCAGCTGAGGGCAGCCCCTTCGCTTGCGCTGCCCGCGCAGGCGCGGCGCCCGGCGCATGCGGGAGGGGGGCGACGGCGAGGAGCGGAATCCGCCGCCCGGCGCCGTCGGTTGGTTTCCGTGCAGGCCCCGCCGCCATTTTCTCGCAGCCCGCCCGTGCTCGTCGGCCGCGCGGCTCCGCGCTTCGTCCTGCTCGGCGATGGACGGGTGAGCCGCGGCGGGGGGCGAGGGGGCGCGGCGGGTGGGCAGCGGGGAGCACGGCCCCGCGGCCGGGGCTTCGGTGCCGAGCCCCGGGGGGGGGCTTTGGGCCGTGCTCAGCGCGGTGCCCGGGGCGCGGTGCTGCCCCCCGGCCGCGGGGTGCGGGGCTCGGGCGCGCTGTGGGGCTGGCCGGGGAGGAGGAGCAGCGACAGCGGAGCCGGGTGCCCGGATCTTTTGTTTTCAGGAGCCGGCCGGCAGTCCTCAGGCTGCCTCCCCTCCCCGGGTGGAAGGATGCCTTTGTGCACGCTGGAGACGGGCTGTGAGAGCCACAGCAGGGGAGGTTTTGAGGGAGCCAGGGGGCAGCGAGGACCCCCCGAGCTGGCCAGGAGCGTGGTGGGCAGGCGCTCCGCACGAGGCCTCCTTTCTCTGGGACCCAGAAAGGGGACTGGCGGCTGTAGCCTTCATCAGTGTAAACACAACATCTTCCCGCTCCAAGGTTTCCAATTAAGTTGTTTGTTCAGATTCAGACAGAGAAGCAATCTCCCCGGTATGCTTCATGCTTACAGCCTTTCAACTGTGAGAGTTTTAAAGGCTTTTTATGGTTACTTGTGTTTATAATGGTGGGAGTTACTTACCCTGCCCGAGACATCTTGTCAGTGATGAGTGTTACAGTGTGGAATGCTTTCAGTTATTCATATTTTGCTTTCTTATGTTCTTTAGTGCTGTTTTACGTTGTCTTTGGAGTTTTGTTACACAGTGTAAGTTATGGTGTCACAACTTCTAAGGAAAAGAGGCACCTTGGTGTACCTGTTGCAGTTCCATATAGATATCTGATTGAAATCTTCATACTAGCCCATGTGTTGTTTTTTTTGTTTTGATTTATTTATTTAATCTTGTTTCAAAAAAAAATATTTATTGCTTTATGCAGTTAGAAGATTTGCAGGGTTATCCGTTTTGTTGAACTGGGTGTCTGGTTAATGAGGGTGTGTTAGAAAAGTTCTGTATTTATTCCTAGGTTCTTTGTATTTTCACCCTGTCTGTAATTTCATGTAGTCCAGAGACCTGAGTTTCCTAAATGCGTTTCCTGGCAGTGTTACATTAGAATAATATTTACTTAAACTTTGGACTACTCTGGAGATGCCTGTAAGTGGCTCAGTGGCTTTTGTAGGTTGCCTTTCTACTTCCCCATAGTCACATTGTGTTCTTTGGACACAATTTCTGGTTTGGGGAAGTTGTTAGCTATTCTGATTCCTAATAGTGTTAGTATTGCAATACATCTAAAAGCTGTTTTTATGAGGACAAATTGGTTGACTTGTTTCTTTTTTTTTTTTTTTACAGCATTGTCACTGATGTTGCAGTTGGTGTGAAGGTAGGATGTACACTTAGCAAATAAGGGGGTAAATTGCCAATACAAAATGAACTACTTTAAGACTCAGTAATTGCAAATTTTAAGACTTTAACCAGTCATTGTCAGCTAATATTTAGTCAGCAGTATATGCTTTATTAACTGAAAATCCCTAGAGATAAATTGGAGGCTCTACACAAAAGACTTCTGTAAGCACTGAATTGTAAACAGGAGTTCTAAATTAATGTAGTGGTGTTAGATTACTATTTTAAAGCTTATTTTTGTGGTGTTTTTTTTTTTTTTTTTTTTTTTTCTCTTTTCAAACCAACACTCTCATGTGTTGCATGGTGTTAAAAACATGCTTTATTCTGTCCTCTTCCTCCTTTTCCAAAACAGGTAACGTGGAAATGAAAACAAAAAAAAAAAGTGTAACAGGACAGAAAAATATGGGAGCTAGAACTTTTGTAGACAGAGAAACAGATGTTTGCCTTGCATTACTTTTTCTTTCTCAAGTTCAGTTATGAGTTTATTGTATGTGTTATAACAAGGAAGGCGCTTCTTGGTGGTTATTAATTTATTATTTATTTCACTTTCGTACTTAGCTTTATTGCAGGAATTGGATCAGCACTTCATAAAAGCAGGCTGAGAAATGAGAATGAAAAAATATATGGGACAAGAGAACTGTAGGTTATGTTAGCGAACGCGTGCAAGAAATCCTATTTCAGTGGTACACGCAAAAGTTTTCTAATGAGTACAGTCTCCATATTTGTCCAGGGAACTTGTAGCTGTACTAACTAGCTGCCTTTTCACCAGAAGTTGATTTATGTTAACTGCTTGCTGAGCCAGGTTTTGTCTAGTAAAGCTCTCTCTCAAGTTCAGTAATGATTCTGCTGGACGTGGACTAGCTCCTACATAACGCAATTAGCCTGTAGATCATAGTGGCTACTCTGACAGATGCATTTGCATTATGTTCCTGAGCAAGCTCGCTTCTAGGAGGTGTTGTAGGAAGTTATTTGTATAGATTCTGGTCCTGTCTGGCTCCATGTGTTTGTGTAGTGTGGCAGACAATATCTCTCAGAATCAGGAGAAAAGTACAGTTCTTAAAAGTATTTCTGTGCAGACTAATCCCAACCAGAAATACAGACTGGTACAGTTGTTTCCCAGTCGCCCTGGAGGACAATGGACTTACTAAAACATTAGGAATGCATTTGACAGTTAGATTCAAGTCTTTAAGAAATACCCTGCACCAGCTGTTAAATATGGGAGGAGTTATGGGAGAGGGCTGTCTTCTGGATCTTCTGTCATTGTCTCAGGACACTAACAATGGAAAATGGAATATCTTGCCCTTTTGTATATGTTATTTGTGTAGCAGTCTAGTGTTGGCTTGAGTCATGTTTTGTAGAAGGCATTGTGAAACATGTAAACATCCCTTTTTTTTTTTTCCTCTCTCTGGCACCTATTCATTGCTGTTGATGAACTGACAACATAAAATTGAGGGATGCAACTGGGAAAATTCATGTTGCTTTTCAGTGGCTGTCATATATTCTTTGGGGTGCTTTGAGAGTGAATAGGGAGCTGCTTTTGAGTCCAAGGACTTGCATTGGCACGTTTAATGCTCTTTTAGCACTGTTTTTTATCATGATTGGACAGGCATTAGGAGACAAGGATTTACCTGTCCATGCACGTGGTCAGCTTATCCAGAATATTTGCTTGACCTTATGCTTTCTTGAGATTTCTGTACCTGCTGTATATATGCTGATCAGTTATGTAGCATGTTTGTAATATACTTGATTATACTTGAAGAAAAGGACTGTGACCATCTCACTGAAAAACTTGATTTATTTTATCAAAATCATTATTAGTGATGTTGGTTAAAAACAAGAAAACATTATTAACTGTTGTCTGGCTGGTTTCTCTCTTAAGCAGAAAAATGAGCTTGCCACCTATGTTTTAAACCCAGTCATAAAAAGAGTAATAATAAAAGTTAACAAGTGTAGCCTGGGAGTTGTCTATGAATTGGAAGAGGCTTTTGAGCTTTAGGAAACCAAAGCAAGTATAAAGTGAGAGGAATACTTATAATTTCAGAGTCGTGTAGTCTAGCAGTTACCTGCTAAGAGATTGTTAAATTTAAGGTGATTACCATTTATTTGTGCTGTGTAGTTTGGTTTGATTTAAAGCATTTTTTGTTCATCAAACTGTTGAATGTTCCATCTTTATTGTATTTACATATGAGTCAGAAGAAATTAATGCCAAAAACTGGGGAAAACATTCAATACAAAGTGAAGGGTGGGAAAATGACAAATGCCATTTGAAAGCCTGGTTTATATGGAGTAAATGTGGTCTGTCCTAAGTCAAAATGTGCAATGAGAGCACACCTCCCAGCTAATATCTGTCAAAGTAGCAGCGTGCTTGATTTGTGAAGGTATTAGGACATGTCAAAACCCAGTCATCTTGTGGTCATATGTGAAATAATTCATTCTTATGTGATGTGTAATGTCTTGTTTTGCTTAGCTAGAATTCACAGAGCCATGGAAATGTTGCTTTGTACACACTACACCCCTTAACGCTACAATTTAGATAACAGTATGAAAAGAATGGATTTTAGCTCTGTCAGATGTTACTTTATGAACTCCCACTACATATGGGAGTTTCCAGTCCTAACACTTTATTATATAGTTAGACACTTCCTTAGTTTTCCATTTCTTGAAGAAATTTTTTGCATCTTAAACTTATTTCTTCATACATACACTTGAAAATTGCCATGTTACATAAAAATGTTTTTAAATAATTATTTTTAAATTGTGCATCTAAGTTACTCTATTCTCACTGCATGTGGTCCATGTCACTAAGACCAAAATAGCATTCTAACTCAGGGAAGTTCAGAGACTAGCTAGCTTTAATCTCAAATGCTGCGTGCATCACTCGCTGGCTATATAGATGTTAGTATCAGGATCTAATAACTAGTTTGAATTGCTGACTGGTGTTCTCTTTACAGTTACGATGCTTTGCCCTGGATAAGTAAACTTATTTGGGGGCTTGGACTGATAGAGACTTTTTCAGTTGATTAAGTGAATGTACTAAGTATTTAATGTATCCTAGCAGTAATTACAAAAATCTTCTGAGATATATAAATCTGGTGTAAAGAATATGCCTCACACAGGTACAGGGAATAGCTCTCTTAGTAAGCTTCTGTTTAGTATTGAGGTTGATAGGGTACTTTTTTTTTTTTTTTTGGAAGTATTTCGGTGTGGGCCACGTCAGTCTGCCATACTATCTTTCTCCTGATTGGCATGCATAGCTGTGCAGTGAATGTGTCCTGAACAAAGGAGTGACTCACTCTGGGTACGTGCACTGCACGTTTCAGAATGGCTGCAGTCTACTGACAACACTCTACCTGATGAGGAGAGGAAAAGGAAAAGCAAGCAGCCATACAGTCACGGCATATGACTTCGTACATAGCATTTGGGAGTTTGTGATACTGTGGAAGTGCTTTGGGCAGCGCACAGGCCAAGAACTGAAGCGCTTGTGAATGGATAGCCCCCTTTAAACCTAGGAGAGAAAACTCATATTTGTGTAAACATCATTTTGTAGCACTTGAAGGTACAGGAAAGGCCTTTTATTTTTTCCAAAAGACAGCATCAAAGTGTGCAATATGCTTAAGAGTTTTTTTTCCTTGTGGTTTTTAGTTGGTTATGTTAGGCATATAGTTGGTTAGGTAGGCAATGCTGGAAATTAGTGTGCTAGTACTCTTTATTAGTTTTCCAATGTCATGTGTCACCAAGTCTGTTTCTTTCCTGGTTGTTGAAATTTAACAGTATACAGGAAAGGCAGTAGCTAAACCAGCTAAAACCAGTGCGAGTCTAAAGAGATATGAGCTGATGGAGAGAAATAAGAAATCACAGAGTAGCATTGTCTGTAAATAATCTTGAAGCGTTATTCACTTTTTTTTTTTTTTTAACTCAAGTTCTTAGTGGTTCTCTTCTCTTACAAAATTACAGAACGCTGGCTGTTTTTTGCTACTAATAATTGAGTTTGCTTATGGTGGAAATCTACTTCAGATATGTTTCGGCTTTCTATTTTAACTATATGCGGTATACTTAATAAATTATTGCTACACTTTTTTTATAAATTCTACTAAGTTGTCAGAAGATGTGTTTAGCTTATTCTCACAAAAGGATAAAATGTATTAAATAGCTTTTTCCCTTCAGTTACTTTCCCCCTCAAGATCTATTGTTTTGCCTTCACTGTTGTCACTCTAGTGACTTCTTAAGAGGAACGGAATTATAGTATAAGAAATTGTTTGATTCACTCATACAGACAAATGTCATGTAATGGTCTGTTTTACTGTTTTTAAAACATTAGAGTACTTCTTATACTGTTGATATTTGAATACTGTTGACATATTTGGTATAATTCGGCTACTCGCAGGTTAGATGAAGATTCTGCTAAGGGCAGCAATATGAGAAAAATGGGTTATTTGCTTATGAATTGGGGAGACTGTCTTTTGTGTTAGCTACAATAACGCTGATAATCAACTTCTGCGTCCAATAATACCCTGCTTTCTGCTACAACTACAACATGCAAAGCATTCTAACCATGCAGGAAGAATGAAGTGTGATGAAGTTCAGAAGTTTAGACCTGGCATCTGGGTTTGTTTCTTCAACAGGACTGTGGGGAGTATGTCCTTGGTGACAAAAACAAACACAACTTGTTGCAATGAAAGACACTTGCTTTATTCTCAACAGGCTTTAAAATTGACCCTGTTGAAGGTAACTTTCATATTTATTCTCAGGATACTCTACTCTAGTTCTTTTCTTTGTAACTTCCACATTTTGTTTTTCCTTTGTGTCCATCCGTTCTGAAAACAAGGGGAACTGAAAATGGAGAGAAGAAAAATGTTGATAGTTTGTGCTGCACAGCAAGTAGGCATGAATGTTTTGAAAAGTTATGGAAAGTTTTGATGACTATTGATAATTGGAAGTCACCTTTTGTAACAGAACACCTATACTTGCATCTTAATTGAGGGGATTATAAGAAGAAATATTATAAGAAATTTTAAGTTATAAGAAATGTGATCATTGGCACAGACTGAAAAATGCAACCAGTATCACTATGAAAATACTATTCTCATTCATGAGAGCTTTGGGGCCACAAGCTAGCAAAGTTTCTCTGTTTTTTCCTGCCACTGATATTTCAGGCACAGATGTTTGGATAACCTGTCTTGGGAACTTAACCAGTTTGATGCTAACGTAATGAGTTAGGTTGGCTTAGTGCATTGGAACAAACCTGGTATACTTGCAGAAATGCTTGTAGCAATACATTATCAAGGAGGACAATAGGAACAAATTGCTAGGGCTGGGGAGAAGGTAGGGCTATTGCTTTTCGTGGTAGTGTTGGTTCTGATGAGGTTGTGTTTTCACAAGCTGTTTGGAAGGCTGTTTCATTTAAGGTTATGTGATATGGTTTTTGTTTGTTTGTTTGTTTGTTTTTGTTTTTAAGCTGTAAGTACATAGAGCTATTCTTAGTTTTTCCTGAAATCAGTTTTTCTATGAACACCTAACTTGATTATGGTATTAAAGACTGGACTTAATTATTGCAGAATAGCAGTCAGTCAAGCAGAAAAAGCCTTCCTGGTGGATCTTTTTTGAGATATAGCAACTGTTACAGAAGGACTAACTCTGTACTTGTAGACGCCCTCATTCTCTAACCAAAAACCTGAGAACACTTCCAAACAGTATCTCTAGTGAGTTACTCCTGCCTCTTCTAGTTTACTACAGTTAAGTAAAGCAGCTTCAGAGTAACCATTTCTGTGCTGGTAAAAGCAAACAATTAAGTCTGAAGTTCTGGAATAGATGATGGTTTTTGTACTTCATCCTGGATGTTTGAAGTATTGTCTGGTCTTGGACTTTTGCCTGCAGTCATTCATTGCAATGTGAAATCTGGAGGTTTGAAAATGAGGCAGGGTGGCATGGTTTAAATGGAGATCTGGTTCTTAACCAGCTTTTGGTCCAATGTAGTCTGTGTTGATCTTCAGATGCTTTGAGAAATTTGGCTTTCTCACATTGTTTCAGTTGAGAATTTGGAGTCCTTTCAGAGGAATTGAGGCTTGTCTCATTTCAGTTTTAAAGATTTTTAATGTTCCCTTCATTTTGTGCTCTCAATTTCTGCAAATTTGGTGGCATGTACCTGGCTTACAGTTGCAAGAAAAAAACCCTTCTAGATCCATCCTTAGTGGAAAAAGTATGAGTGTACAAATATTGAAGTTACTGTTAGGATATGTAAATGATATGTGGTTAGCTGGGGATGGCATGAAAAAGTTGAAGTGGGGGGAGAAGAATATAGAGGAAAAGTATGGGAAGGTGGTCATGTTGTATTAAGTGACTTCGTGCTGAATTTAGAGCCAATCGATGGAATTGGGTTATTAAGCACTCATGGAGTTCATGGCTTTTGTAGTCTTTGTTAATAATAACAAAAAGTAAGAAAGTAGACATACTGCTTGTATGTACTGTTTTGATGTAGTGATAATAAGCTTAGAGTTAAAATTGCACACTTAATTCAAACAAAGAAGCTAGAAACCTGCACCAAATTTCTTTCGGGTTGTACTTAGCTTGTCCTGTCCCAAATTAATCTTATGCAATGCTGTATGTACAAGAGGTGTAGCAGTAGAGCAATGTTTCATTAAAAATGTATCCTATAAAAATCAGCATTCATTTAAATTCTGATCCATTGCATGCAAACAGAGCAAAGTTTATAAACACTGTGCTTGGGGGTTTAAAGTATATTGTTTCAACAGGCAGTCCCCAAAGTTAATTCAGAGATGGGGTTTACACGTGTGTATCTGCTGGAGAGGAGTGTTCAGCATCTAGGCTGGAATTCTCAGATGCTCTTACTCATCTCCTGTACTGCTGAGTTTCTGGCTTTTGCTTTTAAACTGTTCCCAGATGTTGTTAGAAATGAAGTGTTGTACAGTGCTGTTAGAATTCTTTAAATCGTGAGATCTGTCTCCTGGCTTGTCATACCCCTTGGGAAATTCATGACTGTAGGCTGAGAATGACTGTGGTAAACACGCAGTGCAGCTGAAGTTCTCCTTTTCTCTTTCATCTGGGGGAGGTGAGGGGAGGGAGGGAAGTGGTGGAGGGGAAAAGCATCCCGCTCCTGTGAGAGGTCTGTGGTATCAGCAAACTGTATGCCACGAGTCAGGATTTGTTGAGAGTGGGTTTTGTTATCTTTCGTAGCTTTTCTAACAGGACTTCAAGAAATGATTTTAGGTGATGCTGTTGACTTCTTAACAAAGTGCAATTCTGTTCATTTGTTTGCTTTTTCTGGTAGTATCAGTGCAGTGTTTTTGTAGTGTTAGAAGAAGCCTGTGCGTACACCCTTGTGATAAGCCTCCAGTAATATACACAGTTTGTCATGTTAGGTGCAGCTGTAACTTCTCATCAGAGTCTTCATGGCTTGAACTATTGGAAAAAGCTGATAATATTTCTCTTCTATAAACGGGTGTCAAAATACTTTAACGCTTGAAAGACCAAACCTCTTCAGTAGCTCTCTAGCTTAAATTTACAATTTTGGGGGGGAGGGAGGTAGAGGTTGGTGATGCTTTTGGGAGGAGGGTTGGATGTAATAAGATCTGGAGAATCCTCAAATTATTTGAAGGCCTATCTAGAATGTGAGGAAAATTCTTAACTAAATTATAAATAGTACTTTTTCTTTCTTTGATTAGTCTAGAAGGATGGTATAACGACTTCCTGAAATTACATCGGTACTTAATATAACATGTGATAGCTTGAAGCTTTACAATAATCTGTTATGGGGCGTGAGGGAATCTGAAATGCAGCTACATAAATTCAGTTTAAGTAGTGAGGGACTCTGAGTTAACTGTGCCTGTTAAAACAAGGAGCTAGGAGATTAATTTGCTAAGCTAGTTGCTTTTTCTTTCTCTTTGTATAATTGTTTTTTGTTTGTTTGTTTGTTTGTTTTAACTGTGGAAGAGACAAAATGTATCCAACAAGTACATATTTACAGATATTAACTGAAATATTGAAATAATGCCTTCAGCGTCCAATACACAAAACAGTTTTAGTATATATTTTAAGTTTCTCTGAAGTACCTATTCAGAACCTGAGTTGATAACTGTTTCATCTCTTGCTGAAAGTGATCCTATACGTCACTTTTGCGTATTTTCATTTCATGGTTCAAGCCATGGCTTAACATTGTGTTTCTGCACCCTGGAAGGAAATACTGTGTCATTGGGGCCAGGGTGTGATAACACAGCCTTCATTGAAAAGACAGTATTGACTGCAAGAGATACAAGTTTTACTCCCTGTAAGAACCTAATCTGGCAATTCCTTGATTTACTCTGTCGTAGTAGTTTGGCAGGTGTTGGATTCATGAGCAAGTGTTCTGGATATCTGTGTTACAGTTCGTGTTTTAGCTTTTATGCAAGATTAATGTTCTTGACATTGGCAGGAATACAGCATTGAAAACTTCTGCTGTTGAGGACTAGCTGTCAGAAGATGACCTATTAATAGTACAATAGCAGTTTGTACTTCGTATTTTGTGCTTTCAATTCTCTTTCCCTCATGCTAAAATGGGTATTCACTTAGTCTCTAGCACGTTGCTGTTACTGGAAGTTTCCTTCACAGTCCCTGATTAGGGAAAAATGTGGTTGCTTTTGGTGCTTTTTTTGATTTTTAAACTTAAATTTAACCTTTTCTGTGAGCTGTGTGTTTGTGATACTCAGTCTTGTTCTGTGGTCTCAAACTTGCTTGATTCACATGCAGCAATTCGCATAGGTGGAGAAAAGCACAAAGGGAATGTTGCTCTTGAATCTTCCATTCTTTATTGAGTCTGACTCTGTGTTCCTCAGAGATTCGAGCTTGGTTTTCTTGTTTCTGAAACACTCAATAGAATTAAGCTAAACCAATTGGAAGATTTCTTCCCTTTGGATGATTTGAGTAATGGAAGTGATGTGCTTAAGACTGAGTCCAAGATGCTTAGAAAATGGGTCGTTAATTCTGAAATCAGGTGTGAGATAGCGATGAGGAACTTTGTCCTTGGAGCAAGGTGCAAGTTGTTTTTGGCTTATCCCCCTCTAAAAGATGCACACAAAAAATGTCTTATGCCCAAACCCACAAATCTAATGAAATCTTATCTCTGCTGAATGGGTGTAAGAAAAACAACTCTCTCTGTGCTATAATTTTGGAGATGCTTGTGTCACATAGCAGTGCTGGTTCGTACACTGGCTTACTTGAAATGCTTACATTAAATTGTTAAACAACTATCATCTTAAGATAACCCTTCTGAAGTAAATAACAATTACCAGCCAGTTGACTGCTTTTGGTTTTATAATTTGATCGCTCAGTTTCCACGTACATCGTGTGTCTTCCGCTGCATAGCTGTTCTTGAAGGTACGTGATTCAATGATGATCAGGGCTGTGTAGGCTGCTTACGAACCACCAAGGGGAAACACCGATGTACACCCAGTCAGGTGGTCTGCTCACCTCCTGAGGTATCTTCGTCTCCTACCAAAAGCGAGACAAGTATTCATGGGGGTTAATTTGCGTAGATTTGCTATACACCTGAGATGTCTTGGTGAACACTAAGAACAAAACAAATGCTGTTTATACTTGATATGTGCTAACGTAGGAAGCTTGCATTTAGTTGTTCTCCTGAAGCAAAATTTTTAACTTTTTCAAATGCAATGACAAAGTCTTGTAATTGACTGTATTTCTGTGAAATGTGAAAAAGGTTTCAAAATGAAAACTCTTTTCATTGCTCATGAAAACAAATAATTGAATAATTATCAAGCCTTTAGCTTTTGGTTCCCTTTGGATTTTTCTCTGATGTGGGGTAAGAAATTACCAGTTTTTAAGAGCCCGATTTATTAGGAGCCAGAAGTTCTTGTAACCTCCTTTACGTGCTGCTAGTCAGGGGTTGCTCATTCAGCTAACTTCCTGAAGCTGAAGACAATTCAGATAAATTGGAGATATTTTAGAGTTGTAAAATTCCTACAGGCTTCAGGGAGAACATTCACTCATTGGTATTGGGGGGTTTCAGTTGTTTCTGTAGCATCAGTTGCAAATTAATGCATGGCATATTAAGGAAAACCAAAACTGCCACAGAAGTATTTTAGTATGCCTGACTTTGAAGGGATTCATGTCTGAGACTGCTTCTGCCTGCTGAGCTGTCCAGGCTACCGATGAGGGCTTCCAAGCAAGGGTGGGTGCATAGCCATGAGCAGAACTAACTGCAGCATTACTGAGGGAGCAATGCTGTTAGGGATCTTAAACTCTGAGGCGTTCTAACCATACAAATACTGTGTCAGAAAGCAGACCATTAAAGAGGAGGAATGCTGGTGTAGGCATTTATATGGAGAGCCTGTGTTAGCATGTGGCATTAACAATAGAGAGCAATATAGGCTGAGTAATGGAGACTTTCTGTAACTTCTCAAACTTATTTCCCAGTTATGTCCAACTAAATTTTTCTTTAGTTATAGCTCAGTGGAGATCTATCTTTGCATTGAGAATGAGAAGACTTCTTGGTATTAGCCATTACTTATTTTTAAAGGAAATCTGTTGTTGATTTGATGGGCACAGCTTTGTTGGTTGCTAGGAGTATTCCTTAAACTATAAAGTTTCTTCAGACCCGACATTGAAAGCTAAGTAGACTTTAATAGTGCTGTGCATACGCATATGTACTATTTTTAAGAACTTCTGGATATCAGGTATGGATTAAACAAACTTTAACGTGTCACTTTTTGTCTATATGCATACAGTGCGCTGTGATGCAGTGTTGAAGGTTTGCTTTTATGCTTCTTGCAGCCATGCTGCAATGAAAGGTGATATCCTCAGCTTAATTTAGCAAGTAGTTTTGAGGTACTGTGTAAGATGTTTCACAGACTACCCTGGAGACTCTATCATAGTGTCCATAACAGATTGAAAAGCTTTTACTTTATGAAGAAGATGGGCTGTAACTGACTTCTTTCCTCTTTTCCATTTTAGTTGTTACCTGGTTTAGTGTTGAGGCTGCTGGGGAAACACTCTTGAAGTAGGGAAAGATCTAATTAAAAAAAATGTTTAAAGGATGTCTGGTCAATTCCCTTTTAGAAAGTTTTTGCTTCCTTAAGTGAACAAAGAGAAATATTATAAGGGCTTTTCAAGAGATGGAGACTTTTTGGAGTGGGGAAAGAAGAAAAAGGAGGGAAAACAATAGGAAGGAAAAGAAGCAAAAGCCTCTTCATCTGTGTCAAGTGCTCATCTTGAATATAATTTGAGAGATTATCTTTTAAGTTTTCAGTTTAAATGCTACTCTGATTTTTTTTTTCAGCCTACTTCCGAATAGTCTTCAAAAAGACTGTTTACTTCGTATTTGTCATGTTTTAAGAATTACAGTGAAGATGCAACTCCCTGCTCTGAGCTGTGTTTTGCAGGACAAATGGATGTCCCCAGACTGAAAAGCAATAATATTCTCTGAAGACAAGTCTTTTTTCAAATAGGGGTGTTAGAATTGGGCTAAACTCAATATTTCTGTCTATATATTTTCCTTGTAGTTTCAGTTGGATATAATATTTTAATTTTACATACAAAATATCAAAATATTAAGTATATTATGGGAATACAGTAAACAATTACAATATTTTAATTTGAAATGCTGAACAAAGTTACTGCTCAGCACTTCTGTCTCAAGGTGGCTGTATTTCAGTGGTGGGTGAAACAACTGCTTCAGCTGCTCTCATTGCAAAGATTGCCATGTAAATATACTGCTTTACGTAGATTTCAAGTTGTTACACTTATCTGAAAAGACAAAGTGTGCCAAATCTGAATAGGTTTGGTTATGCTTGCTTAAGTTCTTCTAAAGGTTTTCCCTGTCAAACTGACATTTTTAATATCATCTTTAAAAATCACAAAATAGAGGAAAAAAAATCTCTTACTGTCTCTTTCTTTTTAGAGAGGATCTGACGAACTTCTTTCAGGCAGTGTACTCAATAGCCCGAACTCTAACATGAGCAGCATGGTAGTTACTGGTAAGTGATGCCCTTTCAAAGGAGAAATCTATCATTTATACTTGGACTCATTTCCTATTTACAAGGGGAGAACACTGAAACAAGATTCCATTGTGCTATAGAGGGATAAACTGTTGGCATGCATCACACTGTAGTGACCTTGTACTCACAAACCTCAGGTATCTGAGAATAATAATCCTGTAAAACAAAAAGCAACTTCCAGATGTCTGTACAGCAAATTGTTGGTGGGTAACAGGATGAAAAATTACACCTGTCTTGTACTGCTGCCTTCAAAGTAAGGAATAAGAGCTACCAACTAAAGGTAAACAGCTAACAACTCCTCTATGACATCTGCTTTTTCACACGTGGCCATCTGTGAGTCTGAGTATTATGGAGAAGAATGCTGCCCCATAATCCGTAATAGAGTATGGCTTCAGGGAACCAGAACGTGGTCTGGTCCCATGTAGACTGCTAAAGCAGTAAACTTCACTTTGCTACTGCAGTCTGAGATGACAGCATTACAATCTCAGAACATCAGTGCAAAGTGAGTGTAGATATTTTTTAGTCACATTTATGGTGTTAGTAGATAGAATTATTTTGTGAATTGGCACGTAATAAAATATCTTTCATTGCAGTATATGCTCTTGAGTGTTGAACTTGCACTGAGTTCTATCAGAGGGGCTCACCACAGAGTTGTGCTTTTTCTCTCCTTTCTCTTTTTCCCCAAGAACACATGTCTACATCTCTGAGGAAAGTTAAAAATACGAAATAGTTCCTGGTATCAGTGGTGGTGGGCCTCCCAAATAGTTGCCTGATTCACTGTTCTAATGTGCCTGTTATATTCCCCCCGCTTACATTGTGTTGAGTAGTACAGCTACTCATATTAGTAGCAGATCTTTTCCTTTCCTTTTAATCCAGCAGTAGAAGACCAAGCTTCGCGATGCAGTTTCATTTTACACTTGCTATGCTGTGATAGCAGCCATTGACAGAGCGGGCAGTTCTGTGCTTTTTCTTCCTATATCCCTAGCACAAGCAGGAAAAAACGCACAACTGGTCATGTTTCTGCTCAACACAATATTGGAGAATTCATACACTGCAAGGTTAGCTAACACAGCACTGAACTGTGCCATGGAGAAGGGCAGCTTTCCAGCATCCGGCCTAGGCATGCAGCTGTGCAGTCGCAGGGTGGGGCGGCAGAAGAGAGTAGTACTATCTCTGTTGACTGCTCCCTAACTAGAGATGAGACTTTAGCATAGATCAGAAATAAGTGTAGTGTACTTGTAGACATTTTAGAACCCCTGGAACAGTCATTTATCCCTCTCCGCTTTTCTTGCTTTCTTCTGGTTCTGAAAGAGATGCATCTTTTCATTTTCTTGATGTCCTATGCAGTCCAAGATAGTACTGCTTCAGCAGTTTACTTTCCTTTTAATTGTAGTTTCTCATTTAAGTAGTTTGAGTTGCGGGGGAGGCTGGGCATTGAGCTTTGGACAGGGTGTCACTGTTACCAGGACAAACTAGTTTTTCCTGAGCGTTTTGGAATTTTCCATATATTTTCAGAGAAAATCTTACTTCAGGAAAACTAAATGGAAGTTAATTTATCAAAGGGAAAAAGCTAAAAGGGGAGGAAAAAAAACACTATTATAGGCTTGAGTTCTCAGAAGAAAAATTACAGAAGCTTTTCTAAGAAGTCTTGAAACTTTTTGAGAAAAATGAAATTTCTGTTTAAAGCTCTTCAAATAGAAGAGTCCATTATGTATACTGAGGAGTTCGTATTTAACACATGCAAATTCTTCTACCATCAACCACTAAAGATTTGGGAGGCAGTTTTCAGATGAATTGATCCTTATGTTTTTGTTTTTTTTTTTTAATACAAGGGAGACCTCTTCATACGTTTGTAAGCATCCAGAACTGTACATGGTTTCAGAGGAAAGATCTTGTTAACAAACAGCAGTGGCCTGAGATATGCTCCTGCATCAGGGTGGTTGCCTGTTGCAGTTTTCATACTGTGTAATATATAAAGGAGGTTGGTGTGGAAAAATAACGCCAAACAAACAAAATACCCAAGTCTGAATGCAGTATTACAATTCAAGCCATTTCCTACAGATGTCAGTGGGAAGGGGTTAGTTTCATTTGAGGCTTTTTGTTTGTTTTGTTTTTAAGCAGTTTCTTGGGATTGTGTTCAAATTTCTCTACTGCCTGCCTGTCTTTAAATGGAATTTGAAACCTGTAGAGTAGGCTAATTCAACAGTTTGGTTCTAAATTCAGTTCTGAATATATGAGCATGTATCCGTCTTGTTTATCAGAAGCCTGGAAGTACTTTTTCAAACTTGCACAGGTTTCCTTTACAATTTTGAACTGTAGATGCAGAAGTAATTAGGCCAGAAATGGAAACTGGTATATTAATTTTTCTGTACCTGTCTCCTGAAGCCAAATAAGTTGACGTATTTTTTATGTTCAAGTTAATGTCCTCCTTTTGCTTAAGTGCTGCTTTTGTTTCAGTGCTGTTAGATTATTTTTTTTTTCCTGTAGAAGAATTTTAAAACTCCTAAGAAGAGGGTCTTTAGCTGTAGCCCAGCCCTTGTAGATTTTCTAGGGTCTGTTCAGAGAATCTGCAGTCATTGATTCCTTTATGAAGAGCTTAATCATTTTGTGAAAACTGGCCTATTCTGTACCATTTAAAACTACTTTCTGTTCTTGGAGTTTGGTGTCACAATTTTATCAGACTTGGCCATTGTTTAATACATAGAAAACTAAACTGGTTTTGTCCTTGATATTTTCAACATATAATCCCATTATAATTTCTGAACAGATACCTAGGTGAACAGAAAAATGAGGCAATTTGTCTGTATAATATTCTGAGCCTTAATGGAAAAGTACGCAATCCAAAAAACACATTTGCCACCAGCAGTGCCCTAGTGGGCCTAAACTTAGAAAAAAACTTGATTCCCTCATTTTTTTCAAGTCTGTGCTATAGAAATATCTTAAAAAAAAAAAAAAAAAAAAAAAATTGCCTGAGGAAGTTTGTTTTAAAAAAATTTTCATTTAAAAAAAAAAAAAAGACCTCTTCATGCAAGTTGATGTTTTCCATAAAATCGTGGGCTGTGTGTGTCTTTAAGGATTTTGTCTTTAGGGGTAAGGTTAAACCTGAAGTTTTTAAAATGATCATCTTACCTTTTTAACATAGTAACTGTTCTGTGAGGGTAATGTTTTTTGCTTGTTTCTGGTTTTGGTATTCAGCTCTTTCAGGTAGTTTAATGCTTTTAAGAACACTCTTGTGCTAATTCTTTTTTAAAGGCACAAAAGTTGCATACTTTCTTTCTCCTTTGGAGAGCCTTAGATATGAATCTGTCCCCAATTTCTTGTCAAAGAAATGTGCAAAAAATTTTGGACAAACATTTGATTTGCATTCTTACTGATTATTTGTACCACTGGTAGTTTGATAAACAATACAGAATTAAGCAAAATATCATCATGTTGGACTTTTAAAAGAAATTGATCAAAAAAGAAGGTTTGTTCCTTGAACGATTTCTAAACGGCTTTGTCAGCAGTATCCATCTTCCAAGACTATATAGGTATAAGAAAATTGGCAGTATGCTACGTTAAAGTTTAGTACAAGTCAGGTTACTATCTGAAGTAATGTATCTTTATTAAAAGAACTGCCTCAAAAGAAATTTAGACCTGGATATTTGAGGATGACTGTTGTTTTCTTACCCTTACTTCTGAACCCTTGCATCTCCTGTTATTGCTGTCTTTATCCTTAAGGAATTTCATTTAAGTTAAACATGTCTATTAATTACACAAGACTTAAACTACTTCTGCTAAAACATTTAATGAGCAGTAAGAAAGAAAATTCTTTTAACATTTTATGGTAGAATCCCATCTCCTAGATCATAATTTGCTGCAAGGAAAGATTTATGCAAGGTTTCAGGGTCAGCAGATACCTAAGGTTTTTTTCCTCTAGCATGAGGTGACGTAGTCTTGAAGGTGTGTTGTCAGAACCACAGGCCTTGCGCTACTCTAAGCGTTTTCCTTTATCTTTTCTGAAAATATTCTTGGAGGCCATTTTTTTCTCTACCATAACCATGCTTGGCTCTCATATTTTTGGAGGGCATAACCTTTTCATAGGAACTGTGAATTCATTTTTTCATGTTTATGCACAGCAGCCAGTGACTCAAAGGGCAGTCTAGATAAACTGAGACATGATTTGATAGCAGGATTCTGAAAAACAAGAGCTGAAGCCAGGTTACATTTAAAAAAAAAAAAAAAAAAATTGACTATTAACTCTGTATTCTTCAAATTTAAATCTAAGAAAATAATAATAATAAAAAATCTCTTGTTGAACTAGAAAGGGTCTTCTATGATGGGTTATTTTTATTTCAACCTTGCTTGAGGTAAAGGGCTGCTTGATGGAAATTTTAGGAACAGCTCTGTGCATGAAGATGCTTATGCCATGAACTGTGTTGCTAGAGAACCCACAAGCACAAAAAAAAATTAAAGGGATTTAGATAAAAAGTGAAAGTTGGTGAAACTTTTATGGAAGTTGGCTTATCAAAGACAAAGGATTGAAGCAGAAAAAAATGGCAGACTTTTTCCTATAGTTGTCATAGCTTTTATTGTTTACATTTGTGCATTTTAACTCAATCAGCCAAAACATTTCAAAAATCATTTTGCAGCTGAGCTCACTAAACTCCTGGAGCTTTAAATGATACTATTAATCTTGATCTTGTTTTTACTTCATTAGCAGGGAAAGTTGGTGGTGACTTTGACAGGTAATTCATTGTATTAACAGAATACTTGGCACTGAGGCATGCAAGCTAATAATCATGTTTCAAGTGCCCCGTTTAACTTATGGTATAAACATACATGTGCTGTTTTTGATAGCACATTAAGTGAAATTGGTTATTAGTTAACATTAATGATGCCTTAGCACAGGTAATTTACTTCTGAAGTTTGCAAATTGATTACAATTAATAGTAATTGGAAAGATTTGAAGAAGTACAACAGATGATTGAAAAGTATCATAACATATTAACAGACTATAATTTACATTTTTCTACAGACTCAGGTGGGCATTTGCATGTGGATAAACTGAATTTTAATGCTCTGAATGTTTAAATATCTTCTTTTTGTAAATTTAGAAAATTGAAGACAAAGCAACAACAGTAAAACCATATGACCAACCATGCTGTTGTGGTTTAACCTGGCTGGCAGCTAAACACCACACAGCCATTCGTTCACCCTCCCCTCTCCCTCTCTGGGATGGGGGAGAGAAACGGGAAAGTGAAGCCTGTGAGTTAAGATAAAGATAGCTTATTAAGACAAGAAAATAATAATAACAGTAATAATAATAATAACAATAATGTTGCTAGTAGTACTACTACTACTAATGTTCACAAAACAAGTGATGCACAATCCAGTTGCTCATCACACACTGACCCCCAGCCTAACCCCGAGCAGTCCAGCCCTCCCACCCTGGCTAGCCACCCCTATCTATTGTTCAGCATGACCCCATATGGGATGGCATACCCCTGTGGCCAGTTTGGATCACCTGTCCTGGGTCTGTCCCCTCCCAGCTCCTGCTGCACTCCCAGCTTGCCTGCTGGCAGGACAGAGTGAGAAGCTGAAATGTCCTTGGCTTGGTGTAAGCACTGCTCTGCAGCAATTAAAACATCAGCATGTTATCAGCACTCTTCTCATCCTAAACCGAAACACAGCACCCTACCAGCTACTAGGAGGAAAATTAACTCTCTCCTAACTGAAACCAGGACAACAAAAACATCTTTGAGGATGGGAGAAATAAAATGTGCCCATTATCGTTAATTAATTTCTGTCTACATCACTATGCCACAATTCATTTTTTTTATTTGTTACACTACACTCTAGCCATAGTATTTTATTTTATTTTATTTTATTTTATTTTTACATATTTTAAGGGCCAAAATTTAGTGTATTAGTTGTGGACTGTGGTATGCAACCTTGAGTAGTCATTATACTATATTATAACTGTATTATAGTTAGAAAAGTTAATTAGTGTGGTTTGAAACAGTTGCAGCCTGCGTGCAAATGTGCTAGTTCTAATTAAAAGCAGTATAGTTAATCTTTTAATCTGCCTGATCATAGTTAGTTATTTGAGTTCAAATTCCTGATGGGCAATATTCCATCAGGAGTAGTATAATAAAGTTTTATTGCTCTTTGGTCAAGACTTTCCTTTGCATGTGGCCTGTGTCCAGAGTAATGATCCATCTGTTGTTACTGATGAATGCTGTCATTCAAGTGGTAAGAACTCTGCAGCATAGCGGTGCCCCAGCAAGACAACGATAATGGGGTATAACGTGCTTTGAAGTACAAAATCTTACAGGATGTGCTTCTCTCTCCCTAAAAATCCTCAAAACAACAACAATAAAAAAGTCAAGTTGGCATTGAACATGTAACTTGTAATTTAAGAATTAAAAAATGGAAATTTAAGAGAATTCCACGTTCTTCATGATTTTTACCTTGAGTACATAATCTACTTTTTTCCTCTATTTCCAACGTTCTAAATTCCAGATTTTATCTTCAGGTTGAACTCCAAGATGTCTTTATGAAAAATACAAAGCACCTCAATTTTCCTTGTTTTAGGAACCTGCTGGCCCTTGTGCCAGAGTCTCTCACTGGATCAAACTGAAGGTCCTTCCTTCCTACCTTTTATCTATGATGTCAGGCCAGGCACATATGCTTAAGAAAATCTCAGATGAAACCACAGATGTGTCTTTGTCTTACACCCTCACAGTTTGTGGTTTTCTGTGATTTCCTTAGCCAGTTGTTTTAGAGGCAGGTGATTGTTTTCAGTAACTACTGCTATATTTAATGCTCCTGTCTGGTCAGAATCCACAATTTTAAACTAGGTATTTTCTTAATTCTGTTGCCTTTTACTTGGACAAATATTCCCTGTGTGGATATATGCCTGATGCTCTCTCTACTTGTTAACTATTTGGTTAGGTGAAACAAGAAATATGTTTGATATTAGCAACAACAATTAATAAAACTGTTAGCGAGCCTCTTGTTTGTACTGAATGAAGTGATGGTAGTGAAGGATGAAATAAGTGCTTCAGGAATGCATAACTTTGCATTTCTTTTGTAGTTGTTTGGTGGGGTGTACTGACCATTGTGATACAGAGATTAACTTCTGCAGAAATGGCAGTTATCAATTTTTACTATTGCAGATATAGAGCAATTCATAGTTAGGTCAAATTTCATCACAAGACACTTTTTTCTCCTTCTTTTAAAGAAGTAACAGATGAAAAAAAACTTTTTTGGTATGCAGAATCTTTGCCAATACCCACATAGTTGCATTTCTGTATTAAGAGATGGTGTAAAGACAGTTTTTTTGTGTGTGTGTGGAAAGTGCATGAGAAAGAAGAGTATCTACTGCAGTAGCTCTTAATTTATAGAGAACATGTTCATTGCAGTTACTGTGAAGGAAAATTATACATCTTAAAATAAAGGATTTATATATGAAAGTAAAACTATAAATATTTAACTTGTGTGTTTTGGCCTCAGAACACTTGAGGCTATATTATGTCTTAAGTGGTGGGGAGGTGTGCGAAGAAGAACTTCTGAGGATGAAATCTTCTGTTTTAATGTTTTCTAAACTCTTTATCAGCAGGAAGTATGTTATTTACTGTTGTCTAGGAGCTACTCCGAACTTTAGGATCTGTTTTTCTGCAAAATCTACCTGTGAGCATTGAGGTTTTTATAGGTAGAATGCCACAGATTTACCATATGCTATGTGTATGTTATACTTCATTTTGTTGCTCATATATGTAGGTTTTCCTTCCTTTGTTTAATAAGGTAGGAGTTTCTAACTAAAAACGTCAGGGAATCCAGATTGCTTAGACAATGCCCGTTTATAGACTTTGACTCTAATGCATTCGATTTCAGTGCCTTGGGTTTCTGTGCAGTAGGGGTGTGGCTTGGATGTTGATTACGTTTAGACTGCAGGATCCTACTTAGATGGGAGAATAATGCTTTTGAATGCTGTTTGTAGACATAAGATTTTGTTTAGAATTAGACAACCGATATCACCAGGAAACTGCAGTTTTTTCCTCTCCTTGCTGGAGAACCAAAGAGGGCTTGCATCAGTGCAGTAGCTGTTACAGGAAAATAAATGAAAATTATTCAATTCAGAATTACAAAACAATAAATATTCAGGGTTAGATTTCTGTTTAATTGAATGCTTTATCACCACAGAGCCGTGGGACTTCTCTTTGCTACATGTTTAAGGCAGTGACTTGATTGGAAATGAGCTAACACTGAATACTGTGTTTTAGTCATAGTGTTCTCACTTATTTCTTTTCCCCACTGTAGACTTTGCAGTATTATGCTCCAGTGCATCTTTATAGTTAAAAACCGTGGGGGAAAGGAGTTTGCATTGATCAGGCTTCCTAAGTCTGGTGAAAGCCAAACTATGTGATGAAATAGGTCCTTGCCAATGAGCTCCCAATTCAATAGCAGTTAGCTTCTCAGCAGTAGTTATTAGTTGTCATGTGAGATTTCCCCTTCCAACATTCCCTTACCCTCCCCAGTTTTCTGCAATTTTGTCCTTTTCCAGAAAGATCTTTCAGGTTGCTCATTGCTGTAGTCTGTTTCTGACACAAGGCAATGTTATTCTTAGTGCCTTGTTCTTTTTTGTTAGAGAATATAGTTGGTGCTTTAACTGTAGCTGAACTTACCTTTCAGTGACTCAGAACAGGTTGTGTTCCCATTTTTAAACACTGTGGCTTTCTGTTCCTGAGCGCAGTGTAATGATGCATCTCCAGCTGAGAAGTATTATTTAAAATGGCAAATAAAAGACTACATAAAGTTAGGGGGAGATGTGTCATATGGTGCCAAAAACTTTACTAATTGTCTTAAAAGCTGATTTCATTTGCTTGACAAATACTTTGAAAATTCACATATATGTGCATGCATGTTTAATATCTGACACTTTATTACTGCCATTACTGAAATAGTAAGTTAGTGCTAGGCTATGCTGGCTGGATAAACAGAAATGTAAAAAGTGTGCTGTGCTTCATTCAAGAAAAGCAGTGATAGCTACTGCTGTGTTAATTTCTTCTGTCTTAAAATCTGGTCTTACATGTTTTGGGGTAAATTTCGTGGCTTCGTTTTGTGAATGTTGTCAGTTCACCTTTCACTCTGCTACTTACTGGGAAGGGTGTACCTTCCAAACAGCTTTGTTGGGCTTACTTGCCCCACTGCTGAAAGCTTTCTTTGGGCATTTTACGCAGCACTGGAAATAGTTGTTGACAGCAGGCCTTAAATGACCACCCAAGTTTTGTCTTGCATTTTTCAGTGCATAATCCTGTATATTTTTGTGTATTATTTTATTATATTTATTTACCTTCTATATTAAATGCTATATCACAAGCACTTTCTAGTTTGCCTCTTTTATTTTTATTAGTAAGTGTTTGATGTAGATAGTTTAAAAAATAAACTTACATGAGATATTTGAATCACATTTGGGCTCTAGGCTACTCTTTAGGAAGAGATATTACGTAGTACAATATTTTTATTTTACAGTTCTTTAAACCTACTGCAGCAAAAGTTGAAAAACTATAAAATGAAGAAAATCAGATAGAAAGGCTTATAGATGGCAAAGTAAGGTAGTCAGGTATTACAGAAATTACTAAAGGAACTGGAGACGCATTTCCTCACAGATCTATGTGTGTGAGTGGTTATATACTAGACTATGATCCTTTTTTAATACTAACATTTGGATTAGGATTCAGGTAATCCTAATATAGGCCTTAGTTTTAAGGGGAAAGAAAAAAAGAGAAAATCAACTTAAAACAATCTTGGAACTTACTCTGTGAAAAAAAATGTGTCAGAGTTCCGTGTTTTCGTTTCTTGTTGTTAATGTTCCCACATTTAATTCTTGAAACTTGTAATGAGTTCAGATTACTTAGAAGTTTAAGAATAAAAAGGCACTGGAAATACACTTTCACTATCACTGCAACTCTTCTATTCTTTACAAGTTTGTAATACGTTGACTGTAGAGAGTGGCAGGCTTAATGTCTCACAGTGGTTTCTTCTAGCTTTCTGTAGAACGTAAATTAAGACCTAGGCAAGGCTATTGTGTAATGAGTGTCAGGTAAAAAATGAAACTACTTCATAAACTTTGTCTGCCAGTGCTTTTTTAGGATAACGTGCTGTATTCTGCCCCATCTCAGTTTGAAAGACAGGAATCTGGCTACCTGAAAGATGAGTCTCCCCACACTTTCAAAACCTGATACAGGTTAGAGCCTTGTACAGACTAAAAATGGACTTCAAATCCTAGCTCAGTGTGCACTTCTGAAATTTTACTCTTCTGTGTTCCAAGTTTGTCCTTCTCTTCTGTGAAGAAAAAATGAGATCACACAGTTAATAGGCGAATATTGCCTAGATCTTTTTTTTTTTTTTTTTTTTTTAATTCTAGGTGAAAGTAATTCCTAAATACTGAGTAGGAATAGTTGTTTTTAAGCATTTTAATTTTTGATGGAGATTTTTCTAAAGCCTGACTAAAACGTTGATCTAGAATTTAGCTTTTTTCTTTTTATTCCTTATCCTGTGTATTGGCAGATGAGGGAAGATTTCAAAAAGCTGGGAGTGAATATTTTATTTATACTTGATTTCATGAAACTCCACACTCAAGAAAATAAGCGATAGTCATAGGTTTGGCAGTACAGCAAAACAAAATATAAACTATTGCATGGATTCATCCTCTCCTAGTGTTGTTGCTTGCATGCTACTGGCTGAATTTTCACCAGTTGCAGCATCACAGGGATTTCGTTGTTCCCTAGAATAAGTTGGAAAAGGCTTAGAAAGTGTTCAGCCATGAAATAACTTTTTAAAAGCTCAGTTTTAGAGTATTATTTTATCTCCTAAATATATGACCTGATTCTAAAGCATACTGACTACTTTTTTAGTTTTAGATCAATCTAGATTGTAATTTGAGAGAAGTATTAGAAAAGAAGGCTAAAGTAGAAAGAGAAGTGTTCCAATTAGGAAGAAATTTAGCTATTAGAAAAAGATATAAGGGAGTGATTGAAATAATTTGTGACATAGAGGTATTTCTTTTTTCCAGCACTTCCTGTAGTGGAAGTATGAAGAATGACCCTATTACTGAAAATGGCAACAGTTCAGAGCTTTGGTCAGAGAACGGGTTTGCCAATTTCGCTAGAATTGGTGAAAAGCTAGATAAATGTGTTACCTGGTCTGGCTGTTTGGATCCAGAACCAGAGTATCCACTCTACACTTGTGAAAATACGAGTCCATTCCATTCTGTGTTTTGAATCTTCAGTGAGTTGGCTTGGTTAGGCAAACTGAGTTAAAAGCTTAAATTCTTAATTATGATTCTGGCATACTCTTAGCAAAAGTTACTATTCTCAGTACACTCATGAATTAATGAAATATTTTTGTGCACGTGACCAGTTTAGGTCTAAGTGACTTTCCTGGATGTAAAATCTGGATCATATTCAGTTATAGCTGAGTGATAATTGAGGACTTATTTATTTTCTTCCCTTTGGAAAATGCTGCCCTCAGCTTTCTTACAAGGCCAAGGCTTTTGGAGAATTTAATGTAAATACTTAATATTGACACTCCTTCTCCCTCTCTTATTTCTTCTGACTTCTTTAGTTAGAAAATAAAATCAAAGTAATTTTGTTGATAATTTTTTTTAAATCCTTATTGGTATCTGCCATCAACCATGGTTTTGAACCCGAATAATTACATAAATTTTTCTACTAATAACATTTGTTGTTGTTTTTTTTTTTTTGGAACAGCTCTTCTAAGGTAAAATGAGATAGAGTATCTCACTGTCAGCTGCATGTTTTATAGACAGAAATACAAAAAAGTAAATCTGAACGCTTTCCTCATATCTAAATGCATTCTGATTTCCAGCATTAATTCATTAATATCCATGTATCTTTAGACAGCTTTTAACCCTTTCTGATGTTTGCTCCAGTGACATATTTATAGGCAGTAGTTTTATTACCTTGTAGCTGAAGTAAATAGTATTTTTGTTGGCTGCTTTTCAATGCAAAACTTCTATCCAGCTGACTAGCTCTTTATTTCATGTTCCAGATTGAGTTTGGTTTTTTTTTTTTTTTTTTTTTGAAATCTTTACGAGAATTCTGGACAACATTGCAAACTTATCTTCCTGGTGTCTTGTTACAATGATGTCGATTTTTTTTTCCTTGTTTCAACTAGGAAAATTCTATATTTTTCTTTTTATTCTCCTCCCTCCCAGTTAGTAGCATTGTTTCTAATAGCTGATCTTCCCTTTTCTGTCCACAGTTCATAATGGTCACCTTGTACTTGGCTCTTAAACTACGGGGATGTAAATTTCATCAGACTTCTGTAATGTCAGTCCTCTGTGTCATCACTTTTATCCAGTGTCATCCTTCTCAGCATTTAATGATTTTTCCTGTATTTGTATCATCAATAAATTTCCTTTGAAACTTTTATCATTTCTTTGTCTGGTTACTTAGTGAAAACAGTCCTTAAAAACAATTTTCCTTAAAGAGCATCTTTAGTCACTTTATTCCATTGACATCTTTCTCCTTTCAAAAAAAAAAAAAAAAAAAAAAAATCTGGGTGATCTTTTTTTTTTACATATGGTTTTTATTCAAGCCTTTCTGAGGAGTTATTAGTATTCCTACATGGCATTATACCCTTCACTGAAAGTGAGATAAAAAAGATTTGCTGTGTTTTTTATCTTGCT